>NC_043701.1:29124503-29138480 GCF_006229205.1 Suricata suricatta
CAAGGCAAGCTGACCTAGGCAGGCTACAGAGTCAAATGCATATCAAAGAAGTGCCCCGACTTTGCCTCAGCAATCTTGGGGGATGGAGAACTAACACTGAATACGGTCTGGATCTTTTGTGCGCCTTGGCCACTCAGCCTAGCTCAGCAAGACAGTCGCCAAAGTTATTTTGACCAGGAAATGGCAATCTCCAGCCTCCAGATGCAAATCTTGTTTACTGGCTCACTCAACGGAGTGATAATCCTTGCCTGAGGCAGACAGAAAACTTGGCGGCCCCTACACCTTACTTTAGGGCACCTGGGTGGCTCAGTCAGTTAAGCATCTGACTCTTGATTTCAGCTCAGGTCATGATCTTATGATTCATGGGTTTGAATCCCCCGTTGGAATTCTCTCTCCCTCTGTCTCTCTGCCCCTCCCCACTCATGCTCTCTTTCTTAAAACAAATAAACAAAAATAATTGCCTTACCTTGCCTGTGCCTTCTCTCTGTTAAAGTCTCTTCCTTCGCTCCTGATGGGGAAATACTCAACCACTTCCGGTTTGGCACTGCCTGATTAGAATCAATTTTTGCTCAAAGAAACTCTTAAAATTTTCCACATGTGTCAGTTTATCTTTTTTTTATTTGTTTTTAATTTAATTTAATTTTTTAATTTAACTTTTTGAGAGAATGTGTGCATGCAACAGGGAGGATTGAGAGGGAGAGAGAGAGAAAGAGAATCCCAAGCAGGCTCCTCACTGGGTGGAGCTCCAATGAGGTGGGGGCTCAATCCTAGGACTATGAAATCATCATGACCTGAGCCAAAATCAAGAGTCATATGTTCAGTCCACTGAACCACGCAGGCGCCCCCCCCTCAGTTTATCTGTTAACAGAGGTGATAATGTTTATTTCCCTGCCTTTTATAATTTCAGTGTTTTTCAAAACATTCTGAGCTACAGTGTCTAACTTGATATCATGACATCTTTGTTAACAGATATTTCCATCTTTATGCCATATGATATGAAAAGAAACCAAAAAAGTCACTTGTCCATGGTCACTCAACTCTTAAGCATTGGAACTGGATCCCCATTAATCCTTTTTTTTAAATTTTTATTTAAATTCTAGTTAGTTAACATATAAAGTAATATTGGTTTCAGGAGTAGAATTTAGTGATTCGTCACTTACATATAACACCCTGTGCTCATCACAACAGGTGCCCTCCTTAATACCCATTATTTTTTAGTTCTTTTTCTCTTTCACCTGGGGAGAGAGTGAGCAGAGAATAGTAGGATCTGCCTCAGATACACTGACCTTCAACCAGAGCACCACCAGGTCCCCAGAGAAATATTACTATTTAACAAACTCTCTTTTCTCCCTATAAATTATTCATTATCGTGAGGCCTTTCTCCTGCCTGAGTCTCCCATCCTGAATTGGTCACTCTTCCCGATTGCTCTCTGAGGCATAGTCAGACTATATTTAGGACAGCAGATACAAGTTTGATTTGTCAAAAATCAGCTGGGAAGTGTGTTATAAGAAATTCACTATTAAGAGAATTCAAATATCAAAATTTGTGCATAATTTACACTTCAGACACCAGGGAAGATGTGCTGTCTTCCTACTACTTACAGCCAAACACTTTCTTGACCAGGAGAGATAGGAAGTATCGTTCGTGTATCCTTAGAAAACCAATGGAATGTGCTTATATTTGACTCCTCTAGAGGTATGAAAGAGAAACTGAAGGTTGCTAGCACAGAACGTGATACTTTAAATATTTGCTGATACAGAATATAATGAAGGAAGCACATAGGCTGAAGATCAAAACTAGGACCTATATATATTCATTCTGGAAAATATATATATATAATATAATCCATTTAAAGTGCTTGTTTTGAAGTGCTTGCAACTTCTTGGGTCAGGATAAACGCCAACATTTACTGACTACAAACTTTGGCCAGCACCATGGGTTTTCAGACACCTATTCAATTCTCACACATCAGGCTTAGTTTAGAAATCGAGGTAAAATTGGCCTATGACCTATACTAGTAAATGACGCAGTTGGAATCTGAACCACTGTGCACCAAAGCCCACATTTGTTCCACAACAAACCTATGCTCTATTAGACTTCTTATTCAACATATTTAACAGGCTTGGGGTCAGGAGGCTTGATGGAGATAGTTACGTATATTCCCACCAATATGCCGGGTCTCGGAGCCTCCTCTTAGCAAGTTTCTCTGATTGGGATGTATTCTAAGCAAACCGACAGAGACTCCATTGAAAGTCCCCAAGTAAGGATTAGAGATACCAAATGTAATTACATTTCAGAACACATTCTGAATGAGCAGAAGACCCATTCTGCTCTTCCAAGTCCATGTGTTCTTCTTAATGGTTATTTTGTTTCATCTATTATTTTGGCTCTTAAGTGAATTAGCTTCTCTTAGTGAATTTAATTGAAAGTTAAAGAACTTTTTTTCATTAAGATACTCATATATAACAAAACCTCAACTTATATTTTATTATTATATTCATTTTCAACCCTGTACATAAGTCTAGATGTCTGGTTTTACATTTTGAATAAGTCTCTGGAAAGTGCAAACATTGCCAAAGTACTGTTTGCCACGCAAATTTCCAACTTTGGTATAGTTTTTGTTAGAGAACATAAATCCTGTTTTAGAAAATGAGCTCATCCTTGTAGTGAGAATGCCTCCTTAGAAAAAAATGTACGAAGGAAACCAAAGGGAAAAATGAAACCAAAAGGCCACAGGCTCCAAGCTGATAACAGGAAGCACTTTTTATAATGTGAGTGTATCTAGCAGTTTCCATTTCAGAGGGTTTATGTATGTTTCCAATTCCATTAGGAAAAGAAACAGAATTTCTTCGAGAGAAAAAGAAGCAGAAGCTATTGCCACTATCTTGAAAAAATAAAAACAATAGAGAAAAACACCCATAAATTGATTAATTGTTTGATTCACAGGAAATTTAACATAACTTGCTTAAATATGAGCTTCATCAAGACTTCATTAAAATTTATCCAACGTAAGCAAATTAGAATTTGTTTAAAATTCTCTCAGTATGAACAATGTTTCACCTGTGTGCATATTTCATTATAAAAATCTAACATAGCTCTAATCAACTATCTCAAAGAAATCCACAGGCATTAAATGCTCATCAGGCAGCCCAACTAATTCTATGAAAATCACATACCTGTTAGTCTGCTGACATCATCTTCTGAGAGACTCCTGTGCAGGGACCCCTGTATTTAGATTCCCATCAGTATACTTTAAAAATATTTACCTTCAAATATGGTTGAAATTTAAAATACAAAAATGGAAATGGAAAAGCTCAATTTTTAGTAGAATTAATTTGTTAAGAGAAAAGAAAGAGAGGTTGGATGATGGTGACCAAGAAGCCAAGAGAGATGGGAAGTAATTAGAAAGGCATATTGGTTGGGAAAAGATGGACTCCTCTTCCTCCTGTTCCTTCTTCTTTCTTAAATAGGTGAGATCTTTCACAGGGTAAGATCCCGATGAGACAAATGAGCTGAAGAGAACAGGAGAAGTGGATGAGAACTGAAGCAGAGTCAATGTAGCAAGATGGAAGATGACTAGCAGCAGTCACAAGAACAGATTGTACAACAAGGGATTCAAGGGTTACGGGCACAAGAAAAAGATGGGGTGGAGGATCTGGGAGCTCAACAAAAATAAAAAAGATACGGAAGGACTTCCTCTCATTTTCTGGTCTCTGCTTTAGGTAGGCTTTCTCTAATCCTCAAAGTCATCATTCATTCATTCGTTTATTCATTGACTAGATATTTACTCAAGGCTCACTACATGCCAGGTACTGTTTTGGCCCTGGGGCCATAAGCAGTAAACACGTTAAATCGTGTACTTGCTCATAAGGAGCTTACAGTGTACGTAGGGAGAAAGACAACATATAAGTATATTTATTTGTCCAGAGTCCAAAATCTTAACCTCTTCCCTGTACTTACTCCCCGTCTAAGTCATCTCTCCACATCCTCAACTATAGCATGTCATTAATCCCAGCATCTTAAACTTTTTAAAAAAGGACTCAATCTGAATCAAAGGCCTTGCCTACAGATAAACTGGCCTGACTCTGACTGACCTATCCGCTTCCCCAAGTCTTGTCTCAATTCTAAAGGCAACAGCTTGGATGTCAGAGGAGAGGGAGAGGAACTCCACAGAGCTTTCATTCCAGACTCTCCTCATCCAGTACTCAGGTTACTGCAGCCATTATTTATTGCCCACCTGCTTCGTGAAGGCCAAACGGCAGAGTCTGTAAGGACTACGGGAATGAGGAAATCCTCAATGAAATTATATAATGGTTAATATTTATTGAGCACCTTCTATGTGTCAGCCACATAAGTGCTTCACAAGATTTATCTCTTTTAAGCCTCGTGTTAGCCTTGTAAGGTAGGTGATAAGATATCCCTTTTAGGTGAGAAAAATGTAATCCTAGAGAGATCAAGAAATGTGCCCAAGGTAGCAAGGTAACAACTGCTATTAATTTGACTCCAGAGCTCATGTGCTAAATTGTTCTGCTTTCTCCATTTTACCAGTTTCCTTGGGCTGCCATAACAAAGCACTACACAAGGTGGCTTAAAATAACAGAAACACATCGTCTCACAATTCTGGAGGCTAGGTGCCTGAGATCACGGCGTCAGCCAGGCCATGCTCCCTATGAAAACCGTAGGGGAATTCTTCCTTGTTTCTTTCTACCTTCTGGTGGTTTGCCAGCAGTATTTGAGGTTCCCTGCACAACTCCAATCTCTGTCTTCATCAGTACACGCCATGCTTCCCTTGTGTCTCTGTCTTCATTCGACTATCTTCATATAATGCCCGTCATATTGGATTAGGGGCCCATGATGCTCCAGTATGACCTCATATTAATTCATTATATCTATGACAACCATATTTCTGAATGTCAAATTCTGAGGTACTGGGGTTAGGATTTCAACATATCTTTTTTAAGGGGAACACAATTCATTCCATAATGCCAATGAATGGAAAGAGTATATGGAAATAGAATGAAGGGTATATCAAAATAGAATGAATATAGTATATGGAAATAGAATGAAGAGATCATATGAAAATAGAATAGAGAGTATATGGAAACAGAATAGAGATAGTATATGGAAATAGGATGGAGATAGTAAGCAAGAATAGAATGCGTATAGTATATGAGAATAGAATGGATATAATATACTAGAATAGAATGGAGAGTATATGGAAATAGAATGGAGATAGTATACAGGAATAGAATGGGTATAATATACAGAAATGGAATGGAGAGTATATGGAAATAGAATGAAGGGCATATCAAAATAGAATGAGTATAGTATATGGAAATAGAATCAAAAGATCATATGAAAATAGAATAGAGAGTATATGGAAACAGAATGGAGATAGTATATGGAAATAGGATGGAGAT
This sequence comes from Suricata suricatta, assembly GCF_006229205.1. Classification (NCBI taxonomy): domain Eukaryota; kingdom Metazoa; phylum Chordata; class Mammalia; order Carnivora; family Herpestidae; genus Suricata; species Suricata suricatta. The sequence continues at coordinate 29,129,925 of NC_043701.1, forward strand.
AGTATACAAGAATAGAATGCATATAGTATATGAGAATAGAATGGATATAATATACTAGAATAGAATGGAGAGTATATGGAAGTAGAATGGAGATAGTATACGGAAACAGGATGAAAAGGTTATATGAAAATAGAATGGAGATTATATGGAAATAGAATGGAGCATACAGAAACAGAATGGAGACAGTGTGGGGAAACGGGACGGATACGGCTAGAAAAGCACAGGTCTCAGTCCAATCCTGCCATGGTTATCAACTCCATTTGTTACTCTGAGAGGTACTTCCTTTCTGCGAGCTTCATTTTTCTCACTTACAAAACAAAAATCTCAAACCTAACAATCTCTAACTTGCTTCCAATTCTAATATACTCATGTTTCTTCATTTCTAAATAATTATATTGAAAAATAAGGAGACAAGGCCTGCCACCAGGAGGAGGAGAGATTCTAGTTTACAGAATGCTTTAGGAATGATTGTGAAGTTGTCTAGAGATATTGAATAGGGCAGACTCACTGGAGAGGACTCCAAGCAAAGACAGATGGTGCATTTGGTAACGAGGGAAAGGCTGGCTTGTGGATTACAAATAAAAGCAGAGTGGAACCTAAGGCCATAAAAGTACGTTGGGACATAGTAGAGTGAGAGAGATAGATTCTACTCAATTTAGTGGGTTCAATACAACAACTCCTGAAGGCTGTTGAGGAGAGAGATCATAGGTGTTGTACACATGGCTTAGAATATCCAGTAGATTGAAGGGGAACTATTTAGATTACTGAAATAGTCTAGGTTAGTGGCAGTGAGGATACAGCACTAAGACTATGAAGGTAAACTTTAAGATTTTGGAATATTAATTAGTTTTTATCTGGACTCATTTGGAGTCTTGGGAAAAACTCATCATATACCGGGAATAAAGGCTTGTGTGAAGGTGATATTTACTAAAATTACTTAGTATAATAAAGGGCCAAATGTACATCATGGTCTCCAGAGAGAAACCAGACACCAGAGTTGGAAAAGGAACAGCATGTCTAAAGGCAGTATATAAACCACAAGGAGGACATCTAGAAATGTGCCAGAAGCCAGGGAAATGGAGAACAGACTGGGAAACAAAACAGAAGTTGAGCTGGGTTGAAATGAATGGTTCTAAATAAGGGTTGTGAACAAGGCAAGAGTGTGTGGCCATTATACAACAGCATAAATATAGTTAATACTACTAAATTATATACTTTAAAATGATGAAGAAGATAAATTCTATATTTTATAGGATTTTTTACTACAATTAAAAAAATTAAGGTAACAATTAAAAAAAAAATAGAAAACCTGAAAAGTGTTGTGACCTTTCTAATTGGGAGTTGACCACGTGGATCAGTGATAGGCGACAGATTTAGCAAGGAGTCAGGCCAATGGATTAGGTGAGGGGCAAGGTAGAGAGAAAGCAAGTAGTATCAAATATAACTCTAAGGATTAAAACCTATTCATCCGGGAGATTAGGGATTCGAGAAGTTCTTGTCACAGAAATAGAGAGGTCAAGAGGAGTCACTGATTCGGGTATGAAAATTTTGAAAGAAAAATATTTGAGCTTAAATAGTTTTCATTATTCCTCCATAAAAGATAGCAAGAAATTGGATTTGCAGATCTGGGGGTTCGAGAGTGAGATCCAGGCTAAGAATATACCTATAGGTTATCCTTACAGGTTGAAAATTAACAGTACATAAAGTTGATATAATCACCAAGGAAAAGTACAAGACAAGACAACTGAAGGCCCAAATACACTAACATTGCCAATATCTACTTTTAGCATCAGAAGAAATACAGCCTGAAAAGACACCACCAGTTATCCATAGTGGTCAGAGAATAATCCTACTGTGGCACGGAATTCAAAAGGAAAGTTTCAAGAGACGGTTGTTGGCCAATAGGGTGAAATGCTTCAGAGAAGAAGGATGTACTCTGGAAATAAATCATTTCATCTAGTAGCCAAGGGGTCAGTGAAGACAAGCTTCAGTAGAAAAGCCCAAATGAAAAGGAGAAGGGATGGGTGAAGCGGCCAGGAAGTGAATCCAAAGAGGACCAGCCATAGCTTCTCTGAGGGAAAGGAGAGAGGGAGCACACTGGGTTCAGTGGACTGCCAGGTACAAAGAACGCTTACTGTTATAGGTCATGAGTATGTTTACTGGCAGACGGCATGGCCCACTGGAAAGGTCTGAAATGGCACTATTGTAACTAATAGGGAATAACGCTGGAATCCCTCTGGAAAAGGTTGAGAGGAGGTGTTCAAGAACACAAGCGGAAAGTAAGATTTGGCAAAGGAGAGGCATTGGGAAACAGTCCTGGAACTACCTTTACTTCTACCCTCTCCAGTCCATTCTGCAATACGTGTTCTGGAGTGTTCTCTACAACATAAATCTATTCATGCCACTTTTTGCTTACCACTCTTCAGGGGTCCCCTGTTGCCTTCACGATAAAATCCAGATTGTTTACCAAGCCCACATTCCCACATCTAGACCCCGCTGAATTTTCTACCTTATTTATGTGCCTTCCTGCCCTGCTCCCCCATCAAAGTGCACACACAGAGACACACACACAGGCACACCACGCACACCCCCCCCCAACATAGTGAATACTTTGAATCCTCCAGATCTATGGCACCATTGAATTTCTTCTTTGCGTATCTGGCATTATCTGCTTATAATACATTTCTCTTTCTCCACCCTTTCTAGTTCCTTCTCATCCTTCAAAATGTTCTGGTAGAGTTATGGATTCCCTAGCATTTATTTAATTACTTGTCTGTCTTCCAGTACCATTTCTTTCTGTGTCACCAGTACCTAGTAAGAGTCTGGCACCAATAAACTGCTCCATAAATAGTCACTGTAGGAATGAAAAAAATGAAAGAATGAATGGATGATATGGATTAGGATGAGAAAGGGTAAAGATGAAGCAAGAATTTTTTTTCAATTGGAGAGGAGAGTTCCCAGTAAGGCAATTACAAACATTTCACTGAAAGAGGGCGATGCCATTTCCCAAGGGTAAGAGCACATTTCAACATTTTCTGTGACTTTTAGAAGGCAAAATTAGCATAACTCTTGTATCAGCTGCCAGATCACCTTGCCTCACGTCCCCCTCCAGTGGATATCACAGTGTGCCACGAGGTGGAAAGCAATGGACACTGTGTTTACCACTTGGGCCACCACAGACCTGGGAGTGTTCCTATGCACCATACTGACGGAAAAGGAGGGCCCACCTTCGCCCTGGCAGAACTGCCCCCGCTGAGGTCCAGCCTTCCCCAGTGGCCGTCCCAAGAGTCCACGTTAACGCAACGTGGTAGTAGCTTGCAACAGCTCTAACCAATGAAAGACAGAAGAAGGGAAAAGCCAGGAGATCAACCACTTGCCCCTCCTGCCCCTTCCCCACAATGCCTGTTCCTACAGCCTCTCTGGTTGTGTCTCCCGTAAATGCACCCATTTGTGTTTCTCTCCCTATTCCTGCCCCCACTATTCTTTGGTCTCTGGGATCACAACATCCAATCAAGTGTCAGCTTGTATTTGCCTCAGGTTCTGTTTATAGAAAACCTGAGCTAACCAATCAATTTTTAGAAATTTTCCAATGTTAAAAATATTATACATTATTAGACACACAAACAAAATTACATAGAGTATATTTGTATGAAAACACTCAATTATTTGCAGAGAATTATGGTTGGATCCTGGGAAGAGTAGTTGTAGCAAACAGTCATTGAAGGAGAATGGAGAATCCAAAGAAATGGAGAATGACTAGTCAAGCAACGAAGAACTAGAAATTCTCCATCTGGAGCATCAATGGGAGATAATCAGGAACACATGGCTATGGTGAGCATAAACATAGTCTGCAAATAGTAAAGTTTCCATTCAAGGAGCAAACACTAAGGACCTATACTGAATATATTTTCTTCCATTGTGTCTGTTTATAACTTAATGTGTTTCTTATGTTGTGAGATATTAAAGTGTTAGATTCCAGGAAAGTAAATAAATCTGCTGAGTGATCTACTTCTGTGAAGACAAATGAAATTGTCTTCGGTTTAGATCGTTAAGTTGAAATAAGTTTAAAACATGGCAGATTATCAGCTCAAACTTAAACTAACGTTGAGAGGAAACCCAGAAGAAATGACAAAAGTACAGCTGCTTAGCAAGGTCCTTTTGGAAAGTTCAGATGGAAAAAAGAATTAAGATTTGGCCAGAAGAGGGGGAGTACTCCCTCACTACGGAAAGTTGGCGCGTACTGGGCCATGATCTCAATCTGTATTGAAAACAGTTTAGCCAGTGAGCCAGGTCCCAGCTGTAGAGGTGTAAAAAGGTCCATCTCCCACCTTTAAATATTTGGTACCTCAGACTGATAGAACACAAAAGGTCTCTCAGAAAGAACTGCAACCAACAGACTAGGAAATAGTTACTGCTTATTCACGACAGTAAGAAATATGCTGTGAGTGTGTTTTCGTTTCTGAATGTTTATCCATTATAGAGACTACAGCATTCACAGTAACTTTTTCAAACGTCCTCACATGGATCAAGATTTTTGTCTTCCTTTTTCAGATTTATAATTCCAAACCCAACTTATACTTCCCGGAGGGGCAAATAAAGTTTAAATGCATTGCTTTTTAAGCACTTTGTTTGCTTCTTAGTTTTTCTTCAGGTTGGACTATCTGAGGGATGATGATTTTTCCCAGACTACTGTGCATCTGCACATGCACAAAATGTTGTATGCAATGTCTGCCTTGGGTGGTCATCTTAAAAGTTCAAATACTTCCCGGAATCCATGAACCTTAGGTCAAAATCAGCTATTTTAAGTAACTTTTAAAATCACTTTAAAATGGACGGATACTAATAAGGGAAAGAAAAGTGAACGTTTTACCTAGAAAAGTGACATTTTGGTTTGTAAATAAAAGTAATATCAAAGCCCTGAATTTCTAGATAGAAACAATGCTTCTATGAAATGCCCAAAAGCTGTATTTAGGTCTTGGGGAAAATCTGTGTAAGCATGTTGTTAGTTTTTTAGTGAACTTCATAAGGTAGCTCTTTTTGAGAATGATCTACATATTGATCCCAAAGACATTTGTTTTTTTCACTTTAACTATCTTCAAGAATGCTTAATCTTCAAGACTGGATTATTATTTGATTCTTGTTTTGGAACATGTATCACAAGGAGAACTAAGTTATATCTGGGTTTAACTAACTTCCACATGATTCTTTCTAGTTTCTTTTCTCTCTCTAATAAAAACTGGCTCTAAACCAAAGGCTGACACAAGTTAAAAAGAGAGAGAGATGACAAATGTTTGGGAATTCAGTTTTCATATCCGGGCTTCTAAATTATAACTCTGAATTGAGAATCCTGCTTATGGTTAAAATATCTAAGACTGTGAATAATTTGGGGGAAAAATCATGTGATTGGCATTTTTTTGTGGGTGTCAAGAAATTCTAGAGTGAATGCTTTACACAAGCAGCCAATAAGTTTCAGATGGTTTATAAGTAGCAGGAGAACCAAAGCTGAAGCGAGATTCTCTGCCAAATAACAGTGAGCATATGTCTAAGTTACAGGCAAAAGCAGGAGTCACGTAAAGTCAATCAGGGAGTAAGTAAGGCTGTGAGTTAATGAATGAAAACCTTTCATCTATAATTCTTAGCAAAACTGTACGTATTTAAAGAGCAAAACCTTCTCAATTACTTTTAAAGAAAACTATATGTGTTAACACTGGGGCGAAAAAACCAAGAAGTGACTTTCCAAGTCACAGGTACACCCATTAGAAAGTCGATGTATTCAAAACAATGCAAATAAAAATTGATGTGAGTGCAAATGAAGAAAACATACACATTCTTTACGGACTTCAGAAGCTTTAATAATTGATTCACACTTATCAGTTGACATTTTATCCAGAAGTGTTTCTAGTGACACTCCCTCTATTCTTTGCCATATTTCTTGGTCAAGATGTTTCTTGACATTGATCAGCTAAGTCACTCACTTAATGTTTAAAATATTTTTTTGTTCTAACTTACTATTATTTTGTGGTTCATTAAGTTCTTACAGTTGTGTTTTCATGAATTGTTATTAGAGCTTTGAACTTACTCTGATTTAAGCATCAGTCCTGTGGTAGGAACCGAGCGGATGTCCCATGTCACATGCTAGCCCTGTGGCCTGCCTAAACATCTTTGAGTGTCAGTCATCTTAACTGAGAAATGATGACCGTCACACCTCCCTACCTGTCTCACAGGGTTATGAGTCTGAAAAGAAATACATAAAGGAGGTTTTTTAAACATTTTTTTATGTTTTTTATTTATTTTTGAGAGATAGAACAAGCAGAAAAGGGCCAGAGAGAGAGGGAGACACAAAATCTGAAGCAGGTCCCAGGCTCTGAGCTAGCTGTCAGCACAGAGCCCCATGGGAGGCTCGAACCCACAAACCGCGAGATCATGACCTGAGCCGAAGCCAGACATTTAACCGACTGAGCCACTCAGGCGCCCCCATAAAGGAGATTTTGAAACAAGAGGGTAGTATTGCTGGAGGTGTCAGCAATAATGCAGCATGAGCATATATTCGACAGGAAATCTGCTCCCAGCAATAACCACATTCATAGGCTTTACCTAAATCTACTGCAGGTATAAGAAAGTACTTAAAGATTCCGATATTATCTTGCTTTACCTCTTGCTCTAGCATAGAAATCAGAAGTTTTGCTACTATGGATTTTTCCATGTGTTTTTTTTTCTATTTTCTTTTTTCTTTTTTAGGCTGGATTATATTAAAGGTCATCATTTCACTGATGTGTGTTTTGTGCTTTTATGTGTTTTGTGTTTATTCCGACACCTAACAAAATTAGTAACTTGAAGGTATAGAATCATCAACATTTCCCAAATTCTATAAACTATAAAATTCCAGGTGTCAGTTTTTTGGAGTAAATGTATTATTCCATTCTTTTCAATGGTTCAGAAGTAACGATGTTGCTTTAAAAATGCATTCACACAGAGAAAACTCAATTTAATCAATTATAAAATGGAATTCTGGAATACCTTTGAGTCTGGAATGGTCTGGTCACTCATACTGACTACCTTGAGGAAACCTTGATCAATGCTGATCAAATGTTATGAATCTTTGATTTATGTCCCTGAACTGTAAATCTACAGATGTCTTAGAATCCTAATGTTTTAGAAGGAAGTTATATCACTCTAATGTCCTCCAGATTGTTGCTGAAATGAAGTAAAATTCTAAGAGATGAAATAATAGCCAGGACTTTCTGGAAGTAAATAGAAGAAGCTGAAGCTAACATGTAGCTCACTGTCCTAAGGTCACTCTCTGGGCCGACTATACTCTGGATCCCTTTCAGACCTCTTGGAAGTTAATTTTAGTTTTACAGAAAGGACAGAGAGAGGCTGACCGCTCTCTTTGCAGGAAATGTCAAGGTTAAGCTTATGACCCTCTTACCTCTCTGATTTTCTGTGCATTGCCGGAGAGAAGGAAGCACTGTTTGTCCAGGAAGGCTCCTTTCTTGCATTTGCTTGCTTGGGTCTCGGTGGGTGTGTTTGGGGCAGCCCCAGGGACAGGGGCTGTGAGCTTCCTCGTCCCTCGGAGTGTCAGGGTCTGGTAGAAGAGACAGATGGCCACCACCAAGCCCACCAAAAAGGGCCGCGGGCAAAATCGCCGACGACAAGGGAACACTGGACGACAGACCATGACCAGCTCAGCTTCACTTGGCCCCTGTCCACGTCGCCGGAAAAGTCATAGCAGCTATTTTTTGTCAGCATGAAAAAATACAAGTCAGTCTTCTTCCACAGTTTAAATCAAGATTGCTCCATCGCCGCTTAAGAACTTTCCGAAGGATCATGCCAAAGAATCATAGGTCCCAAAAGTCTGAGGCGGTTAAAAAGATCCCTTCCATGGATGACAGTGAAAAGTGGCCGGCCTGGGTTTAAAAAAGACATCAAAATAATAATAGTGGTAACTAATAACCTGAGCGTAACCCCCGGGCTGCCAAACTGCTGCTTCCGGTGATGACTTATTTTCACAACATCCTTAGACTCGCAGCAAAGACTTTGCAGGGAAAGAGAAAACAATACCGAAGTAAATCTGGAGTCTACAAACAGCCCTGAAGAGCGCAGTAGGTTAAAACCAAAAGTGTCTGTTGCACCGCGGGTTGCAGGCCAGCTTGCCCGAGCAGCTCCTCATTCTCCTCCGGGGTTAGAGCAGTTCTGTTTCCAGCCTTTCATGGTCCTTCACTGCTTCCCCTCACTCCGTTTTAAACTGCCACTTTCCTGCAAGCATGCACGGCTTTTCACATAAAAAGGGAATGCACAGTTTGAATGGACATGGTTACTGCTAGGGTTTTGCTTGTATTTGTCTCATTCCGCTTCAAGTTCAAAGTTCTGTGTACTTACTCAGTTTTCATCCCTTCAGCCACCAAAAAGTTTCCACGATCCCCTAATGGATTGTTGATCAAAAACACTCGGAAGGAAACACCCAGGGGTGTGACTCCAGTTCATCTCCCCCACGCGGACGCACGCCCGCGGGCACAGCGCCCCCCGCACGCGCGGCGCTCCTGGCCGGGCGCTGGG
>NC_043701.1:29138580-29239767 GCF_006229205.1 Suricata suricatta
GCCGTCAGCTCCGCGGCGGCGACGGTGGGCTTCCCCGGGCAGGGCACCGCGTCTCCCACGGCGCTGGAAATGTGCCTGTCTACCCGGAGCCTGCAGACTTTTAAATGCACATGTGGTATTTGACCCCCTGTGTAATCCCTTTTCCTTAATACAGCATTGGGAAAACAGCCCTTCGTTGACTGATGACAAAGGTCGAGGGTGAGGCGAAAAGCAAACTCCATGCATCAATTGTCAGGATCTTCACTCTAGGGAATGGTGGGCATTCTGACGGGGGCTAATAGGGTCCAGAGGACTGTCTGGACCTAGGAACTGGAAAGCATGTGAAGACACCAGAAAACCTTAAAAGTCATCTTTCTGCTTTGGTACCTAACTCCTAACAGTTGTTATTGCTCCTTTCCTGGATTAACGACTACGTCTTTCAAAGGCTAATTGCCTGATACTTTGCCCCTATAATAAGGGGATAATAGCAAGTAATTTTGCCCTGTGGAAAGGGAGACACAGCAGGCTTTGTCCAAATTCAACTCAGTTTAATTCTATACACACCGCCACAAGGAGGTTCCTAGTAGGGCAATCCTGCGAACACCATCTACTTTTGCTGAGTCAGGTGTAGGAAAGCCAAGGGGGAAACGCAATCTGTCCAGTGCTTGTTGGTCAGCTCTTCCAGCTCTTGCTTTGTGAACTCTGGAAAACCAGGGATAGCTCGGTCATTCTTCAAAGGCTCTTACCCTAAGTAGGTTTTGTAACTTGTTTCTAACCCAAACTCTTATAGGCTGAGGTTCTTCTCCGAGGCCACACCTCTGAAATGATCCCTTCTGGCTGTCTAGCTCCAGTCACTTATATTTTGTGAGACGGAGCGCCCCCTAGGGGTGCCCTGCTATTATAGACCCAGAGAAATGGGCATCCATGGTTCCTTGCCTAGAAGAAACTGCTTTAACAACCTTTATAAATCAGATTAATTAAAACGTTACAGAATTAAGTACTCACAATAATGCTAGATTTATCCCAATTCCTTGCATATAACCCCTCCAGTGTGTTTAATATTATTTGATTTATAGATTTAGCATTCTCAACGCCATGACTAATGAAGAAGTACAGAAAAATAAAGTAGCACTTGACTTTTAGAAAGCCAAGAGAGTTTTAAGAGAAATAGCTTACCAATAATGTTGGAAGGTATAGTTTTAGTGGCTGCAATGTGATTTGAGAGATACTAGGAATTATAAGGTCTTTAAATCGTAAGTGTTCCTGTTTTGAGATGGAATGAGATAAAGTTCTTTACTAGGAGAAAAGTAAAGAACATGCATTTCTATCCAGGCAAAAAGTCTGAAAACCCGAGAGTTTTGGGAATCTGAAGGGTCATTTTTATGTATCATTAAATTACTGAGTACATAAAAAGCGTAAATCAAGATGCTAACATCATAGTGCCTCTGGGTTGGGAAAAGTGAAAGACACAGCACAATTTTATAGCTAGACTCTAAATATCAAGAATCAGAAAGAAAGTGGGAAATTAATGTTCTACAAGTGATACCGGTGGCCTGAAAGACCCAGTTCCCTGTTTGACCACAGAATCTCAGAAATGGGAGAAGATGGGCGGTCTATTTGTGGAAGTGGGAAAAAGGAACGGTTTGAAAGGTGGAAGGAAGAGGTGGAAAAGAAAATATCGCAGGAATAACCACTCAACAGACTCAGAGGGGCCGGAGACAACACCGGATATTAGAATTAACCCGGTCTGAATAGTATCCTGCTGCTGCTGCCTCTTAATTGTCTTTAAACAAGTGATTTGTGAAATGAGAGTGCTAAGGCCTCTTTTGAAGTGTATGACATGATAGAATGTATGGAAAGCAGCTATGCATTGTGTTCGCGTGTTGGAAGAATGTGTGCTGAATGCATGTCTGTTGTTTCCAAGCCCAGCCTGGGGTGGTGTCAGGCATGCGAACAGATAAATTATCAAATGATGGACCCCTTGGAACACAGAAGCCCCAAAAGCAATTATGAGCACTTAGTATCTTCTCTTACCTTTATTCTGTGAGATGAAGGTTGGTGGCAGATGCTGGTTGGGGAGAATGAGAGCAAGAGTGGGCTGAGCGTGAGCGGTAGGTGCAGACAACAAGCAGGGGGAATTCATGCCGCAGTTTTGATGGAAGCCTAAATAGGAGCTTGGGTTAGAGTCTGAAGGCGTCGGGACAGCGAACAATGAAGACAGAGTGAGCTGCTTCGGTGAGCGGACTAGGCGATGACCCGCTGCCTGACTACGCACCTGTGGGTTCTGGCGGTGTTTCAGACTGAGTGCTTTTGTGAACGTAATTTCATAAAGTATCCCTTCCACTAAATTATTTCAGTATTCAAAGGCCTGTATCTAAGCAGCATCAACCTGGGACAAGGGAGCGACAGGGCTTTTAGAATTCTGTAATTTCAAGGGTGGACAAACAGAACAATCTTCCGCCTCCAATCTCTCCAACACAAAATATCCTCTTCCATCATACGTATGTTTCATTTTGGGTTTTTGGTATGGAGTAGGGGGTGAAGGGAGACAGTGAATTTATTAACTGAAGAAGGTATTTTAAAAATTTACTTATTATTCAAATAGACTCCAGTTTCCAGATGAATCAACAGTCCAGACAGACCAAATCCTCTAAACTTCTAAAAGCTTTTCATTTCATTTATTTATTTTTTAAGTTTATTTGAGATGGAGGAGGGGGGTGAGAGGGGCAGGAGCAGAGAGAGAGGGAGGGAATCCCAAGCAGGTTCCCTGCTATCAGCACAGAGCCTAACACGAGGTTTGATCTTATGAAACGTGAAATCATGACCTGAGCCGAAGTCAAATTGGACACTTAACCGAATGAGCCCCCAGGCACCCCAATGCTTTCCATCTTAAATTGTCCACTAGACCAGCATCTCTGAGCAGGCACAGCACCTGGAGATTCCATATGACACCTGGTGCTGCCTTTTGGAGCGGGACAACTTTCCTTCTGTATAAGCACTTTGAATTTGCTTGCACTAGATCCAAAATTAGTGTCAGAATCTGTGCTGTATTTTAGTGATGAGTGTACTTGTGTTCTTTTTGCAATATAAACTGCTTTGTAACAAACTATTTTAAATATTTTAGGGACGAGTCCATTTGTATCTTCTTACAGTATGAACTGCTTTGTAACGAACTATTTTACTCACCACCATCTCCTTGCAGATCTACTACTGTCTTCTGGCAAGTGATTTAAAAATTCCTATTTGTGGAGGCATATGCATCATAGACTTAAATACTTCCCACATGATTTCCATTTTTCCCATGGGAAATATTTCACATCTTGGTAACATGCAACCTCGCAGGGGCAATTTTGTCCCCCAGGAAACATGTGCCAATGTCTAAAGACATTTTTAGTTGTCACAACTTATGGGCCCAGGGGGATGCTACTGATGCCTAGTGTGTAGATGCCAGGGATGCCGCTAAACACCCCACAATGGACGGAGCAGCCCTCTCCAACAAGGCAGCATCCGGTTCAAAATGCCAGTAGCGCCGAGGTTGGAAAATGGAAGGTTAATAAAAAAAATAGTTATAGCGTATTTTTTACATGTGGCCGCCTGATTGTTACTTAAGTTAGAAGAGTGTGTACCTGAGCAGCTTGTGGCAATGACATTGGGATTTTAACCACTTCCTAAATGTGTAATTATACCACTTCCCAAAATAAATGCAACTTTGCCCATATAATTTCTTTTAAGCCTCTCTAGTTTGTTTTTAAGATCTGCGGCCTCTAAAAGACCATAGATTCATATATGTAGCTATGTGCGCGCACACACGTATATATGCACATATTTATGTATACATTCTAGACAAAAGAATGCATGATAGGAAGGGAGGGAGGGGGGAAGGGAGAGAGGATTATTTCAATCAGTGAGCACACAGGCAGACTGGCAAACATTTAATCCAATGAATTTGTTTTGCTTTTTTTAGGGCACAAATTTACACCGTGGCATGGAGCCAGAATTCCTGTCTTTATCTATCATTCTATAAAAAACAACAAATTTAGCTTTCGTTTGTTATAACATAGAATTGAATTATGTTCTTTAACTCAATTAGAAATCTCCCCTGTATTCTCTATAAACCTGCAATATATTATTCCCTGGAAACCATAAAACATTCAAAATATTATCTCAAGACAGTGACATAGTTTCTTTCTTTAAAATGTAAATACAATTCAATCATCCATTCTTATTTTCAGAAAATAAAAGGTATTTTGAAATTTTTAGAGCACCAAATTTACTACCTAAAAAACTGATGTGTGGCATAGGGAATGGAAGCGAGGTTAAGTTCTATCTTATCACTCCAGCGAAGGCTGACAACCATTGAGCTAAGCTGAGTGGGCAAAGACACGGTCTTTGCCATTGGTAACGTGTATACCACATCAACTCAAAAGATTACTCCTATATCTAAACCATATGATATCTAATATATGAGCTTATTTTTGTTTTGTTTTGTTTTCAACAGATAACTGGACTCTTTCAAACTTGTGGGCACACTTTTGGACTTTTTGGCACACTTGTGAAACCCATTCAAGAACACAGTCATTTGTCATATTAAAGATAAATATATATAAGTGTGCTTCAAGGATGAAAACATAAATTTGAAAAATTCTAATGAGAACTACTGGGGAGATCACACTAAAACTTTCTACTAATTAGTCATAATATTAGTAAAATCAGTTACACTAAAACTTTCTATGGATTAGTTATAACATTAGTTAAAATATTAGTAAAATTCGAATGAGCTACCTCAGGGTTATTCAGAAGTATTTCTGGCTGGCCTCTTATATTACATTTAACACGAACAGCTTTTTAAAGTAACTTAGTACCTATTACAACTGTTCTTGGTTTAATGTATTAGCATGAAGGGTCCCTCTACTGGATTAGATTTAACAATGCGAAAAGAATTCAGATAAGGCCTCTGTTGGTCCCTACGACTGATGTTAAACTTGTGAATGTTTCAAACTACTTCACTATTAAAGACTAGCAGTTGTAACTTTCCTAAGGAAAACTATTCTCTACTCATTAACATAGGTAAGTAGAAATGGAGGCTGGGAATAAGCCACACATACACGAGCAAAGTATGGTCCGTACCCTCATTCCCCACATTGGCTTCTGAGTTTTTAATAAGCGGAGGAGAAATAAATGATTGTAACATTCTCCTTTGCCAGAAGCAAAGAAAGTAAGAGGTGTCTCGAGATTAACCAAAAACTGAATTGTGTGGCTCTGAACAATTTAAGAAATTATTAAATTTTTTCAAATAAACATTTTAATATGCCTAAAAATGTATTAGTTAAATACTGACTTATAAAGTATATATATTTACCACTTCAAAATGGATAGGACCAAGAAGCGGTGTACCTCTTTTTTTATGTCAAACTTCAATCAAAAAAGAAAACAATTCTGAAGTCAGTTCATCTTTAAATCACTTTAAACTATTTCTCTGGGGCAGGCTCAAAAATCATGAATATTAAGATCCTCTGTGGGAAATTACAGTCTGAGTAATGTAGATTTTATCACCTAAATAAGGAAAACAAAAAAAATCTTCACTAGCAATTCTAATTGGTAGTTTCAAAAACTATGAAAAAAGATTCACTTTAATTTTAGAGGTTTTTTTTTAGCAATTTCCAAGTTATAGGCTAGTTTTGTCATCCCTACATTATAATAAGAAAAGTGCTATAATTTCATTAAACTGTTAAAATAATCATCATGTGTTTAGCCAACAATATGGAAATGCCACCAGTGCCTCATTAAACAAACAATTCCAGGACGTTGTGTAAATGCTCATGTTTTCTGGCTTTATTCTCTGACCCTCCATCTACCTTCTCGGCGTCCACCCAGCCCAGACTATTTTTAAGTTACCGGAATGTACATGGCCCTTGAACGGTTTCCTTGGCCTTGAAAACCTCCCCGACGTCATCTGTCTTTAGGAATCAGTTCAAATGAAGCCTCCTATGTTTAAGCCCCCAATTCCCACGTTCCTTTGCGCATTTATCACAGCGCCCACCAAGTGCGGCAGGTCCTTGTTAACACGCTTGTCCTCCCCACACCCACACCCAGATACTTCATCTGTGTGTTCCCAATATCTAAGCGCTCCTTTGTAAAACCTTAAAAATACATGTTTTTGAGGGTATTCATTTCCTCTTAAAACCCATCTGTTAAAGATTTCTTTTAAAACTGTGAGCTGAAGGAAAATATTGCAATGTCTACAGAGTATTTCACTTCTCACAACCCAAGTGTTTCGGCCATTCGTTTTTCTAAGATTAGTATAGTTAATTAGATCAAGAAGCCTATTTCTGAGATCTAAGGACAAAGGGCAAGATCTAAGACTGTGCAAACCAAATATGGTTAAAAATCTGAAATATGTGGAATTTGCTTTAAAGTAGAAAAGACCCAAAAAAAAAAAAAACACATGAACTGCCCTTAAGAGAATGATGGTATGTTTATCAAACACTCAGCTTCATTTAGGCATTTAATTAAGCCGTTTATTGCTTCAAATGTGTCACCATGAACATTTTAATGTACACTTCATAGCAGTAAGGCCTCAATTTTCACCACCTATAAAATGTGAACCCACATTTGGATTCTTTGTGTCACCAATTATTACACGAGTTTTGTACAACGAAGATTCTGAATGTGTATTTTGTAACGGCAAAAATGCTTACCACACCCCTTGGTCTTAGCGTCTCAAAGTTGATTAATAGTTGGCCACATTTTCTTTTTTTTTAAGGAGGTAGTTCCACATTTGGCCCATTTATTCATATATGTATTAAAAATACCTTAGATACTAACTGCTTCCACCAATTACTAGATAATTGAATAAAATTTGGTTTTGCTTCTTTATAGATGCTTCATAAAATATTGATGCTTGAGGTTAAATTTTGTCAAAATGTTTTCTAAATGATTTGGTAGGTAGTGGAATTCACACTCTGAAAGGGGTTGCAGCAGCTGGAAATGGGGGATGCTCCTGGCTCAGATAAGGAACTTTCTCTTAAGATAAGGCTATACATAAGGCTTTTTCCTTTGACCAATTCCTGAAAAATGAATAACTTGGAAAAGTCATTATATATAATCAGGAGATTAAACAATACCACCGAACAACTCCAGGCAACATGCTAATCAGCGAACACTACGTTATTTATTATTTCTTAAAGGTTTATAATATCTCCATGAAAATACTGAGTGTTATGAAATCAGGATACTCAGGATATGGTGAAATCATGAACACCCACAAATGAACCTACTTTGTTTTATGGGCTGTCCAGCTATAAAATCACTCTGCAATAGCTCAGAGATGAGGATTCGTGAAGCTAAAAGAGCCCTCTGAAATCCCCGATCTAATCCATACCCTTTGGGTAGCACTGCATAGATTTTATAGACTTCCAAATAAGTTCTAAGAGGCTCGTAAGTGGTTTTGATTAAAGCAGAAATCTAATGGGCCCATAAGTTTCAACATAAAGGAAATATGATGTAATAAGTACTTTTAAAGTTTTAAGGATTTTTCTACCAACCACTTGATAATATACCTGAAATAAAACTTCCACTATGCAAAATGTATAATTTAAATAGCACCTACAGAATAAAATCTTAGGAGTGCTTTCAAGCACCCCGCACCCCGCAGCTAGCACCACCCTGGTTTCGTAAGGCCCAGAGTGATTCAAAATTTGAATGACCTGTCATACCAACACGTGGTAGTACCCAAAATAGAACTGAACTTTAAGCTCCAATTCAGGAGGTCTCTTTATTTAAACTGGCCATACTGCCTAAAGTCAAAACATCTATAACCATTATTTTTATTTTATCTACTATAATTAGACTGCTTTCATGTCCTTTAGACTGAAGGAAAAGCCAGAGAGATGTTCTAGAAAAATACATTTGCATTTCAAATTTACATTAAAAATGTTTTTCCCTTATTTTACGTCCCGAATTCCAAGCACTGTTTAAGAAATCACAGATTACATAGCATTCTGTGTCCTGGGCCTCTGTCCTTTTTAGATTATGAAAACTAGAAGTTAATTGGAATTAAGAAATTTTCCTTATTAAGCGTGTAAAGTATAAATACAAGTAATTTTTTAAAAACTTTATTTTAACACCTAATACAATTCCAATTTTAAGGATTACTTGCACAAAAAAATAAACACATTTGGTATAAAAATGTATCACTTTAACACCCTTTGCCTGGCGGCCCCCCCCCCCCCCCCCATGAACTGCACTCTGTCTGGATGCAGAAACATATAAAGACGAACGGCACAGATTCGTTTTTACCTACAGGAGTTTCTGTTTACGTACCCAGGCACTCTCGAGGACGCCAGCCTACTTTATCACATGAGCCCTTTCCTTCAGCCTGCTGAATCTAGTTTCACAAAGAAACAAAGCTTATTATAAAGGCATTTTAAAAACCATTATCTTAAATTCTTTTTAGAAGCACTGACTTTTTTTTTTTTTTGCAACCATTTATATACAGTGTTACATAACAGCTCTGGAGTACAGTACATGCAGCAGAACATACCTGTTGAATATAAAATACTTTTCTTAAAATCTTCATCGTTGGAATTCTCTGAAGTCTAAATTATAGAATGCCCATTACTTTGAGAAAATGGTTGAGGAGTACAAATGTCTGCATATGTTGGCCACTGAAAGAATCCAAGGCTATCTTCAATAATATTCGTAGCACACCAGGAGTGCATAAATAATTTACTTACATTATTAAAATACAACCCATAAAATTCAAGTTCAAGATCTTACAGGATTGTCTATGTAAGTCCTTGAAGTGGTTGCCTGGAAATGCATTGTTTCTTTTTTCTCTTTTCTTCCTTTTTAAAGTCCCATATAAAATGTTTAGCTGAAGTTTTCTCTTGCTCAAATGAGACGACCACCTTTATTTGTGCCGACTGCCTCTCCTCTTCATGGCGGCGGTGCACTGCGGACAGTACCACTTCCCTTTGGGGGCTTCCGTCAGCCCGACACATCCATAATGGAACCATTCGATAGGGCACTGGAAGGCAGAATTGCAGAGAAATGGCTTTTAATACCTCTAAAGATCACAGGTGTCCTGAAACATGCCCACTAGATTGAGTATTATTAGATTCATGGAAACAGAACTTGAAGATCTAGAAGCTGATTTTCAGATCATTGAATCCAACGGGTTATGTTTCAGAGATGAGAAAATGGAGGCACAGAAAAGTATGCATCTTTGTTAACTCGGAGGTTCATGTAATCTCTTTGCATAATCCCAAGTGACGAACAAAATTTCACTAATTCTCATTAAACTGGAGAGTAAACAGACACCAACTTTCAAGGACAAGAAGTGAGATGGGTTGCAAAGAAGGCAAGTATATTTTACAGATTTTATTTAATATCCAGCCTTATTCACTGCCTCATAAAGTAGAATAAGCGGGCTGCAATGAAAAACATGAAGGGCTGCCCTGGATTTCCTCTCTGGGTAGACCAATGCCTAGACGTGCAGAGAAGAAGTATTCTACTCTGCAGCACAGCAAGCACTTGCACACAGGCACCACAGGCACGGACAATCTGAGCACTGGGAAGGGCACGCCTGGGAGTGAGAGGGCTCAGACAGTCCGAAGGGGCGGTCACGGAAATGCATCGTCTTCACTGAGGGCCCCAGGACTTTACAGTGCTGCTCTTGAAGTGACGGGCAGTACTGTTCTATGATAATCACAGACAGCCCACAAGTGATTCTAAAGAAGGAAGGAGAAGGACAGTCTGTCTCCGTCTATGTGAACATGCTCTTGGGACTCTGTCAGGTCAGGAAAGTACAAACTTGAACGCACACCGAGCCAACCCTGTTCAATCTTCAGATTGTTTTAAAAATGTTTAACTGTTGATTAACCTTAGGATTCTGACATCATGGATTAGTATTTCTTTAGAATCCAGGGTTCTGTTTGTTACCTCTCTGCAGGAAAAGATGAATGGAAGGGGACTAAAAGTTTGAGAAAGTAAGGAGGGAATGAAATTACTAGGAAAAAATATGTCAGCATCCAATAAAAACAGATCTCTAACCAAAATGAAGCTTCCTTAAAAAGAAACAGGAATTCTTTCCTTTCCAACCTCCTTTACTTTTTATATCAGAAGTGGCTCTTATCAGCTGACAGCTGCAGAGTACAACAGGAAGGAGGAAAATAACCTCACATCACAGCCTCAACATCCCCACCCCAACCCCTGCCGGCTGCGGGCTTCCTGACAGAATGCAGTTAAATATTCTAGTTCCTCACCGTGACAGGTGACGTGGGTTCTAGTCAACACTGTATTACTTAGCAAAGGGAGTCAAGAGTGTTTCTAATTCTCGTACAACGTAACACCTTTTGAGAATTATAATCTGCACATGAAACCATAAAACTAGCTTAAAAAAACTTAAATTGGGAACACATTAAGGGTTACTATCTGTTTTTCAGAGCACTATTCTAGCATTAATATAACATAATTAACATAACTGTAAGCCTGTGCTCTTAAACTCCGAGACACAGTAAAGAAGAAAAATGGACAAGTAATAATAATCTGTGATTTTTTTTTCATTCCCAAACAGAAAATTTTAATACTTACATCTTGGTTATCACAGCCCACCATCTCACCATAGGATACCTAGTTTTAAAAAAAAGTATTTTTTATTATGACAACAACAAGCATCTAAATCCAAATTAATGGTTCATGATACTGTTAGGAAATAGATGAAAATATACCAAATGACTCAGGTGCATTAAAAACTAAGGTATATAACTTTTTTTAATGTTTTATTTTTATTTTTTAAGAGAGAGAGAGACAGTGTGAGCAGGGGAGGGTCAGAGAGAGAGAGGGACACAGAGAGAGAGAGAGGGGGAGAGAATCCGCAGACAGACCCCAGGCTCTGAGCTAGCTGTCAGCACAGAGCCCGATGTGGGGCTCGAACCCATGAACTATGAAATCATGACCTGAGCCGAAGTCGGACACTTAACCAACTGAGCCACCGAGGCGCCCCAGTATGTAACTTTTTAATAAAGATTTTATAGAGATTTATAGCATTTTACTAAAAGATTTTGGGGGATAGGAGTACAGAGGGAAAGACACAAAAACTATGTGCTCTTCAAAAGTATGAAAGAAACTTGACAGACTACCTTTGTGAGTGCATTCTTTTATAGAGTTTACGACTCTTTCTTGGTTACTTACTTAAGGTTTCTACTTTTCCTTGGGTCATGTTAGGTCATTTATATTTTTGCAGTCAAGAGTTGAAAATTCTAAACTTATTATATATTTACTATCTGCTTTTTCTCATTTTTCTTTTTGCTGTTTATCACCAGTACTTTATAATACAACTTCCTAATTCCTGAATTAACTTAAGTTCTCAATGGACTGAAACATTTTTCAGACAGGGTTTTATAGCTAGAGGGTTATATTACCTGCTTTTCTGCACTAGTGAGAATATCTACATATGGCTCTATGCATATGAATGACTTCTCTGGGTAACAATTTTGGGGGGAGCACCCAGATTTTTCTCAAAGTTCTACAGATATATTCCATAGATTTAACTCACTTCCAGGGTTAGAGACAGGAATCTAATTTTGTTCTTCTGTAGGTAACCTATTTTTACTGGCAGGATATTTACAGAATTTTCTTTTTTTAATCACCGATATTAAAAAATGTTCAGAGTGCCTTGGTGACACAGTCAGTTAAGTGTTTGGCTCTTGGTTTTGGCTCAGGTCACGATCTCATAGTTTCGTGAGTTCAAGCCCACATCAGGCTCTAGACTGACAGTGTGAAACCTGCTTGGGATTCTGTCTCTCTCTCTGCCCCTCCCCATTTGTGCTGTCTCTGTCTCTCTCAAAATAAATAAACTTAAAAAAAAAGTTTGTCAGGTGATAGGAGAAAAACTAACAAACTCTTAAATGGCAAATTCTCAAAAATTAGATTGTCAACTCACACCATTAAACACAATAAGTTGTAGATAGATTAAAGATTTAAATGTGAAGAAACTGAAGTATATCAAGAGCTCGACAAAGCCATTTGCAAATAAGAAGAAATGAAAGACACATTATTTAAGGGGGGAAAAGGCAAGGAGGCTTCCTAAGCCTATAACCCATGGCTGACTTCATAAAGAAAAAGACTGAGTCATTACTACATAAAACTGGAATTTCAGAATTAAATTAAAAAAACAACTAAACTGCAGAGCATTTATAATGTATGAGACAAAAATGATAGAAAAATCGGCCAACATCATTAAGAGTCAATTCATAAAGGAAAAAATAAAAATGGCCAAAAAGGGTCCAATTTTACTACTAACGTAAATTGAAATGATTGTGTGATATAAAACTATCAAATTGGTACATGGTTTTCAAGACAGAATAATATCCAGTGTTGGTCAGGGTTTAGGAAACAGGGATGGTCATCAATTTTTGGTAATAAATTCCAGAAGATAATTTGGTAGTCTGTAACAAAACTTAATTTTATTTCGAAAAGATTACCTTAGAAATAGATGTATAAAATGGATTACGTTTACAACAAGGCCTACCACAACGTATTTGTAATTTCAAACAAACTAAAACCCTAAAAAACGTATAGCTAACTATTGGTTTAAAAAGTTACACACGGCGTAATAGATAACTGTGAGGAGATTTAAAAAATGACTTAAGAATGAATACATTGTGACTCCCAACTGGTCAAATTCACACACATCCATACACATACACACAAACACACGTGTCTGTGCGTACACAGGGGTAAGAGACTGAGTGCTTGTGCCTCTCCCCCAGATGCCTGGGTGGTATCCCTTCCCCCCACTGTGTCTGAAGGTTGGGTCTATGAGGCAATAGAGGTGAAATGAGACCTTATACGTGGAATCGTAACCCAGGAGGACGGGACACCAGCGCTCTCCTCAGCACGTGAGGCCACAGCACAAAGGTGGCCCTTGGCAGTGAGGAGAAGAGTCCTCATCAGGAATGGAATCCGTCAGCACCTTGGTACTGGACCAGCCGCCAGAACTGTGCGAAGACAGTTCTGGTGTTTAAACCACCTAGTCCGTGGCATTTTGTCACGGCAGCCTGAGCAGACTGTGACGACAAGCGTGTGGGGTGTGCAGCAGTGATAAATCAAAACGTCTAATTATAGGCTGTGTCTGGGGGCTGAGATTATGGGTGACTTACACACTCCTCTATTTCCTCATACAAGGAAGCAGAAGTAATTTTAACTGGAGGGGAAAAAGAGCACTTACAAAACTGAATAGCTCCCTTTTCTTCTACTTGATTCGGATTATGCTTTTACCTGGTTACAAATGCAGTATCGGGGTTCATTTGGGTCGTAAGTCCAATCAACTTGACTGTTTGAATCCGATTCTGGCACTACGGTTGCCTGCTGAGAGACCTCCTGGACGACGGCTGAAGACGAAGAACATGACGACAGGGAGGAGGAGGAGGAGGAGGAGGAGGACTGCTGGCTGGAGGACTTGTTGTTGTTTCTGAAAGAACAGTGTCAGACCTATCTGCTCAGCATCCAAGAGAAATCACAGGAGCAGAACTCCGCAGTGAGTGGTGGGACAGGAAATGACATCAAATGTATAAATTAACATTTAACACAAAGTTACGCTAACCCGATAAATAGATTTAAAAGCATAATTGTTGAGAGCAACAAAGAGAATTTTTTTTCATGGCTGTTCTTTTTTATATTTTTGTTTTCTGGAGGATAAAGATATCAAAAAAGCCCTCAGCGTAGCTTGGTTTTTAAAATAGTCTTTTAATCAGCTACTCCCTAACATTGACTTAAATCACAGGTACTAGTTTTAAGAATTACTGTTAGTTACGGCTACCTTAGAGACATTCTTTGTACTTTTAAGCCATGTGATTACTCTTTATCAACATCTAAAATACAAATACACCTCCCAAAAGTGTCCTTTTTAGTGCCCATTACCTGTTTAACCCAACCCACCACCCACTGCCCCTCCAGCAACCCTGTTTGTTCTCTGCATTTAAGGCACTTTTTGGGATGAGCAGTGGGTGTCATAAAAAAGAGATGAGTCACTGGGTTCTACTCCTGAAGCCAGACTACGCTTCTGTATGTTAACTAACTTGAATTTAAATTAAAAAAAAAATACACAAAAGTATTTGATAAAAATGACCATGACCATCATCAACATGTGAATACTTACCTGTGTCAGACAGGAAATAGAGTGTTAAAATCCACATTTATATGCTAACATTGTATTTTAAAAATAGGGAAATTTATCATGGGCAGTTATAATAAATTTGAGTCACTAAGATAAATTACTTTTTAAGATACCTAGCACTTTCGTGTTAATTCTACACTGATCATTCTTTTAGAGATTTACTCACAGAAAACAGAACACATTTAAAAATAAATCGTGATGCGATTACTAGGGAACCTATCCTTCCGGCCCCCCACCTGGCACTTCCATTACGCCCGAGCATCTAGCAAAGGCAGACACCTGGGACAGACTGTGCCAAATGCTGTTAAGTTTCCATATTTATAATCCAGACAATCTTCCTTAGAGCCTCACATGAACAATCTAAAGATATTTTCATAATTTCTATTTTGGGGGCATAAGACCAAGAATGAAGACAATTTACTTTTAATAAAACTGAAGAATTTTATTCAAAAAAATTCCCAGGATAAAATTTATATCTTATGCATTAATTAACATGAAACACATGACAAAATAAGGGGTTATAGATAAAACAAGTTCCATAATGAACTTTGGTTTATCCTAGTGAATAAAAGAAGGTAAGCAGAAGTCATGTATACCCAGTTTAAGACTTTAGAAAGATTAAAGACTTTTAGCACCTTTTAAAGACTTTACTCCTCCAAAATATGTGTGAATGAAAACGCCATGTCTTCTTGCCTCCCCAAAGTTCACCCTGATCCTTTCGAAGCTACCTGTGTTTAGCACGCGGAAGCCTGGTGGGAGGCCAAGTGGCCTGTAGCTGTAGTAAAGGTACAGGGCTACGGTAATAATCCAACTTACTTGCTCTTTCTCCCGCTCCGCGAGTCGGCTGCTGATGAGCCGGCGTTCTGTGTTAATGTCGTCATGAGCGCGGAAGATGATGAATAGCCAGCTGTTTCTCTGGGCATCGAAAACTCTTTTCCCAGCTGAAAGTCATTATTCTTAAACGCTTCATAACTAGCTTTTAGACTTGATGTTCTTCGTCCCTCTTTCATCTTAAACAGACATTCATGGATAATATTAATATACATAAGTATCCAGACTTTCTTTTTCAGTCCTACTGGCTCTAGTATTATGTTGGTTATCCAGTATTATTTTGTTTAAACCATTATTTTCATCACTGTAATTTTAGCTACTTTGTGTAGAGTTTTACAATCAGTTTTACTTTTAGGAAGGTAACTACAGAATGGGCAATGTAATTGGGAATATATTAATTTGGCAATCGAAGTCCTGAGGCTATTGAGGAAACCCTGAAACTGGGAGAGAATGGAGTGCTCTCCTAGCAGGTGCTGTGGCTCATTGTCAAGATCACGCCCATCATGAGCAATTACTGGGTGAAGGGCTCTGCATGATGGTGCATGGAACTATTTTTCACTTTTCATTATCAATCAGGTAAATTAATGCACATTCATTTCATTAAATATTCATGTGAGACATCATAAAACCATGATTTAAAAACGGAACTACACAATGTAAGAAAACTCTTTCTGTTCACATCTAGGTGTTTCTATTAGAGTGTGCCAATGATTCAGACAAAATGTACCCATTTCCAAACCTCTTCCTTTTTACCTGAGCTGTGGCTTGAACGGCTTGAGCGGCGGCCATGGTAATTGCCCCGGCACCAGTTCCTGAAGATAACGAGCCGATGTTATAGGATGCCAGAGGTTGGGAGGAATTCACATTGTAAGCATTGTTGGAAGAGGCCGTAGAATTATTATTTCGACACCCTATGTAGAATTAAAGAAGAAATAAGAATGGTTGGAGAGAACATAGTGTAAGTGAGCTTAAAATACATTATTTTCTAGTACAGATATAATCATCAAGTTTAACATTTTCATGTCACTATAAAATTTTCATGTCCCAGTTTTCCTTTGTCTTCCTTTTCCACATGTGGACTTCAACCTATTAAAAATTCTGTATGCTTCCTGAACACTTTAGTTTCCCCTTGTTTTAACACAAACAAAAAGCAAAATTCATATTTAAGATAATAAACTTACCTAGTGTGTTTTCCTTAGATGCATCTGACGTAAGGGTAGATAGAAGAGCTTCAGATTTAAACTTCTTTTCAGGAATATGATCTGTTGTTGTATGGTGGGAAGTCGGATTGTATTTCCTTTCTGAACATAAATAAAGAATTTGTGTGTTTACACATTAGAGAACTAGGGACAAGACATAATACTTCCATCCAGTTATAAGCAAGTATAGTTCTGAGTTTTCACAGAATGTAGAACAGTATGTTTTCTTAGAGGACAGGACTAGAACTCTGTGTCACCTGTTTCGTCAAGAGTAGACTTCTCATAAAATAAAAAAAATACTTCAGCAGCAAAGTACTGCAGATAATCCATGATTCACCACGGTTTCACATATAACATGAGAGGAATTTTGTTTTCAAAACGCTACAATTTTGAATACTTTTCAATCAACCCTTCTTTCATTCAAATTGATCTGTCACAAAATGCACTGATACAGTCTTCTAGCAAACTAACATCCAACCAACTGTTCATTTACCCACCAATTGTTTGAGACCTTCTTATATGCCTGACAGTAGGCTAAGCACTAGACAAGCAAGAATGAAAAAACAAAACAAAACAAAACACAAAAATCAAAGAGCCTCCCATCAATTAGTTATCATTTGGCTCGGGTTTTAACACTCTCTAGAGAGAATCAGGGGTCTGCGTAAAGAAGTATATGCTGCTGTTATGCCATACATTTGTCCTCAAAGTATTCCAGGAAAAGCAAACTCTCTATTTTCCCAAATGAAATATACTTTTCCCAAATGAAGATGATAAGTCCACCAGGAACTAAAATGAAAAAGTAGATCTCACAAAAGAAAAGGAAGGGAACGATATATTTTTTTCTCGATTGGTTACACAGAGCCAATTAAAAAGAATATACAGGTAATGGAATGAGTTTTTAATTGTACTGAAAAGTTTAGCTGCCCTAAACCAAACTTACTTTCCACTGGAGTATGTGAATGAGCATGGTGATTATTCACTGGCTGTGAAGGAGTATCTAATTCCAAAGATCCTAAAAAAAAAAAAAAAAAAAAAAAAAAGGCACAGAGATACAACTCCATTAAATGTCAATGCAAAAATTTACAGGATTTACAGGTCAATCAACTAAAGGCACTAAGGACCCTTACCCAGCAACAGACTGGCAAGTTCTATGCATACACCTGTATCATTTGAGTTAAACACATTAGAGAATCATCACTGCCAATTTCATCCTGAGTCAATTTCATCCTCCCTCTAAACAATACATAATCTACTTCTTAATATTCACCTTAGGTACAGGAACAGCTCAGGGTATGTTAATGTCTACTGGGGAAGTCAGGACGGCAGGCACCACGTAAGTGGGTGAATGGATATTATAATTCCATTACTGGTAAGATCTGAAAAACTCAAACTAGTTATACTGGGGTGACCTTTCAACGGGAGATCCTGTAGTAGTAGGTGGTGGGACATTATTCCATGAAAGAAAATGACACATGATAGTAAAGACTTCCTGAAAAAAGTTAGGGAGAGAATTTCTACCACCAAGCATTAAAATGCATTTCAAGATATTTTCTGGGTTTATCTTGATCCCTTGAGATGAAATTATGGCAGGGCACAGGGTGGAGATTTTAGAACTTGATCTGGTTTGATTTCATATGCCTGCGTCCTTACAGAGGACGCTTCATTAACCTTTCTGCAGTACTGAACAGGCATGAATTACTGTTATTCGGTATTTCAAAAAAAATTAGAGAAGTTATAGAATATTTTATTTTGCCTCAAAACACTTATTCTCAAATAGGATTTCCTTGGAATAAAAGTATCCCAAATAAATCAGGCAATCATCTGAAGTGAAAGATCTACTTTTGAATACAAAAATGCAACTATGGATACCAACATGGATTCATGACTGGCTGCTTCCCTATTCTAGGGAGTATGTGGATATATATGTGTGGAGGGAGATGTATATATAGTGTCTCCTCAGCAATATGCACATATATATACATATATATATATGTACACACATACATAAACATATCACCTAACACCGTAAACTTTTCATCAATGTGTAAAAATAGGTACATGTTCTTGTTGTTGAAATGCACCAAGAAAAAAAAAGTACTAAAGAGGTAAATTATACCAGGAGATCAAGTCGAACCCTGTAAAGAAATATTAAAATGGCTTCTTACGGATAAGAAAAAGTTTAGGAAGGACTGACTTGAGAAAGAGAGGAAGTGCTTTGGAACTAATTAAAATATTTCTTACTGAGGAAAAAAGTCTTAAGGCACTTCTTAGGAAGAAAAAAACCTTCCTCCAAGTTAAAGTGTATCCGACAGGCAGGGCAAAGTCAATACATTTAAAGACAGATGGCTAACTGGTGACTTAATGCGTGATTTTAATAAAGACTGAGTGTATGGTATCCTGCACCCTCTCTTTCAGTGTCTGTAACCCAAACGTTCCAGCTGCTGGAGTCCCCGCTGTCTGACCCAGGTGCCACCATCCACAGCAGCTCAGGATCTGAAGTCCCCATGGGAGAAGTGTCTCCTCAGCAGTTCTGCACATGGACTGGCTGACACAGAGGGAAAACTAAATTTTACTTACGCCTCTCTAGTATTTCTGTAATTCCAGCATTATCAGCTTCCAGCTCCATTTTAAACTTAGCCAGTTCCTGATCCAGCTTTCGCAAGTGTCGATCTACCTGTTTTAAAGAAGATCAAAGATAACCACCAAAATTTGCAACACTGTTAAAGAGGAAAACTAAACCTGTTTCTTTCAATGAATCCGCTTAGTATCCTTGAGCAAGTCAATTAACCTACACCTCAGTTTTTTAATCTATGAAATGAGCATGCTACACAAAATAATCTCTCAAGTCTCCATTTGAAGTTTTAAGAAACTAAAATCACAATTTGTCAGAAAACATTCGGAAGAGGTGGGATATGGAACTAAAGCAAAACTGGTATTTGGGACTTGGCGGGAGAGGAAGTACAGGAAGTGGAGGAGGGTTGGTAACTGTTTATAGGATCCCCTGGGATTACTTTCAACCTAATCTCCTCCTAATAAGGTCATCCACACTGTCATACTATAATAACTTACTTAGAATGAAAAATGAAAGACCCTTGTCTATCAACAAAGAGGCTACTATACTCAACACATATATTTCTCGAAGGCAGGAAAGTAAACCATTATACTTATAAACATTTATGTAAAGGGCTGAAACAAAAGGGGTTTTTAGCCAGAAAACTCCATGCCCCAAAGAGCCTGGTTAAAATGGTTTTATTGTAATACTACTGCCCTTGTTAAGGTAGCAAATTTTTTCATTCACCTAGAGATCTTGCGACTGATTTCAGAAAATTATATGATACCTCAAACTATCAACAAGTCTTAATTCTTTAGGGTTAATAGTAAGTATTTTTTCAATTCTTTTTCAACATTACTACTTTGAAGTGAACCAAAACACACATTTTTTGAAAAATGTTGTTATATTCTTGACAACACCTTTTTTCAAACTCCAGATTCCCAATGGATCATTGTTAAATAATTAAGAGTGACTTTCTTACAAGTATCAAAAGGCCTATGATACATCATGAGAGCAAAACACTTAAATAAGAATGAAATACTGTGTACCTAAAATGAAGGAGATGCGGAGAAAAGTACGAAATGATAATTTGTTTGTGTCAGATGCCACGTAATGTGCCTGGTACATCGGACGCTCTTCTGTCTTTTCTAGCTCTTTCTCTAATCTTTTGACATAGGTTTTTACTGTCTCCATTTCATAAGTGAAGAAACTAAGGCTCAGAGTGTTTAAGTAACGCAGCCAAAGGCAACAGCTAATGCATTATGAAAGAAAAACTTAACTCTGATCTACGTGTAAGAAATTGTGCTCCATCATTTACACCTAACATCGCCCCCTAAACTTCTGTGTGCAGCAGCCAACTGCTTTTCTAACTCAGAATACTAGAATTCAAATTGAAAAATAAGAATGTTTATATTTTGTATATTACACTGCACCCATTGGGGCATTGGTCAGTGATTTTTCAGTATTTCAAAACCCAGATTTTCCCTCCATTTTCATACACAAGTCATTTTTCAGAGACTGTAGTTACAATATTTAAAATCCTAGAGTCACGTATTATAGACAGTTGCTCCTATTCAAAGAACATGCAAGAAACTGAGCATCCTTTAATGGGACCTCCCGTCCAAGAATAACGTGTGAACACAGATCTCAGGTATCCAAGAATGTATCTTACATTGTCAAAATTTAATCTCAAGGGAAGTCAGAAAAAAACACCCATTTAAATTCCAAGAATACTTAATGCAATGAAAATACTCCACCAACTTTATTACCGACAGTCATACTACTAATAAATGTTGAGTTCCTATTACGTGCTTGGCGTGGGCTAAATGGAAGACACATGAAAAATGAGAGAGAATAACTGCCTTCAGAGATTTAGCTGACAGACCAAGATTTATGTAAGATGTTTAACATAATAATGTTTTAAAATATATATGCCCTAGATGTAGCAAATAAGTTAGGGGGTGAAGAATGTATCATCTTCAAAGGGATAGGAAGAAAAATTAACAGTTAAAGAATGAATAGAAACAGGAAGACAAACAGGATTCTAAGGAAAAAAGGAAAAAGCGAAGTACGGTGTGGCCTGTAACAGGTATGGACGGTGTACAGGTGGGGATATCACAATCTTGGTTGGAAGGAGGCACCATGGGCCCTCCCCTAACTCCTGCATTTAGGAACTGCTTCAGTGTATTAAAGATAGTACTGATAAGGGTTACTATACACGAGAACATGAAAAATAATGATGGACCTTCCAATACTAGCACCTCAGAAAATGAAGTGGAATCCCAAGATTTAATAATTCTAAACACCAAATACATCGTTAAAATAAACAAACACAGAAAAGCCTAAACCACATTGTCATAGGCAGGCAGCTTTGGAGGACCGCTTCCAATCATTCCTACCTCCTGATAGGTAAAAAAAGGTTATGAACTGATGAATATCATAAACAATTACTTGGCAGTGAGAACTGTTTATCTTAGACTCACTGCTGATGTACTAAATCAAATTCGAAATTAGAAAGTTGACCACAAGATTTAACCTAAGCTATAAAACACCAGAGTACTTAAACAGTATTAAACAGCCACCGAAAGAACACCGAAGTCGACTGAAAGCTGTGGCCTGCGTGGCCCCTGCCCTCACGACTCTGCTGGGCAAAGCACCTGTTCTGGCAGGTCACCATAATGGCCCCACAGGTATCAGGCAAAACAAGAACCTAAATTATCCCACTCCTCCACACACACCTGGCCTCAGAAGATTGATTTTTAGTCATAAAGAGGGTCCTACTCCAACTGAGAGACATTTTTCCATTAACCACAGATTCCTAAGACAAGACTGACCATGTAGTCTAATTATTGATTTGTTCCCCACTTAATGTCAGTAAATAACAGCTATAAAATCTTCCTTATTCTACATCCCCAAATCATATCTGATAAACCCAAATATAACTGCTTTAATTTAATTTGTTTTTTTAAAAATTGCTTTATTTTAAATCAATTACCTTTTTTCTGATTTTGAGAGTCAAAGGAAATTGTGTCAACATCATTTGTTAACATATTGATGATCACATTTGGCCCTTCTGCATGAAAGAAAAAAATCCTCACACTTGAACATTTTTGCATAGAGCTGTAAATCCTTTATTCTTTCTCTTTTGACTCTCAGTTTTCCAATATTCAAATTTTAAGATGTGTCACTGATGGACCCAAACTGAACAAAATACAGCGTTTTAAAAAAGTTTCTGCATGATTTATGACCTCGAATACCATACCATTCTAAAATTTAAATGTCTAGCTTGCCCTTTTAGAAAGAGCACAAGTTAGTATATAAAGTTCTAAGTTGAAATTCATGACAATGAGAGATAAATTTCTGTGAAAAGATCCAGTAACAGTGAATAAAGAGGGTAAATTGGAGAAGAAAAAAGCATGATGGCAAATAGTTTCTCTGATAAGTCATGAAAATGATTCTCCACATCTCTGAATTATATTTAAAATAGGTGAAAATTTGACCCATCTTTAGGCTGAATCAAATATTTGAGGCCTTAGCACAAAACTATATCTGATCATCCTAAAAGACAATGAGGACAGGAGACAAATCAAAAGGTCAAACTTACACAATATATTTCCTTAATTATAGTATCAGATGAATAATTCTCAAATTTATAGGTAAAATGTAGACCTGAAATATAATCATCTCAGGAACAGGCCAGGATATAAAAAAGGAAGCAAGTTCAAGGGTACTGAGCAATGTAAGAGAGTGCTAAAATCATTCAAGCATTAACTAAAAGCTCAAATTTTATCAGAGTATACACAAATCAACTTTATTAGGTATTGTAATGCAATACAGCCTTATGACAATGACATCTGACAGAGAGACACAAATAAATGTTTAATGACTTTGAGTATCAGGATTCTAGAGGGAAATTATTTTAATAGGATGGCTTTTTGTTGTTGTTCATTTCCACTAAAACAACTACTGAAATAAATTTTGTTTGTTCTATGGAACCTCTAATTCCACCAATCTCTTCATTTGTGAATATTGACGCAGTCTTGTTTCTTTCCTTTACAAATGAAGTAACAGTATAGTGCTAGTTACAGGTATTCAAAGTTTACCACTGATTTTTAAAGTAAATAAAGTATTTCAAAAATTAATAATACTATCAAATACCATGCTATATAAAACACCGAGGGGCAAGTCAAATACAATTACATACTAAATTATTGTACATTAAAATGTATAAATACATGCTTACTTGAAATTACCATAACAACACAATGTCTAAGCAAAGGCATGCAGACAATGTCCTCTCAGGGGTCCTTCACTCCTATTTTTCCCAAGAAAACACACTACTTGCGTTGGCTTCCAGGAGGACCCTGCCTGTGGTGGCTCCCGCCTGCCTCCTCTCGATACCTTTCTTACATACACCAACTACCCTGGCCTCTTTCTGATTCAACCTGTCCTTTTCCACCTCAGACTCGGCATGTGGTACATCAGCTACATCATCTGCCTGAAATGTTCTTTCGGAAGCTTTCTTCCCACGGCTGGCTCTTTCTTATTTTCCAAGTACTACCTCAAATGTCACCTACGGAGACTCCACTCATCCTGACGACATTCTTAACAGTCTCCCCTCGTGATTCATCTTTTGTCCCTCTTTCCACAATGTTTATCTCCTTCATAGCACTTACCAAAACCTAAACTAATCTTTATTTGATAGTATGCCCGTATTCATTGCTTGTCTGTGTCATTACTGCCCACTTATACCAATGCCTGCTCATAGATGGAGCTCTATAAATATTTTGCTGAATGAAAGTTATACTCTCCCATGTTGCAGAAGTGTCTAAAGGTACCACTATTTACTGGATAAATGATCTATGAATGAAAATTACTGTAAGTTTACATTTATACTATGTCCTATCCACTCACCTGTGAAGTACTGAGCTTCCTAAGCTCTCAAACATTAAATGTTACAGGAATTTAATTTCTTTCTTTTTTTTTCTCTTTCCTATTTATAAAGACTTTCACTTAGATATTTACTATTGATATTTTGGGGAATATAACCAATTTAAGATGGTAAATTCATTTAGTAACCTCCATACGACAAGGCAGTAGTAATTCCCTTATGTCCAACTGCAATTCCTGCAAAGTAAATTCACCCTCAAGCGTAAAGTGCTCAGATGCCACCAGTCGCTCTGGCAAAGGGGCGCAGCACTCGGAGCACAGTATTCCTAGGAGTCTGTCTACTGTTTTGTCATTTTAAAATGACTTCTGTGTGATGTGATGCTCACTTTTCATTTATATTAATAATATCAGATTACCAAATAAATTTTCCTCTTATATAAATTTCATTTAAAAATTTACTTAGTAAATAGACGTACAGATGATATGATCGCTCTAAAAGCCTGGAGGGTAGGATGCAAATACTAAGGTCTGGGAAACACTAGATTACATCACCCCAGAAGTCTCCGTCCTTCCGCTCACCGTCCAATGGATGTGCTGTGCCAGGCTCCGAGGGTGCAGAATGACTGCGAACCTCATGTGCCCTCGAGGGTCCTGGCTAGGGGATCTGACCTTTTTTATTTTATGAAAATAACATGCCATCATTTTGTATAGTGAGACCTAGTAGTGTTTAATAAATGTTTTCATACTTTAAAAGGAATCTCTTTAAAAGCAAAGGAACTGAAAATAGTCAAAAAATATTATACAGTTATAAAGTAAAAGGTATTTAAATAAAACGTACTCTTAATAAGTTTTTTATATTAAGAAAATGCTCCTTTTGCTGAAGACATTTGTCTATAAATCCTGTTTTAGAACTTCCAAATGAGCTTATGTATCAGAGAAAGAAATCTACCTAAACTGAAAAAACTAAAAAAATTCAAGAGCAATTTAACAAGAGGGATGCCGAAAAGATCTGAGCAAAGACATAGATCATGAGATTGAATGTTTGGTCTCTGAAAGCAATTCTATAAAGGAAACTAAACTCACTTGAATTATATTACTTTCACTCCTCTTGGTTCAAAGTCCTACTTTGAAAAGAAGTGGCTATTTGATGGCAGCCCACTTGTGTTCGTCTGTCAAAACCAAGCCAATCTTAGCATACCAAAGTGTGACTCTATTATTTTTTGAGAAGATGTCACTCAACCGCCACATCTGATGCAAAGAATCGGACTCCACTAAACTCTATAGAAAGACTCGTAACTTGGGAATTCGGTTAGTGCCTTTTCTTCTCCAGTAACTTATTTAGGTGATTTTGTTCAACAAATATTTACTGAGTAGTAACTATGCTAGAGTCTGAAAACACTTAAAACATTTTAAAGACACAGTTCTTGACAGTTATACTAAGTAAGGCACACATACAACTAAAAGGTAAATAAGTAATTATCATTTAATTCAATAGCCATGGGAAGAGCAATATTTGGAGGCCTGCATGATTCTGTTGAGGGTGGGCTAAGGCACAACTGCTAATTACCTACTCAAGAGCCTCCTTCCTTACTGATAGAACTCCGCATACTTGGGGTCGCAATGCACCCTGTCAAACAACATTTCTCAGCCTCCCTTGCAGCTAGAAGGAGCCAAGATGATATAAGCAAGAGTCAGTAGATAAGATTTCCAGGCTCTTGAAAGGAGCTGACTGAATTGCAAAACACGCTCTTTTGAGTAATTCCCTGCGGCAATTCTCCCACCGTCCAGGAAAGAGGAGGAACACATTAGCAGCAGTCTGGGACAACAATGATGTCGGGGCGGCCACACAGGCCCTGGTCTGCCTCCTCCAACGGTCATTTTACAGGAGAGGAAAATAGACCTTTTGTTTACATCATCCTTGTTGACTTTCCTAAGTGGTCAAATCTCTTCTCCTAAATATAAATGACATAGGTGATGGTAATAAAGAGACTGTAGGTGAAGGATTATGAAAGATGGAGGAAGTTTCTCAAGCAAAGATGAAAGGCAAAGCATGCCAGTCTGTTGTTAAAGCTCCTGAATCACGGCAGGCTGCAGAAGTGGAGGGAAAGGTGTAGTGAGAGATACTCTGAAGATTAAGTGGACACGACACAGCAATTAACGAAATGCGGGAGGTCAGGGGTGAGGAGGAGGCTGGCATGACTTTCCATACTCCAGTGTGAACGACCGGAAGGTCAGTGGTTCTGAGAGATGTTAAAGGGGAGGCTAAGAGTTAAGTTTTAATCCACTGAGCTCCAGGGCCTGGAATTCTCGGAAAAGATGAATAGGCTCAAAGAGAAGTCTGAGCTTGAGGAATCATTAATGCATGATTGCTAAAACTAAGAGAACACACAGAAAATTAATGGAGAGATGTTTCTCAGCTTGGGTTGTGTGTGGGGCAGGGGATAAAACTGGCATTGGAGAGATCAGGTCTTCACCTCATGGCATGTGGTCTTCCTGGCCTCTGGAGGTGGGCAGAAGACGAGAAGAGATTAGAAACTCATGTGAGAACCCCTGGAATACAGTGAGAAACAAATCAGGCCAAGAACAGAGCCCTGAGGAACAGCAACCATTACCGTATTACTCCATGGAGTAATATCCATGGAGACGGAGGAAGCTCAGAAAGACGGGAGGATGATACAGACAATTAAGTCTCAAAGAAGAATGAATTTTTATACTAGAGATGTCATGATCATCTGAAACGGCCATTTAATATGGAGTGCTAAAACAGGAAGGATGCAAAGGAGGGAGAGGAAAAGAAAAGTCACAGAAGAAAAGGGAGAAGGAGGACAGAGGAAGGAAGGGGAAAGGAAGGAGAGAGGAAAAGTAGAAGAAAGACAAAGGCAGTTCTGGAAATACTGGGAGAAGGGAGAAAAAACAGGTGCAACTTGGCAGAGCTGAAAGGGAAACAGCGGCTCCAAGAAAGCGGACAATTCCAGTTCCAGGAATAAGACGGAGTGAATCCTCAAAGAAGTGAGTGGCTACCATGTGCCCAGCTAACAGCATTGACAGCCACAGGTGCAAACCCACCTGTAAGGCACAAATTAAGACTGCTACTTTACAGGGAAGGAAGCCAAGGTTCCTGGATTAAATAATTTTTCCACAGCCCTCCTGTCAGTGAAGTGGCTGAACTCACGTCTGTACGGACCCATTATGGGCACTTCCTTTTCATTACATTTTGTTCCATTTATCACATCACCTTTCATTACTTCACTCCCTAGCATAAATAATCTCTCCCCCTCAAAGAATTTACTAAGTTTTATTTTCAGTCTATGTTTATCCATTATCTCCGAGTGAAGTGCTTTCCCCTCAATATCACACCTAACCCAGGCCCCTCAGCCTCTGAGTAAATTCTGTTTAACACGCATCTCATACCCTCTAAGAAATTAACAATAATTCTACTGTAAGTTAGTTCAGTCTTTTATCAGATACGTAATCCTTAACTGCATTAATCTTTATTTGTCACATTATTTCTATCCAGGCTCTTCACTTTAGTTTGTTGGCATGTCTTCCCAACTAGTATCCCAACACCTTGAGGACACAAACCATTTATAGTATTTACTTTTTACTCCTTCATTGTAAAACTCCAGGTAAAACTCCATTATACGAACACAAGAGTGGATAAACAGTGTGGTTCATAAATAATATATAAATACATACACAGAAAAACACATATTTAAGAAGAACATATTTATATTGTACACATTTTTCTAAATGTTTGAAGTATTTTTAAGTGTATAAAAAGTACTAAAATAACAAAATATAAACCAAGAGTACAGCCAAAGAGCTTATGACTTAAAAAGACGGTAGTCTCTAAATAAAGACTGACACATAAAGTCATTAAATATGAGGAACGATGTTACTGAACAAATTCCTTTTGGATTCAAATATAATTGTCTTTTCCCATGTTTATAGATATAACTCAAAACCAAAACAATGAAGAACTTTTTTTTCAATTCCACAGTAAATCAAGCTACTGTTTGCTCTTTCTTTCGGCAGTATGTCTTTTTTAAAAGTATTTTCAGAATAACTGTATGAACAAAAGAGCCTAGGTTACTTAAACCATTAAAACTTTCCACTATATGAGAACAACAAAACATCTTCTATAGCTTCACATGACCAATGTTTTATAGTTTTGTATAACCATTTACAATGTACATCATACGTGGTAAGTACCTTTTATCTTGTGTCTTGCTCACCAATAACACTGATGTCTACACACACTTGTTCAGGAATAAGACTGTATCCAGATAAGTTTACAAAAATATGACATGAAATCTGTATGCTAAAGGAGACCATCAGTGACCATTTCTTTCTTTTTAGCTTTAACTTGCTTTGAGGCGGAACCAGAAATGACTATTACCTAACGGATGTATTTCAGAAGCTGTTTTACATAAAAGAAAGCACCATAATTATACCAGTTTAGAAATACTGCCTCTGTCTTCTTAGTGACTGCAATCTTTTACAAGTGCTGCTACGGAAAGAAAGAACCTGTTGTTAAAGTTATACTGAGTGTTTCCTATTTTTGCCACCTGAGCCACTTGTTGAGTGCTATCTACTGACATCACTTAATAGATAGGTGAGTACTATCTATTAACATGGACTTCATTTAATCAGCCACCAAAAAGTCTTGTCAGCACAGCAGTCCTCAAGAGGATTTAGAAGGAAGTAAATATACTACCTTAAGATAAGGATTAGTAAAACAAATTTAAACATCAATTCTTGTTTAAAAATAAAAAGGTTTAACATCAGATAAAATCCTATAGCAATATAAATTTGGCTAAAATGTAAGGTTCTAGACCTGTTACCTAAAACTGTGGGCTCTCTTTTCCACAAAGAAACCAAAAATGGACACCAAAACCTCAAATTAAATGGGTCCAAGAAAGCAATACTTCAAATTTAGTCTGTTCTTCCTATTAACGTTTAAGCTTAAAACATAATCTACAATGTAAGTACTTATGGGATAGCATTCACATTAATTTTACTTACCAAATCATATATCTGGTTTGCCAATTGTACCTTCTCATCTGCATCTTCCAAAGCTTTATAGTAATCCTGAATAAAAACATTTTCATTTTAAAAACAAATTAATAATTTAAAAATATGTGCATTTAGGACATAAAACTGCATTTTCATGATCATACCTTGTATTCAATGTCAGTCACCCTACACTAGCAATAAAAACCCAGTTAAGGACAGGATGGGGATGGGGTGGGTTTAGAAACTGTGTATAATGGCTAAGAATCAAAGGACGATGTTCAGCATCCCTAAAAAAGATACTGGTAAAACTAAATACCATTTCAGGCCTAGCCTCTAAACTAGTAAAAGTTATGTAAACTACTGGATAGTCTTTTTCTTTCAAAGAAAATGCTATAATTTATCTAATTTATAAAGAACATTTATACTCTCCACTGTTAAAAATTTTTAATAAAGTGTAAATATTGAGAATATTCTGATCTACATGTCTCTATTTTCCAATTGTTCTGGAACTCTCAGGTTTTGTTTGTTTCTAATTTGAGAGAGAAAGTGAGAGTGCACAAGTCAGGGAGAAGGCATAGGAAAAAAGAGAGAGAATCTTAAACAGCTCAGGGTGGAGCCTGACAAGGGCCAGCACCCTGGAATCATGACCCGAGCAGAAACGGAGAGCTGGACGCTTAACCGACTGAGCCACCCAGGTGTCCCGGAACTCTCTTAAACTAAGTATTAATTCCTACAACTCACACGATGTCAACCTATACTTTAGATTTCTCCTCAGTATAAAGCAGATTGTTTAAAAACAGAAACACGATTCTATCCATTTCCATGGAGGTTAAGACTTCTAAGGGTTTATCTAAGCTGCAGTGCACCAAAAACTCAATAGGTTAAAGGGATAAAAACTGACTTGGTATTGTACAGTTGACCTTTGAACATGGCATCCCAACCCCCGTGTAGTTGAAAATCCACGCAGCACTTCTGACTCCCCAAAAGCTTAACTACTAATAGTCAACTGTTGACTGAAAGCATTTACTGATAACAGAAATGAGATTAATGCATATTTTGCACAAGTATTATACTCTGTATTCTTACAATAAAGTAAACTAGAGGAAAAAATGTTATGAGAAAATACTTTTACTGTACTGTATTAATAAAAAAAAAAGTCCACATATAAAGTGGACCCATAGGTACAAACCCACGTTGTTCAAGGATCAACTGTATCTGTTGTTGTCTGTACTCATACACACCTGGGTGTCCAGGGGTCCTCCAAGTCAGGACCAATTCTGTTACGGAGTCTAAAACATTTTCCT
This sequence comes from Suricata suricatta, assembly GCF_006229205.1. Taxonomy (NCBI): domain Eukaryota; kingdom Metazoa; phylum Chordata; class Mammalia; order Carnivora; family Herpestidae; genus Suricata; species Suricata suricatta. The sequence continues at coordinate 29,168,530 of NC_043701.1, forward strand.
CCTAACAGAAATCATCTTCCTCCCATAAGGCAAAATAAATAACACAGTACACAAAATTTGTAGTTTTCAAATTTCTTTCTCAGTTGACCTTTGATCAATTCTATGAAGGATGGGGATGCAGGAGCCATTATTATTCAGAGATATTAAAACCCTGTCCAGTGTCACACAGCTAAATGGAGGTCACGACAAAACGCAAGTCTTTTCTGTAATTCTTCCAATGTATCCTACATACACTAGATCACATATTTAAAGCAAACTTTGGGAGGAGATCTGATACTTGTTCTAATTTGGAAAAGACCTGTAAGTGCTGTAAAATTAATAAAAACTTACAGTTTTAACTAAAAGTCTTTGTAAGGATCCACTCAACTCTTAAAATTCTGTTCTCCTGTGATTCTATCAACGTAGGTACCTAGCAATATATAAAATATGCTTCAAGGTCTGCTATTTTTCATACCAGTTTGTGGCCAAAATTAGAAGACAGTATTTGATCTCTAAAGACTAGGCAACTTTAATGAGCTGTAACTAGAATAAAGCAAATTAAAAGAAAAAAGTTGTACTTTTTTATGACTCTGTACCTCTCTAATAAAAGTTGCTAATTTTTATTACCAAAAAATGATTAAAAATACCTACACGTAAAGCTCTAAACCACAACAAATTATTTAAATTTTAAAGAGCCATTGGTAACTTCCCCTCATTCTGAGATCCAGAAAACTATTTCATTTAAAATATCTTTCTCAGAAAGTCCCAATATTCACTGATAAATCATCCAGAGTGTTGAACATACTTTTTTGATGGATGCCATTTGTTCTTCTCTCCACTCCGGTTTATTTTTCTTTGCATTCATAAAGAATTCACTGACTCTTTGTTCTAGTTGATCCATTGCATCTATGACATAATAAAAACATTTCATATTTAGATGACCAAATTCATACACTGAATATACATGCTTTGATTTGGGGAAAGAAAAAAATATCTGACAACATACACTCTTTCACTTGGCCAATAACTTAAATATGTCATGCTTTGATTATGTAAATAATTTAATTACTTTAGAAAAAAATTACAATTTTCTCTACTGACTATTTTTGTTATTTCAAAATTTTTCCAGTTATCAAAGAAATGAATCAAGTGTGTATATAAGTTCTGTACCATAGTATTTCAATAGTACAGCCTTTGGGTCAAAAGCTAATGGCATTAAATCAGCCAAATTTCTCATTTGCCACAATTTCTCATTGAAAGTACCACTACAGGGGTGCCTGGGTGGCTCAGGTGGCTAAGCGTCTGACTTTGGCTCAGGTCACTATCTCACGGGTTTGTGGGTTTGAGCCTCACCTCAGGCTCTGTGCTGACAGCTCAGAGCCTGAAGCCCCCTTGAGATTCTGTGTCTCCCTCTCTCTATCCTCCCCTGTCTGCCTGCACTCTGTCTCTGTCTCTCTCAAAAATAAATAAACATTAAAAAATTAAAATAAAAGGAAGCACCGGTAGATAATCCCCACGTTACTTTGTTTTAAGGTTTATTTATTTTGAGAGAGGGTGAGTGTGCACATGGGGCAAGGACAGAGAGAGAGAGAGAGAGAGAGAATTTCAAGCAGGCCCCACACTGTCAACACAAAGCCGTATGTGCAGCTCAAACTCATAACCTGTGAGATCATACCCTGAGCCAAAACCAAGAGTTGCAGGCTTAACCAACTGAGCCACTCAGGCACCCCCACATTTCTTTTAATAAGAAAAAGTAATAAACAGATTTTAACCTCTCACTATATGGCATTAAGCACCCCATCGTCTCATAGCATGACTGAAAGTAGAGGGTACAATCATTTATTCACTTAATACACTATATTATTTATTCTAGATAAGTTTTCTCAAGCCTATGTCAAGAATAGTCACCTCATTCCATGTCTGCTAAAAAAGGAAAAGTAAAAAAAAAAAAAAATGAGGGAGTCTTACTATGTTTAAGTTAAGGAAAACCTTTTAGAGGTTTTCAGGGTATAATAGGTTTTTAAAGATTCTAAGAAGTCTTACAGTTAATTCTTCAAAATAATTTTTCTTTGTTTAAATAAGCTCATTTTCTAACTTATTTTACAAAGATGTCTCTTATTAATCTATTAACTTAAAAATTTTTTATTAAAATGCAAGTCTATAAAACCTCGCATTTATATAAATACAAATTATAAGAGAACTTAAAATTTGTAATGATAATGAAGAAGTATAAAATAACAGCTACCTTTTATTGATTTTCTACTTTGTATCAGATACTGTATGTTCTCATTTATCGGTTAATTTAAATTCTCACAAGATTTTCATCTTATAGAAATAAGAATAAGTAAAATTCTAACATGAACTCAGACATCAAAATCTGTGCTTAATCCTGTAGAAAATATTATTTTAGCTACTTCACTACATTAAAGTTAAAATGAATTTTGTGATCAAGCTAAAGAAATGCCCAAATCAGACTTCTACACTACAATCCACCAAATAAAAGAAAGCTTCCATATCCTATTACCTTGTATTAAGTGGCGCGACTTGACGCCAAGACGCTGAGAAAAGTGTACCCATGACGATGGTATGGAAGGCAGGGAGGGGCAGAGAAAGGAGTGAGGAAAAGCACAGGTCCTTAGCTACCTCAAGGAACGTTGGTCCTCTGATCTCTTTCCACAATTCCCCCTTTCTCCCAATCTATCCCCAAACCCAGGTTTTCCTGCACCTCTATTTTTCTAAAATAAAAACAAAAACAAAAAAACCGGCAGCATGAAAAACATGTCATGTGTATGTCCTAAACATCGCTGGGATAAATGGAATCAAGAAACATATTTTTTTAGGATACACCCCGCGAAGGCCAGCCACTATTATCAATTACACAATTAAAGAGTACCTGAATTTCTCCAAAGGGGGAAAGCCATAGAGGTACACCTAATTATACACTTTAATTATGTAACATATAATTCATTTCCATTCTTAATTTTTAATACAGTATCTCTACAAGACAGTTGGAACAGCTATATTAAATGCATTTCATAAAAGGGGAAAGTTCATGAGGCTCATTCAGAGCATGATGGACATAAATTTATACTTAAGTGTAATGTTGCTCTAAGTATTTACCTTATCTCCAAAGACACTGATTCTTTACTTTCTTTGAATCACAAACCCTTTTTTAGAAACTCCACAGAAAAAATGATCATATAAACCACATACTGCTCCGTGAAAGAACAAGGTTAATTTTGGGAAAAAGTAACCAGACTACCAAGCTACTACTGATAGAAAAAAAGTCAAAATTTTTATTACAGCAGATAAGAAGCTTTACAGTAAAATCTTATTTCCCTCACTTTGAGAAAATATCATCCTGTTGACAATTGAAAATGTATTCTATAATGTGTATTTCCAAAATTTGACATTCCAAGTTCACCAGGGTCACCAAAAGAACCACATATCACCTATGCTTGTGTTTTCCACTCTTGCAAATTTTTGAATAGAACGAACTTTTGAACAAAAGTATAAATGCTGAAATCTATGTTCCATACATAAGGGCTCAAGTCAAAAATCTTCTCAACATTTACACCGATGTACATTAAAACAGGAATCTACGTCCTCACTGATGGTACAGAAGCTTTTATTGCAGAGTCTCGAAATGAGAAGAAACAGATACATGTGCCCTAATGCCTCCTTCTCTTGTAAAAGCAAGGAGAAAAGTAGCGTGGAAAGCAAGAGGCAAGATTAGGCACTGGCTTTTCTTTTTCACAACTCCTTATGCACTAGCCAGTGAGCCGGAGGAGAGTCAAATAGCGGAGGCGATGAAGTCGATGGCAGGGAAGTCTGGACTGAACGCGCGCGGCGAAGAAGGGCAAACGCGCCGACTTACTCTGCACCTGCAGGTCCATCTCGCGCATCTCCGTGAAGCGGTCCCGCAGGTCCATAGGAAGCTGTTCAATCACTGTCAAAGGCAGAGTCCGTCAGAGGGGCGGGGCCAACAGTGAAAGTACGCGCTTACGTCGCTGCGTGCGTGCGTGCGTCGGGGGGGGCCGAAGGAGCCGGCAGCCCACAGCGAGGCTGCCAGTTACCGTGAGAAAGAAACATCCCCCGCCTCCCCCTCCCTCCCGCCATCCCGCCTGCCCGTCCGCTCGCGCTCTCGCCCGCCCGCAGGTCCCACAGACGGCCCCGCCAGCGCCGCCCACTCACTTTCCAGATAGTCCTCTAGGTACAACATCGCGGCCCTTAGAGCTGGGGGAACGAAGGGGTCCAGGGGTTTATTTGTGTCACTCGCTGTCGCCGGAGTTTTGTCCCTTCCAATATGGCGCCTCCGCTAGCAGCACCCGCTCAGCTTCGGCGGAAAAAAAAAAAAAAAAAGAAAAAAAAAAAGCACTTTGGCGCCTGACGGCGCTTGCCTCACTGCCGCCCGGAGCTGTCATTGGTTGGCGGAAGCAATGACGTAAACCGATCGGAGCCCGCTCCCGTGCCATTGTGGGAAGTGTAGTTTCATTCCCTCTCAGAGATTATTAATGTGCTGGCAGTTCCTCATGTAGAAACTACAAAAACCAGGCGTCCTCGCGAACTGTGCGCAACACAATCTGAAATGCGGTGCCTCTGTTTATTTGTTGATTTTTGCACAGGGAATGACGGGAGTTGTATGCGCCTGCAGAACACAACTAGGAACAACTTTTCACCTGTTCTTTACTGCTATGATTCCATACCCTAGCGTTTGTGAGTCATAGATTTCAGATAGTGCTAGGCAAATAGAAAATGTTCCAACGCTAGAATAATCAGCAAAGTTCGGGCGGCTTGGATTGTTTAAAACAGAACTCTGTTGGAATTTATCCTTAGTATCCACTACTAAAAATATAAATGGGACTTCTGGTTGGCCTCCACGTAACTAAAATAGGGTACACTAAGAATATGGGGTGAATATGAATTTCCCATATTAAAAGATGCAAAAATAGCCCTCTATAACCTCTTACAGATTTTATTTTGCGGTCTGACTCACCGTCACTGCAATGTAATTGAGCTATACATAGAACCTACACCCACAGAAAAGAAGAAATAGTGAGCAAGTAGAAATAACGGATGAAAACTTAATATCTATGGGACTGTTCTAATAATAACTTTAGATTATGTTGAGTAAACAGCCTGTATTAGATGTCTATAGTCCTGGGCGGTGTCTATTTCTACCTTTTGACTCCTCCCCCCACATGCTCCACCGTGATGTATTTAGTCCTTCACTGCTCAGTTTTCTTTTTCTTAAAAACGTTCGCACTCAGTAAAGGTTGGATTTTGTTCTTTTCCGCCTGTCTTAGCTCTATCTGTTTTTCAGTGAAATTTTCTTTAGTTCACGATTTAATGTTCTATTTATATATTTTTCAGATTGAAGTTGAAACATGTTGTGCATTTAAGTTTCCTGCTTTCCCCCTCTACATTTTCATATACTCAAGAATTTTTTCACCTCTCTTAATCAGGATACTTGCCTGTAATGTTGCTGAATGTCAAAGGAAACTTACCTCAATTCTAATAATTATCTAGTTTACTTTATGTACTTTTATCTAAAATTTAGTGCTTTCAATCTTCCACCCACACTCCATCCTTCCCCCCCCCCCCCATCCCTTCCTTCCTTCCTTCTTTCCTTCCTTCCTTCCTTCCTTCTGGCTAGTTTTAAGATCTCTTGGATATTTTTGCAGTTTCTCTGGGGTCAATCTAGGTATGTAGTCATTTATTTCTTTATTTCTTTATTTCTTCCTTCTTAACTGTTCAAAATAATTTTTTGAAAAGATTGCTGAATCTCAAGATTCTCTGCAACAATTGTAAAAATTGTCAACCATTCTCTCTTATCTGTTGCTTGTTTTCCATGTTCTCCATTAACTCTTAGAACATCTGTGAGACACCTCTAAGACTTTCTCACTTTATCCTCCATTTGGGAGGCTTTCTTTTATATGGTCCATCTTAATATTTTCAGATAACTTTTCATTTTTACAAATTCTATTTGACTTTTTGGGCCATTTTGTAATTTCTTATACAAACTAAACATAATATGAACATCAAATAGTCTATATTCTGGGTCTGTTGCATCCAAAACTGGAAATTTTATGGGTCTTTGCTGTTTAACACAGTTTTATGGATCTTTTTACATCTGTGCTGTCTGTTGTTTCTGCTAGCTTTTGCTCATGGTGCCTATTTCTTTGTAAGTTGTGATTCTGGATTCTGCACTCATGCTTCTAGAGTTATAAATGTCCAGATTATCTGAGGCCAGAGTTAACACTGAGTTTTCCTAGACAGTATTAGAATTTGCTTTGGCAAGTTACATGCAGGCACCATTAAACCTAGACCAGTTTAAATTTTTCACTTAAAGTGTATTGGACTACACAGATAGATTTCATTTGGCCTCACATCCAAGTGGCTTGGATTTGATTCTCAGAGGATGTTCTCAGAGGAGACTTTTTCTTTCTTTCCTGGATTCCAAGGTCAAGTCAGCCCTGTTTCTTTACTGACGTGTGCATCAGATTTCTTTTTTATTCACCCTTATATGGGGAATGTAGCCCTTTAGGGCTTCAGATTTTTCCCATTAGACTCCTCCTTTTTAGATGGGTTCTTGGCTTTATTTTCTGACGTTGACATGCAGCACAACTACAAAGGCAGGAGCTGTAGATGTTCAGAATTTGACAGATAATCTCTTGGCAAAATCGCACTTTGGCCCTCACTTATTTCTCAGGATACTCTCATTTTTCTTCCTTTTTTTCTTTTGTTTCTCTCTGACAATTTCTTCATTTCCTGCCAATTCATCGAAGTATTTGATATTTCTTTTTAACTTAGCAGTTTTCATTGTTTTCATCAGGTGGTTATTCAGAATGGCTAAAAGAGCATGCTATGAGAAATAAGAGCAGTAGAAATTGAAGCTGTCATTCTAATGAAAACTGAGCTTTTTTAGGGAGTTTTCCCATATTAGAGAAAAATGAACTAATAGGTGGATCCCCAGTTCATTCACTATACACACACTTCAAAGAAGCCAAAACATAATACAACTTACATGCTATGTATTTTAGTTAACGAATGTACTCCTCACTCATGCACCATGTATCAGATGCAGAAAATTGTACATGTACACACATATGATAGTTTTCTCTATCATTAGTACGTGCCACTTGGTGTGCCCGCTCACTCATAACCTCTACTGCATTTCTAGAGAGTGCTTCTTCTGTATGGGGGTGATGGCATCAGTACTACATTATTGTGCTCTCTGATCTTCACTCATTAATTTACCAAGGACAGACCAAAGCTGGGCCTATTAGATGTACTCTCTTGGCATTTGAAGTTGGGAATGAAGAAACTTGGACACCAAAGGCCTTGCCGCAGACTTGCAGCACAATAAATACAGGGTCCACAAGCTCCCATTGAGGGGTCCCCGAGCAGCTCTGGTTTTCTCCTTGCTCCCTACCCCCCCCACTCTACTCTGTCACTTTCTCACTAGTCACTAGTTGTATGACCTTGAGAAAGTAATTTTAACACTCTGTATCCAATTCCTGGTTTGTAAACTGGAAATAGCAATAGTAGTTAGTATTTGAGCAAAATAATATTGTTTATGCAAAGCACTTAGGTTGGTGTCCAGTAAATGATATGACGCAGTAAATGCCAGCTTCTATGACTGTCATAATTGAGTCCCCTCCTGAATTACTCATATTGCAGATGCTCCTTTATGCTTCTCTTAATTTTGCCTTGTGCCCCTGTTTATTTTGTGGCTGGGCACCATCTGGAACTCTAGGAAATCTCACCTCCAACTGTTGTATTGCCACCGTCATATGAAACTCAAAGAAGTGAAGTGGGGAAGGTTATATCAGCGTACTACTTAAAAATGGATGCAAAATGACTATTACCAAAAGTCTAAGAGAAAGGAAATGTTAAAGCCTCCATGCCTTATATCTTAAGATTCTCCTGCTTCCATATCTTATAAAGAAAACCACCATCCTGAAATCTTGCTAGTAAAACTCTGAAATAAAATATTTTCTTAGCTCTGGGCCAAGTAATGGATCCTCCCAGACAGACTTCTGTAATATGGGAAGAAAGCAAGACATTCTGTCTTTATATGAATGACTCCAATTTTACATCTATTAAAATCCATTGAGTCACTCACAGAATCAACTATAAGCAGCAAGATAATAGCCTTCACTCTGTACATCTCTGGATGTTTCCAGCCTTTCGTACTCCAAATACCCACTAAAAAGACCCTCCTAAGGAAGGTTCTAGTTTCCTGACCTTATTTCTGGGCATTTGTGAAAGAGACTCTGGAGAAGGGAGAAGGGAGGAAGACAACAGAGATTAATGGGAGAGTGGGGTCAGTGGATGGAGAAGGAAGATATCAAACAGGGTGACAGAGAGATGGATACGAAGCTGTTGTAAAACCATTCCCTCCAAACAAAGGGAGATTCAGGATAAAAAATAAGAAAAAGCTCAAAACTGAGAGAATGAAATCTTCAGGTGCCAGAAGTGAAAAGTAAACTCAAAGTCACAGTAGTGAACAGGAGTTGAGCTGAAGGAGTAGAAGGTTTATAGGCCTTATATTTTGGGTCTTGGGTTCTGACTATAGCAGAATGAGGACACTGAAATTTTTGAACTGAACTTCTAGACCTGGGGTGGAGCTGAGGTGCCATGTTAGCAAACAAACTCAGATGATAATTCTCACATCCCTCTAAATATTCTGCTTGGTCACAAATCCATTATCTTGCCGTCAGCCAATCTCCAGATGCCAAGTTAACTCTGGGATTTATACTTTCTTTTTCTTTCTCATGTGAAGGAAGGTTGACGCAGATATTTTTTTTTCTTCCTTGTTCTTTATTCTTTATCCTATAAAAGCTTCCTTCTTTCTACCCCATTTCGCAGTTCTCTGAAAGGAGACTGTCCACTTCATTGAAGTGTTAAGGTTTTTTTGTATCATCTAAGTTGCCTTCTTTAATCTTTCTGTAAGCACAACTCGTCTTATCCTTGTAGGGACTGAAGATAACCATCTTGCAAGAGCCAGCAATCTCAAAAGACTGCTTCAGTGAAACTGACTAGGGAGACTTCAAAGAAGCCATTCACCCACCTAAAATCATGGGAGAGAAGGCAGCCCAGAGGAATTTAGACCTCAGACCTGCACCATGCCTGAGTGTGAAGTACAAATTCATACTCCTCACGAGGTGCTGAGCATTTTAACCAAGATAGTAAACATTGGTCTGGCCTGGTTGAACCATGAGCAGGCCCATAGAGGAGGCAAACACATACCCATTAGAATTGTGCCTCAAGCTAGAACACAAAGAACAACTTGTGTTGGAAATATTACAAATCACTTAAGGAAACAAAGATTCTGAAAGACTTTAGCAGAATAAGCAGGGGAATTTTAAAAATGCAAGTATCAGAAGTTATCATTAATGAAATCAACCCAGAAAGTAGAACAAACAAGCAAAGAGAAAATCAAAAAGATATAAAAATTGGAGGGTCAATCTTGAAGTTCCAATACCTCATTAATAGGAGTTCCAGAAAGAGAGAGCAGAAAAGAAATGGAGACTCTAAAGACTATATGTCCAATGATGACATTGAGATGAAGTTTCTGAATAGATAAAACTCATCTGTGGTGATAGATGTAGGAGAATGGGCACCTCTGGGGAAATCGGGTGCTTGACTGATCTTACTTAGAACCCTTGCTGACAAGAAATGTTACTAATGCACTGCTCTATTAATAGCTGGCAGAAAGCCCTCCATTCCTACTTGTTGCATGAATAAATAGAAACAGGATTGGCTGGATGAGGGCTTTCAATTCAGACAAACCTGAGTTTGAGCACCATCTCTGAATTTGTTCATGTGACCTGAACCAAGTTACTTAATGTCCCTAAGATTGTTTCTTCATCCATGAAATGAGAGTAAGGAAGGGTGACTTGCACTCTCAGAATATGGGGGAGGCTCAAAGGAAGTAACGAATAAGAGTACCTAGCACTGTGACCTGTGCACAAATTTAATCATGAAACAGTATTATTTGTAGAAGTGACAGCACTATTAGGTAAATGGTCTAGTAAGTGCTGTTCCAAGGGCACCACGATGGGAATGTTTGCCCTGAGCAGGGAAATAAGGGAAATCATTGTCTTTAGGATTTAAAAACAGTAATAAAACTGACTTCTACAGTCAGCCTTTTATTTTTACTATGTGCTAGCAATTCTAAATAATGTCAATGGTAAAATATTTCTCCCTGAAAAAAATATATTTTGTTGGTTCAAGTTCTAAACTGTCTCTGAAGTTATAGTTGAATTTAGAAAGTGGCACTGCATATTCCTGTTAAATAGTGGCTTGGACATAAACGTTGAAAGCACAGTGATTAGAAAGACAAAGACACAGAACTTGAGTTATTTCAACTATAGAATGCTAAATGATCACTTGGAGTTTTTCTTTGTATTTAAAATTTAAAACAGTGAAACTGATTATAAACTACTAGGTATGATATTTTTGCTCATCAGATGCACATTTTAGTTCATACATGAAACATTACTGAATTTAAAGAATATCTTGAAAATAAAAAATGTATTATTTTAAAATTGTTCTTCTTGTTTAGTTGGTATTTAATTGCTATTACATTTTAATATAGTTATTAGTGCAACAAGCCCATGTGGTTTTCCCTTTTCAAAAATTGATTAAATTTAATTAAAAGGAATTAATCTATTACTTTTATCCTTTTCACTGTAAAATTAATTAATTATGCATTGTAGGCATGATTAAATAATGAAGTTTAATAAAATAAATCTTATACTGTCTGAGTTTCCTTTCTAGCCATTATCATTATTTATTTCATGTAATGATTGTTTTTTAAATAACTTTCTTGTAAGGGAAAGGGGTATATTGGTATATTGGGCACCTGGGTGACTCAGTCAGTCAGTTAACCGTTCACCTTCAGCTAAGGTCATGATCTCCTGCTTCCTGAGTTCGAGCCCCATGTCCAGCTCTGTGCTGGCAGCTCAGAGCCTGGAGCCTGCTTCATTTTCCTCGCTCTCCGCCCCTCCCCCACTCATGCTCTCTCTGTCTCTTAAAACTAAATAAATGTTTAAAACATTTTAAAAAAGAGAAAATTTTTAAAAAAAGAAAAGGGGTATATTAAAATGATTTGCGTCCTGTGTCAGATGTGTTAGGTATGCTTATTAAAGTCTTCTGGCAGAAGGCAAGTGTAAGTTTATTTGTATACAGTGGTCTCATTGTAACTATTTCCTGTGTTTCATTTTGAAAGCTTTAGGCTCACTAACATTGATCTTCATAAGACTAGTAATTAAAGATAAATTATCTTTTAATAAAAAGATTAAAAAATTAAAAATAAATTATCTTTGCTTTGTGATGCAACATGAAAATATTTCAGAGAGTGGGATGAATGTTAACATTTCTAGAAAACATTTAAGGGTTCGACTTTTCTTTTTCTTTTCTCTTTTAATCAGTCAGCTGCTTGATGATATTGACAAAAAGTGATATTTGGAAAATTCAAGCTTTAAAAATGTTTTTATTTAAAAATTCCTTTTTTAATAAATCCAAATCATTAAGGACCAAGGAAGCTTTATTTTGCTAGTAGAGGTAAAGTGCTTTAAACTAGGTTGAAGACATAAGAGTGTGAAAATATGACAACACAGTGCATTTTTATACTCTGTGCATAAATATCTTATGAGACGTACTACATTGTAGAATAGAACCTGCCTCCTCCCCTAATTTGGAATTCCTCAAAGGTAGAGACTATGTTTTATTTATCTGTTGATCCACAGATCTGGCAGGTAATATGAGTTCAATAAAGATATAATGAATTATTGAATGAAAGAATGCATGAACATCAAGCACAAGTTCATAGGTTTCTAAGTTCAGAGCAGAGGAGGCAAGATGAAGTTATCTTGCTTGTTCACTATTGAGCTCTGTGAATAAAATAGGTTTCCAGTGGTCATTCAGATAACTGGACTGGAATGCTGAGAAGAATTTTCTAAACAGAAGCCTTTGAAAAACTCTAAACTACAGGAGTGGATTGACTTCCAAAGTGGTTTTTAATTAGGCTTGCCTAGACGAGGAAGCAGAGGGAAAATGAAAGTAATATGATAATTCATGGTGGTTTATATTTTTAAAAATGCTTTGAAAGCGAGATGTTAATCGAGGCCAATGCATAGGCTCCTAGGAAACAGGAGAAAGAATATTACTACAGTTCATTTCAGTAAACATTTATTGAACAACAAATACCACCAATTCAAACATGACCAAGACACAGTCCCTACTCTTGTAGGATGTACTGCTTGGTAGGAGAAGCAGAAGGTTAGAGATATAATTTAACTACAGTGTAGTACGTTCTATATAACATGATCAAATTTTGAGGAAGGGACTAGGAGGAATTTACATAAATTTAATTAAGAAATGATGATTTCATGGGGCTCCTGGGTGACTCAGTCTGTTGAGCGCCCAACTTCAACCCAGGTCATGATATGTGCTGACAGCTCAGCTTGGAGCCTGCTTCAGGTTCTGTGTCCTCTTCTCTCTCTGCCCCTCCCCTACTCGCACTCTGTCTCTCTTTCTCTCAAAAATAAACATTATTAAAAAAAAAGAAATGATGATTTCTTTGGTGAATAGTGAACATACAGATTCACCAAAAATATAAAGTGCTGGAGACCAATATAAAGATGCAGTGAATAAAATATCTACATATTTAAGTACTTTGCAGCCATTAAATATTAGGCTTTTGATTACTATCTAAGTAGATATTAAAGATATTAAAGCAATATATTCAGGAATGCTAATCAGCTGATTTTCACTGATCTGACCCTAATTGTTAAAAATTTTAGATAAAATATTCTACATCCTATGTCATCAGGAAAATGGAAGTTTAAAGGGATTCCACTACACACCTAACAGAGTGGCCACAATCTGGAACACTGAGAACACCAAATGCTGGCGAGGACATGGAACAAGAACTCTCATTCATTGTTGGTGGTAATGCAAAAGGGTACAGCTTCTTTGGACAATGGAGTATTACTCAGTGCTAAAAAGAAATGGGCTATAAAGGCATAACAAGACATGGAGGAGCTTTAAATGCATATTACTAAGTAAAAGAGGTCAATCTGAAAAGGCTGCATAGTTAATTCCAACTATATGACATTCTAGAAAAGACGAAACTGTGGAGGCAATAACGAGATCAGTGGTTGCCAGGGGTGGGGAGGGAGAGTGGAAGTATTTTAGAGCAGTGAAAATACTCTGTATGATGTTATAATGGTGGATTCATGTCATCATATATTTGTCCAAATCCATAGTGTGTACAACACCAAGCGTGAACCATATTTTAACTATGGACTTAGGGTGATTGTGGTGTGTCAAGGTAAGTTCGTCAACTGTGACAAAAGTACCTATCAGTGGAAGGGATTAATAATGGGAGAGGCTGTACTGTGTGGAGGCGGAGATTATGGAGAATCTCTGATCTTCCCCTCAATTTTACTGTGAATTTACAATTGCTCTAAAAAATAAAGTCTTAATAAAAGATAAAACAAAAAACTGAGACACATTCTACTCTTGGTATATAGAAGCTTCTCTGAGTAATCAGGGAGTCTCATACCACCCTGGCTTCCCTGGTCCTTCCTATGGAATTCTCTGGGGCTCTTTCACCATGTAGCTACTCTGGAGGAGTTGACACAGACCACCAGGACCCTGCTCCAGTAATGTCAGCCTCTGGGTTACTAATTATTTCAAATATCCCTACTGTATATATTATAAAGTAAAAAAAAAAAAAGACAGGTTACAAATACTGTTTGGAATATGATAGCACTTTGTAAAAAAAAATGTGTATGTGGATAGATACATATTTATGTACAGGTTTGTTTCTTTTTTTAAATTTTTAATGTCTTTTATTTATTTTTTGAGAGAGAGAGAGACAGTGCGAGCAGGAGAGGGTCAGAGAGAAAGGGAGACACAGAATCTGAAGCAGGCTCCAGGCTCTGAGCTAGCTGTCAGCCCAGAGCCTGATGCGGGGCTCAAAGCCACGAACCGTGAGATCATGACCTGAGCCACGGCCGGACGCTTAACCGACTGAGCCACCCAGGCACCCCTGTACAGGTTTATTTCTACTTTGACTGGAATCTATATAGAAAGTTAACCATAGTTATTTCTATGGAATTCATTATGATACTGAAATTATAGGTGACTATATTTTCCTTACGAATTTCTATCTTTCCCAAGCTTCAAAATTATTTTATAATGAGAAGTATATATGTGGAAAGACAGAAAAAGAGAGAATGAGAAATGAAAGCAATCAGATTGGTTACCTATGTAATGTTGCTTCTGTGCCCCCAAACTTTTCCAAGTTCTATAAAAAAAATTGGACAAATAGGTCTTAACTTCCTAGAATAATCAATTTTGTTCTCAAAAGTCTTTCATGCTGAGCTAATATTGCTATCAGGATCAAAGTGGTATCCAAGTTTCAAAATACCAAGCCAAGTCATTAAGCAAAAGAAGCATTCAGGATTCTAAGTCTCATTACCTAGTCCCTTTACTGGCTGTGGGACAGATACATAAAGGTCAGGATCTGGGGGAAGCAGATACACAAATAGGAAATGAGGTTAAGAACACAAGGAGGAAAGGATTATTTGCCAAGTTAAATCCCAGAACACAGGACAACATGCTAAGTTGAGGTCAGCTGAGGGAGTAGGAATGACATGATACACGTTTTGCAACTAACTAATAATAACGAGTCTGTTCAGAATGGCAACCGAAATCCTGCTTTTGCACCTGTTTTCCCTGTGCTGATGACTGGAAGAGATGATACTGAGAGTGAAAATATCATCAGTGCCTTGGGATCATTGACTTGCTTTCCCATCTAGCTCAACATGTGGGTGTGTTTTTAGGACTGAAATGATGGAGTAAACAAGGAAGTCTATATGCCGTCCAGACACAGATTATAAACCAGTCCTGAGGAACAGGTAATATTCATCATTCGGTATCTCAGGCCTTGAATCCTAAATGAGACCCCATTACAGACATGACTGCTAACCTAGACACCAGTGGTTCTCAACCAGGAGTGATTTTTCCCCCTTGGGGATATTTGGAAATACCTGGAGACATTTTTAGTTGTCACGACTTGGATAAGTACTGGCATCTAGTGGATAGCAGCCAGGGCTGCCTCTAAACAGAGGATACAGAGGACAGTGCCCTGCAGCAAATAGTTATTGGGTCCAAAATGTCAATAATACCAAGGTTAAAGACACCTGTTGCAGACCGACATTGTAGTTGAAGAGTACTCTACATTCCTGGGTCAGTGTTCCATGCCTCTTAGTGACATTGTCCGCCTTAACCAAGTAGTGTTGACCTAGGAAAATAGTACAGCAGAGGGCAGTGATAAACACATTTTTAGGTAATATTATCATTTGTCCTCCAGTAGTTTTGTTTCTTTTTCTGCTTTTCTAATCCTTAAATAAAAAATGGTAATAGAAGTATACTAAAACCAAAGAAAATAAGGTTGTATTTTTTGAGGAGAAAAATCACATTTTATGCAAAGATGTATTAGAAATCTTAGGGGTGCCTGGGTGGCTCAGTTGGTTAGGCATCCGACTTGGGCTCAGGTCATGATCTCACTGTTCGTGAGTTCGAGCCCCTCATCGGGCTCTGTGCTGACAGCTGTCTCAGAGCCTGGAGCCTGTCTTCAGATTCTGTGTCTCCCTCTTTCTCTGATCCTTCCCTGCTCATGCTCGCTCTCTCTCTCTCTCTCTCTCTCTCTCTCTCAAAAATAAATAAAACATTAAAAAAAAGAAATTTTAAAATAGAAGTCCAGCAGATACGAGAGCCATGGCGTTTAAATTTTCTTAGTATGTACCCTGCGACTGAATCTGCAACTTTAACTCATTTAAACAAATTACATTTAAAAAATTCTTTTAATGTTTTATTTATTTTTGAGACAGAGAGAGACAGAGCATGAGCTGGGGAGGGGCAGAGAGAGAAAGGGAGACACAGAATCTGAAGACAGGCTCCAGCCTCTGAGCTAGCTGTCAGCATAAAGCCCGATGCAGGGATCAAACTCACGAACAGTGAGATCATGACCTGAGCCAAAGTCAGAGGCTCAGCCAACTGAGCCACCCAGTAAGTGCCTGGGTGGTTCTATTTGTTAAACGCCAGACTCCTGCTTTCTGCTCAGGTCCTGACCTCACAGTCCAGAGAGGGAGCTCAGCCTCAGGTCCTGAGCCCAGCTCAGGTAGTCTCCCTCCCTCTCCCTCTTCCCTATCCCCAATCACGTGCACACTCTCTTTCTCTCTTGTCTGAAAAAAAATTACCAATCGCATCTAAATATTAATAAATAAAATAGATCACTGAATACCAATGTAGACTTGATCATACTTTTTCAGTACGCTATTCTATTATTTAATAACTCTTATTTCAGTGAACTGCTGAACCAGTGCTCTTTACTATAAATAGATGTTGGGACACCTGGGTGGCTCAGTCGGTTGAGCTTCTGACTTCAGCTCAGGTAATGATCTCATGGTTCATGGGTTTGAGCCATGCGTGGGGCTGTGTGCTGACAGCTCAAAGCCTGCTTCAGATTCTGTGTGTGTCTCTCTCTCTGCCCCTCCCTGACTCATGCTCTCTCTCTCTCTCTCTTAAAAAACAAACAAAAAACATAAAGAAAAACACTTTAAATAGATGTTCTTTTTTAGTTAATTTAATGAAACTCAGTGACACTTACTGTCCTTACATCAAACTCTACCTGCTCAAAAAACTTTCAAAATATATTCTTAGCACTTTTCCAAACTAAATAAATAATCATGGGGATATAAATGTACAGCATGATGGCTATAGTTAGTACTGCATTGCACATTTGAAAATTGCTAAGAGTAGATCTTAAAACCTCTCGCCACAGGAAAAAAAATCTATAACTATGTGTGGTGACAGATGTTCACAACACTTATCATGATAATCATTTCACAATATATACAAATATTGAATCATTGTTGTACCCTCAACCTAATATAATGGTATATGCCCATTATACTTCAATAAGAAAAAAAGAAAAACTACGGACCAATAAACCTCATGAACGAAAACAAAAAGAGCCATTAAAATATTAGTAAATCAAATCCACCTATATATGAAAATTATTACTATGGTATAAACAGGTGAGGTTTGCCCAGGAATGCAAAATTAGCTGAATCTTCAAAGATCAATTGATGAAATTCACCATTTATCAGAATATAGGAGAAAAATCATACCTAATATCACAAGCTTAGATAAAGCATTCCATAAAATTCAATACCAATTCAGGATTTTGAAAAACAACTTTCAACAAATTTGAATTAAAGGTATCCTTCTCGATTGGATAAATGCTATCTTCAACAATCTTATACCTATCATCATGTTTAATGATGAACTATTGAACACTTTCTCCCTAGGACTAGGAATAAAACTGGAACATTTTCCTTACTACCATGTTTCAACATTATTTTAGAGGTTCTATCCAGTATAATTGGATACAAAATAGAAAAGAAGCAGTAAAATTGTCCATTTCAATTTGTTAGGGCTTCTATAATGTAGCTCCACAGCCAAGCGGCTTAAACAATAGTTCTAGCTTTTTTTTTTATGCTTATTTATTTTTGAGAGAGAGAAAGAGACAGAGCAGAAGCAGAGAGCACAAGCAGAGAGAGGGGGACAGAGAATCCGAAGCAGGCTCCAGGCTCTAAGCCGTCAGCACAGAGCTCGACATGGGACTCAAACTCAGGGACCACGAGATCATGATCATGACCTGAGCTTAAGCCAGACACTGAAGCAACAGCCACCCTCTCCAGCTTTTGATTTAGCATTTTGGATATTTATTTGCTGACATATGAACTATAAGACATACTGTTCCCTACACGTACTCCCAACTACATTTCTGCCTGGAAGAAACTGCTTCCTAGGTTGGTGTGAGGATTTTCTCTCTCCCATTCACAATGCCTTCTACTTCAAAGCCATGCAGTGTCATCTGGTAGAAAGAGTTCATGATGTCTATGTGTGTCCACAATATTTAGAATTATCTTACTAGTTGTTCTCTCATGACTTTTGTTATTATTATCAATATAATAATAAGTATTATTATTATTGTTACCCAGGGGAAGAATAATAGCACTGAATATTGAAAAATGACTCATCTCAAACTCTTGGACTTTTTTTATGTTTTTGTTTTGAATTTTTGTTGACTTCTTACTTAACTGATGATCACATAATGTGTTCTGTGCTGCTTCTGTATGTTAGAATTTATTGAATTTTTGTGGCTTAATGTATGATAAATTTTATAACTGCTTACAGGGATTTTTAAAAAGTTGTTTTTGTTTTGAAGATATTGAATTCAATATCTGCCTATAGGTTCTATGGTATTGTTATTTAGGGCCTTTATAGCTTTACTAATTTTTTAATCTACTTTATCTATCAATGTTGAGTTAGGTATTGCTGTTTTTCTGTTAGGTCTAATTGTATTTTCTGCAGCTTTGGTTTTTTTAATTTAGAAGCTGTTATTTGGTGCGTAAAAATCCTTGAGAGATACGATGGATTGCATTCTTAATTGTTTGAAAGTATTCGCTTTTTAAACACCTTTTGCTTTGCCTTAATAATTGCTTAGTTCTAATATTGCAAATCTTACTTTTTCCAACATGATTTGTATTTGTTTGCTCTTTTGCTTTCAACCTTCCCTGTATCTTTTTATTTTAAATAAGTCATTAACATTTGGTTGGTTATTATTTTACAGCCAATCTAAAAGATTAATGTATTCTATTACACTTAGAATTTGTTAGAAAAAGAGTTTATGATAATCTATATATGTACTTAATTTTTAGAACTGTCTCTTCCTTGTTTTTTTTAAGAGTCACTTGCTTAAATGGATCTTCCTTCCATTCTTTTCTAAAGAAATTTTGAGGCGCCTGGGTGGCTCAGTCTGTTAAGCGTCTGGCTTCGGCTCAGGTCATGATCTCATAGTTCATGGGTTCAAGCCCCGCATCGGGCTCTGTGCTGGCAGCTCAGAGCCTGGAGCCTGCTTCGGATTCTGTGTGTCCCTCTCTCTCTGCCCCTCCCCATGCTCATGATCTGTCTCTCTCTGTCTTTCAAAAATAAATAATTGTTAAAAAAAATTAAAAAAAATGTTTTTAATGTTTATTTATTTGAGAGAGAGAGAGAGATGGGGAGGGGCAGAGAGAAAGAAGGGGAGACACAAAATCCAAAGCAGGCTCCAGGCTCTGAGCTGTAGATATGAGGCCCAAATTCATGAACCATGAGATGATGACCTCAACCGAAGTCAACTGCCTAACGGACTAAGCCACCCAGGCACTCCACCTGCCATTCTTTTAAAGCTCTGAGCTTAAAGTCAAGATTTATTGAATTATTTAGGAAAATCTTCTCCACTTCTCTAAAGTGTTATTGCTTACATAAGCTTCCCTCTAATAGAGACTGCGACTTTTTTTTTCTCTCCCCACATTCCCTTTCCAGTCTATGTTCTAAGCACACACTCCTACGCAACTTGGTTGTTAGGATTACACAATCAGACATTCTTCTCTCAATAGTAAGCATGAGTGTTACCCTCTTCATTGTAAATGCTTAGAGATAGCGATGTCAGTAGCTACCATTTGATGATGATAAATATTGAATGATTAGTGCTGTATCACAAACATGTCATTCTTGTGAAAAAGAATTTTCTTTAAATTATGTCTGTATTTTCAACTGAAGAAATAAATTTGGGGTGGGAACTTATCTATTTCAAGATCAAGATGATTAATTGCTTGATTTATCAACAGGAAAATGGAATTTCCGTATATCTTCAAACTTGACTTTTAGCCCAGATTTGGACAAATACACACCTTCTCTTTTTAGTTCATTTCATTTACAGCTGAATTAGTCACAGCTTCCTCACAGTCTGCAAAAACATCAGCAACTATTAACTATTTAATTCCACTTTGCCAAAAATTTGTTTGAATTGATTTATGTCCTCATTACCTACTCTGTCAGCACAAAGATCTCACATCTTTAATAGTGATTAATCCTTAGACAAATTAAAGTTTAAAAAATCTACTTTAAAATAACATTTTATTTGTGTGTGCAGTAAAAACTACAGATTCTGAAGACCCATCTTTGTAATTGTTTTATATGAATTAAGATATACTAGAATTTTGAAAGTTTGCTTTTAGGTCATCAAAAGAGTGAAATGTCTCCAAAGACTGACTCTTATTCAAAGTGTTAGATTAGAAATGGTTTATTGCTTTTAATGTTATGGCAATATTAGAAATACATTTTGACGTTAATTTTTCTTAAACTGTTTATATTGCATTGTCTTAAAAATATACTGTGCTTTTTAAAAATAAGTTGTTAATGTATCGATTAACAACTTAGCATGTGCTTAGGAGTTGGACACCATGGAATTAAATGTCTTCTTCATAACTTACTGGCCATTACTTAAACTTTTCTTACCTCAGTTTACTTATTTATAAAATGGGGATAAGAGAAGTTTCTACTTGATAGGGTTATTGTAACAGTTAAATGAGTAAATGCACGTAAAGTTCTTAAACGAAGACCTGACATTTATAAGCACTACAATAATGTTAACTATATTTTCCCCATTATATAGTTTAGTAATTAAAATCATGGGCACGGGAACTGGGCACACCTGGAGGCCAAGCCCAGTTTTACCACATGTCAGGGTGACCCTGGCAGTCCATTTATTTGCTCTCTCCTTCGAGCTTGCATCTTGAGTGTAATAACACATACTTACCACAGTAGAAGAAAGTGTAAGCATAATACCTACCATGAGGTAAGCACTCAATTAATGGCCCAGAAATTCCAAAATATGTGTTAGAAACTATTTTACATATATTTTTTTCTAACAGAAACCAAAGAGCAGCTTTTAATGTTAAGGTAAAGAGAGGCCAAAAAGAACAAAAAGAAAGAAAGAAGTCAGGGAGGGAAGAAGAGAGAAAGGAAACGAAACGAAATGAAACAGAAAGAAAAGAAAAGAAAAATTTATATTCCATGCTATTTTTAGATGTATAAAGAATATTATTCCCTTAGTTGCTAGTCTGTGGAAGTAGACAGAATGACAATTCCTTTGACTCTAGATAACATAACTCTGTGTTCCTCTTTCCTTACTTCAAAGCGTATTTAGCCCATGTCCTCTTTTATCCACATACAAATTCCATGCTGATCCTGAATTCTTGCAGGATTAACAAATATCTGTGTGGGAATGTGCGACTTCCCAGAGTAATTTCTGCAACAGACAAGAACCATTGACAGGATTGTTCTTTATAAAAATGCCTATTCCTTGGGAGTTGTCATAAAGGATTCTATTTTGTGAATTGGCTTACTTATTATCTTTTAACAACTAAGTGAGGAGTAGGGCACTATAGAATAAAGTTTGAATGAGGTACATGATGAAAACTATTTTTTTCTTTCTTTTCTTTCTTTTTTTCTTTTTTTTGATCAAGACTATTTTAAAAATCCAGTTGATTTTCTGGAGGGTGTGATCTGTTTATCAGGCCCTGGGAAGCACAGGAAAAACTCAATTAAACACCCTTTTAGAATTTTATAAATTTTTGTTAATTTATAGATCAAGAAATCATAACTTTAAAACAGTTCTTATTTTACAATGACTAAAAATAACCTATTGGGGAAGAAAAGCCCACATTCAGGACCAGAGGTCAGTGCAAATAGGACCATGACTCACAGAAATCACATTAATGTTCCATCTGAAAAAGCAAGAAGAATAATTTGTATTTATATTTATGCTGTGCACATATTAGATACAGTAAGACTAATTCAGAGCATTAGATTTCTTCTCTCTCCACAAATCGGGCTGCTCATCTTTCAATCATATAGTCCCCTGTAGTGCCTTAGTTGGAGCACACTTTACGTGGGATGTATTTAAGCGTTTCTTCCTCAAAGATCTCACTGCTAATCGAACTCTGACACTACTGAGCCACAGATCTGAGTCACTGTCATGGCAACCCTTGTGCTTTGAATATTGAATGTTCCTGATTTATTGTTATGGCTCTGCCTGCCTCTTTACTGTCTTAATAATGATTGCAATATGCATTATTTATCTGTTGTGTCACAACAAATTAAAACTTAGTGACTTAAAACCCCAATAAACATTTATTATCTATCACAGTTTCTGTGTCAGAATTCGGGAGCTGCATGGCCGGCCAGCCATCCTGGCTCAGGGTCTCCCAAGAGGACGTTGTCAAAATGCCTGCCAGGACTACAATCATCTGAAGGCTTGACTGGGACCGGAATATCTGCTTCCCAGGCAGCTCTTTCATGAGGATGGTAATTTGTACCAGCTTTTAGCAGCAAACCTCCATTCCTCTCCACATAGATCTTTCCATGAAGCTGCTTGAAAGTCCACACTGCACAGTAGCTTCCCTCAGCACAACTAACCCAAGAGAGCAAAGCAGAAGCCACAGGGCCTTTTATGACCCAACATCAGTCTTCACAATTCAGCTGAACTAGGACCCAAGAAATCCAAGTCCTGCTAGATAACACTTTACAGTTAAATTATCCAGGCGTTAGTAACCATTTTCACTCCCAGCAAACCATTAGCCAATAAACTTTGGGTATCTTCTCCTTTCTCAGGCTTAATAGCATTACCCTAGGCAGGCTAAGCCTTTTTTTTTTTTTTTTCTTTTGTCAGCGGGAGTTCTACACAATTTCCTTCTCTTGATTAAAGCATGTGTGGAAATAGGAGAAAGAATATTACCTTCATTGAAGCCTACATTGTCTGGTTAAACATAAATATGCAACGTTTTATTTCTCCAAACTGTACTACCACACTTGTTTTCCTGAAAATCATTTGTTTGGATTATAGGTTGTGACTCTCTATCCCAGGTTTACTCTAGAGAATAAGATTTTCCTGGTGGAAGTTACTGTTTGCTTTTGTTAAATTTTAATTTTCTAGTACCCATTGATTCAAGTATAATTTTTCCTTGATAAGAAACGATTTTACCTAACACTAGAATAATTAATGACACATAGCTCTGTAAATCAAGGCACTTATACAAGAATGTGACAAAATGATAATTCTATAACTAATTTAGTCAAAGAGTGTCATTATTAATGACATAGAATTCTATAAGAGCAAAGATATTTATACAGAGAATTTGATAACTCATACACTACCTTTAGAACAAAACATTGCTTCATATTGTTTAATTCCCTAAAACAATAATTATAATGCAATGCAGGTTATGTAAACTAATTATATTGGATTTAGATTTGTAGATTTATTGAGCAGATATTAAATTCTAAAACCTGATGAAACAGTAATCAATGGCCTAAGATCTTTTTAAATGTATATTTTAGAATAAGTGTATGATAGCTAGTTTAAGTTAATTGATTCTTATAATTAATTTTATTTACTGTAATTT
This sequence comes from Suricata suricatta, assembly GCF_006229205.1. NCBI lineage: Eukaryota > Metazoa > Chordata > Mammalia > Carnivora > Herpestidae > Suricata > Suricata suricatta. Next base: position 29,191,890 of record NC_043701.1, read on the forward strand.
CAACTAAAATCTATTACTACACATTACAATGTAGCAAAACAAATTTCTTTAGGAACTAGGTCCTTGCTTTCAAGTTGGAAACCTTAGAAGATATTATTAAACTATATATCAGTGACTCCGTGAAATTCACAGGAGATAGCAATTCCCATTAAAAATTCCTGAAACAGCTCATTGAGCAAGCTATATGAGTTAACTTCTGGTAATTTTTAGAAAGAATTCTTGAAGCTCAGAATTAAAAATGGAAAATTCTGGGGGAAAGGGACTGAAATACTTTTCCCTTTCCTTCCACTAGTCCTAAGCTTTCAGCTTGCATCCTGCTGGTCTTTTACCCATTTACCCTTAACAGTTAGGAAGGGATAAACAACAACAACAACAAAATCATATGAAAAGGTGAACAATAAAAGGAAGTGAAGAAAGAGAAGTCAAGAGGCTCACTTAGAGCAATTAGGACCTGCTTAGAAGAGGTGCTGTGGATTGAATGTTTGTGTCCCTTCTAAATTCATACATTGACATTTTATTCCCCAATGTGATATTTGGAGATGGGGCTTTGGGGAGGTACACAGATTTAGATGAGGTAATGAGAGTGGCACCCCATGATAGAATTAGTATCTTTATAAGAAGAGGAGACCAGATGAGCCTGGGTGTCTCAGCTGGTTAAGCGTCTGATTTCGGCTCAGGTCATGATCTCATGGTTTGTGGGTTGGAGCCTCTGTGTTGGGCTTTCTGCTGTCAGCACAGAGCCTGCTTTAGATCCTCTGTCCTCCTCTCTCTCTGCCCCTCCCCTGATCATGCTTGTGCTCTCTCTCTCTCTCTCTCTCAAAAACAAACATTTTAAAAATACTTACATTAAAAAAAAAAAGAAGAAAAGGAGACCAGAATCCTCTCTCACTCCACCATATGCAGACACAGCACCTGTATATTACCCACCTAATATACAGTATATACTGTAGCCATCTGTATATTAATAACAGAGCTCTCACCAGACCCAGAATCTGTAGGCACTTGATCTTGGACCTGCCAGGCTCCAGAACTGTGAGAAATAAATGTTTAAGACCCTCAGTCTATGGTATTTGTGATATAGAAGCCTGAACTGACTGATATAGGCACATATCTCAGGGAAGAATGTTCTAGGCAGAGAAAACAAATAGTAAAAATCCTTGAGGCAAGAGCATGCCTGGTGTGTTATAGAAACAGAAAGGAGCCTGCTATGAATGGAGCAGGGTAGAAAAAAGGAGGATACACCAACCAGTAAGATACCCTTAAACTTAACCAACCAAAGTGGCATCATTTAATCTATTAAGCCTATTGGCTTGGCATAAATGTATAATCAAGCAGGGGTGTGGCTGTCACGGGCAGCAGGAGACTTGGGGATTATCAAGAAAACTCTTCTCCACAGCATTCCAAGACACTTTCCCTAGAGGATGTTATATTTTAATAACAATCACAGTAATTTTACCCTAACAAGTTATTCCATTTGTGTAATGTTTTATTCATTCTGAGACTCAACCTCCCCTCTTTTCTCTAGAAGAAAAATCAACCTCCATAACAGTCCAAACTACATAAACACATATGTAGTTATGAGCTCAATGAACTAATAAGATTCATGTGTTTTCTTTCCCTGGACAAACATACTGTGGCCACTTTTAAAATGCACCATCAACACTCACTAGTACTCCTTTAAATAACTCTCCCAGTTGGCCAACCCACCATAAATTAGCACAAATGCCATGATCAGTTTGCTTTATAACTTGACGTACCTAGAGAAAAACCCTCGATTCTCTCTTGAATATAAGTCGCTCATCTAGCAAGTCCAATTAGGGAAGTGAAGTCTGTAGAGAGTCGCATTGAACTTATGTGTATTTCTATCATTCTTGCATCCTTGTAAGTGACAAAGTCCAGTTGTAAAACTTGAGTCTGTTATCTTGTTTTCCCTGACAATTTGGTGAAGGCTTGGGAGGATCATCAGATCCTGAGAAGAGCAGAGGGAACCTCAAGTTGAGGATCAATATGAAAGGTAAGAATCCCTGCTTTTTCATTTTCATTTCCACCTCCTAGCTTCCCCTTTATTATCCTGGGTCATTGAAGCTATTTTTATCCAAGATCTGTTTCTTATTCAATTTAAAGTTTCCAAGCCAAAGCAGGGAAAGAAAAATGACAGAGAAGGAAAACTTAAAAAAAACTTTTATATAATTTTATTTAAATCCAAGTTAGTTAACATATAGTGCAATAATAGTTTCAAGAGTAGAATTTAGTGATTTATCACTTACGTATAACACCCAGAGCTCATCCCAACAAGTGGCTTCCTTAATGCCCATCACCCATTTAGCCCATTTCCCCCACCCAACACCCATCCAGCAATCGTCTAGATTTTTTTAAGTTTATTTATTTTGAGAGGGCAAGAAAGAAGGAGAGAGAGAGAGAGAGAGAGAGAGAGAGAGAGAATGCACATGTGCGTGCAAATGGGGGAGGGGCAGAGACTGAAGAAGAGAGAGAACCCTGAGCTGACTCTGGGGCCAACAGGGCTCAATCTCAAGAATGTGAAGATCATGAGTTTAGCCAAAATCAAGAGCTGACACTTAACTGACTGAGCCACCCAAGTGCCCAAGGAAGAAAAACTCTTTGTTTGTTTGTTTATTTATTTATTTATTAAATTTAAATCCATGTTAGTTAGCATACGGCGCAATAATGATTTCAGGAGTAGAATCCAGTGGTTCATCCCCTACCTATAATACCCAGTGCTCATCGCAGGTGATTTCCTTAATGGCCCTTACCCGTTTAGACATCCTCCCCCCCACAAACCTTCCAGCAACTCATAGTTTGTTCTCTGTATTAAAGAATTTCTTATGTGTTGTCCCCCTCCCTGTTTTTATATTATTGTTGTTTCTTTTCTGCTATGTTCATCTGTTTTGTATCATAAATTCCACATATGAGTGGGGTCATATGATAGTTGTCTTTCTCTGACTAATTTTGCTTAGCATATCTTCTATTTCCATCCACATTGTTGCAAATGGCAAGATTTCATTCTTTTTGATTGCCAAGTAATACTCCATTGTGTATGTATATATATATATATATATATATATATATATATATATATATATACATACCACATCTTCTTTATCCATTCATCCATCAATGGACATTTGGCTTTTTCCATACTTTGGCTATTGTCGACAGTGCTGCCATAAACATTGGGGTGCATGTGTCCCTTTGAAACAGCACACCTGTATCCTTTGGATAAATAAATATAAAATATAAATAAAATAAATAAATAAATAAAAATAAAAATAAAAATAAAAGTAGTGCAATTGTAGGGTAGTAGGGTAGTTCTATTTTTTATTTTTTGGAAACCTCCGTACTGTTTTCCAGAGTGGCTGCACCGGTTTGCATTCCCATCAGCAGTGTAGAAGTGTCCTTCTTTCCCCGCATCCTCGCCAATATCTGTTGTTGCTTGAGTTATTAATTTTAGCCATTCTGACAAGTGTGACGTAGTTTCTCACTGTGGTTTCGATTAGTATTTCCCCAATGACGAGTGATGTTGAGCATTTTTTCATGTGTCTCTTAGCCATCTGGATGTCTTCTTTTGAAAAGTGTTTATTCATGTCTTTTGCCCATTTCTTCACTGGATTATTTGTTTTGGGGTATTGAGTTTGATAAGTTCTTTATAGATTTTGGATAATAACCCTTTAGCTGATATATCATTCGCAAATATCTTTCTCCCATTTTGCCGGTTGCCATTTAGTTTTGCTGATTGTTTCCTTTGCTGTGCAGGAGTTTTCTTTTATCTTGATGAAGTCACAATAGTTCATTTTTACATTTGTTTCCTTTGCCTCTGGAGACATGAGTAAGAAGTTGCTGTGGCTGAAGTCAAAGAGGTTGTTGCCTGTTTTCTCTAAGATTTTGATGGCTTCCTGGTCTTACATTTATGTTCTTCATCCATTTTGAGTTTATTTTTGAGTATGGTGTAAGAAAGTGGTACAGGTTCATTTTTCTGCATGTCTCTGTCCAGTTTTCCCAGAACTATTTGATGAAAAGACTGTCGTTATTTCATTAAATATTCTTTCCCGTTTTGTCAAAGATTAGTTGGCCATACATTGGTGGGTCCATTTCTGGGTTCTCTAGTCTGTTCCATGGATCTAAGTGTCTGTTTTTGTGCCAGTATCAGACTGTCTTGATGATTACAGCTTTGTAGTACATATTGAAGTCCTGGATTGTGATGTCTCCAGCTTTAATTTTCTTTCTTAGAATTACTTTGGCTATTCAGGGTCTTTTCTGGTTCCATATAAATTTTAGGATTGTTTGTTCTATCTCTGTGAGGAATGCTGGTGATATTTTGATAAAGATTATATTAAATATGTAGATTGCTTTGGGTTGTATTGACATTCTAACAATATTTGTTTTTCCAATCCATGAGCATGAAATATTTATTTTATTTTTGTGTCATCTTTAATTTATTTCATAACCTTTCTATAGTTTTCAGTGTATAGATTTTTCACCTCTTTGGTTAGGTTTATTCCTAGGTGTTTTATGGTGTTTGGTCCAATTGTAAATGGGATCGATTACTTGATTTCTCTTTCTGTTGCTTCATTATTACTGTATAGAAATGCAACTGATTTCTTTACATTGATTTTATATCCTGCAAGTTTGCTGAATTCATGGATCTGTTCTAGCAGAATTTTTTATGTAATCTTTTGGATTTTCCATATAGAGTATCATGTCATCTACGAAGAGTGAAAGTTTGACTGCCTCCTTTCCAATTTGCATGTCTTGTATTCCTTTGTGTTTTCTGATTGCTGAAGCTAAGACTTCTGATACTATGTTGAATAACAGTAGGGAGAGTGGACATCCTTGTTGGGTTCCTGACCTTAAGGAAAGACTTTCAGTATTTCTCCATTGAGGATGATATTAGTGGTGGGTCTCTTGCATGGCTTTTATGATCTTGACATATGATCCTTTTATCCCTACTTTCTTGAGAGATTTTATGAAGAAAGGGTGAAGTATTTTGTCAAATGTTTCTTTGCATCTATTGAGAGGATCATGTAGTTCTTGTTTTTCTTTTATTAATGTGATGTATCACATTGATTGATTTGTGGATATTGAACCACTAATTTATACTCTGCATCCCAAGTATAAACCCCACTTGGTCGTGGTGAGTAATTCTTTTAATGCATTGCTGGATTCAGTTGGCTAGTATCTTGTTAAGAATTTTTGCATCCATGTTTATCAGAGAAATTGATCTGTTGTTCTCCTCTTTAGTGGGGTCTTTGGTTTTGGAATCAAGGTAATTCTGGCCTCATAGAATGAGTTTGGAAGTTTTCCTTCCATTTCTATTTTTTGGAATAGCTTCACAAGAATAAGTGTTAACTCCTCTTTAAATGTTTGGTAGAATTCCCCTAGAAAGCCATCCAGCTCTGGACTCCTGTTTTTATGGGAGATTTTTGATTACCAATTTAATTAAAATTTTTTTAAACATTTATTCAGTTTTTGAGAGACAAAGAGAGAGACACAGAGCGTGAGCAAGGGAGGGGCAGGGAGAGAGAGGGAGACACAGAATCCAAAGCAGGCTCCAGGCTCTGAGCTGTCATCACAGAGCTCAATGCAGGGCTTGAACTCAGAATGGGGAGATCATGACCTCAGCTGAAGTCAGACACTTAACCTACTAAGCCACCTAGGCTCCCTTCAATTTCTTTACTGGTTATGGGTCTGCTCAAATGTTTTATTCCTTCCTGTTTCAGTTTTGGTAGTTTATATGCTTCTAGGAATTTGTCCATTTCTTCCAGATTGCCCAATTTATTGGCATATAGTTGCTTATATTATTCTCTTATTATTGTTTGTATTTCTGCAGTGATGATTGTGATCTCTCCTCTTTCACTCCTGATTTTATTTATTTGGGTCCTTTCCTTTTTTTTTTTTTTTAATCAGACCAAGTAAGGGTTTATCAATTTTGTTAATTCTTCCAAAGAACCAGTTCCTGGTTTTATTGATTTGTTCTGCTGTTTTTTCTTTTATTTCAATAGCATTTATTTTCACTCTAATCTTTTTATTTCCCATCTTATGCTGTTTCTGGGTTTTATTTGTTGTTTCTCCCCCCAGCTCTTTAAGGTATAAGGTAAGGCTGTGTATCTGAGATCTTTCTTCCTTTTTTAGGAAGGGCTGGGTTGCAATATACTTCCCTCTTATGGACTCCCTTTGCTGGGTGTCAGAGGTTTGGGGCTGTGGTGTTATCATTTTCATTGGCTTCCATGTACTTTTTAATTTCCTCTTTAACATGTTGGTTAACTCATTCATTCTTTAGTAGGATATTCTTGTTGTCTTTCAAAGTTTTTTCTTGTGGTTGATATCGTTTCACAGTGTTGTTGTCTAAAAATATGCACAGTGTGATCTTGATCTTTTTGTACTTGTTGAGGGCTGATTTGTGTCCCAATATATGATCTATTCTGGAGAATGTTCCACGTGCACTCTAGAAGAATGTGTATTCTGCTGCTTTGAATGAAATGTTCTTAAGTCCATCCAGTCCAGTGTGTCATTCAAAGCCATTGTTTCCTTGTTGATTTTTTGTTTAGATGATCATTCATTGCTGTAGTGTTGAAGTTCCCTACTATTATGGTGTGATTGGCAATGAGTTTCTTTATGTTGGTGATTAATTGATTTATATATTTGGGGACCTTCACATTTGGGGCATAAATATGTACAGTTGTTAGATCTTGGTGGATAGACCCCTTAACTATGATATAATGACCTTCCTCATTTCTTGTTAGTCTTTATTTTAAAATCTAGATTGTCTGATATGGCTACTCCAGCTTTCCTTTGGCAACCGTTACACGATGGATTGTTCTCCATCCCTTTACTTTGAATCTGAAGGTGTCTTTAGGTCTAAAATGGGTCTCTTGTAGACAGCAATATGGATGGATGTTGTTGTCTTATCAGTTCTGTTACCCTATGACTTAAGGAAATTTTTTTTAATATTTATTTTTGAGAGACAGAGACAGAGCATGAGCAGAGAAGGAGCTGAAAAGGAGGGAGACACAGAATCTGAAACAGGCTCCAGGCTCTCAGCTGTCAGCACAGAGCCTGACAGGGGACTTGAACCCACAAACGTGAGATCCCAACTTGAGCTGAAAATGAGATCCTCAACTGACTGAGTCACCCAGGCGCCCCACCCTATGACTTTTGACTGGTGCTTTTAGTCCATTGTCATTTAGAGGGAGTACTGAAAGATGTGAACTTCTTGCCTTTGTGTTGCCTGTAAAGTTGGAGAGTCTGGTGGTGGTTTTTTTTTTTTTTTTTTCCTTTCTAGTCTTTGTCGCTTTTGGTCTTTTTTGTTTTGTTTTGTCTTTTCTACCCTCAGAGAGACTCTTTAAATTAGTTTTTGTTTGTCTGGGAAATTCTTTATCTCTTCTTCTATTTTGAATGACAGCTTTGCTGGATAAAGAATTTCCTGGCTGCATATTCTTCTGATTCAGCACGTGGAGTATTATCTTGCCACTCCTGTATAGCCTGCCAGGTTTCTGTGGATAGGTCTGCTGTGAACCTGAACTGTCCTCCCTTTTAGGTTAAGGACCCTTTTCCCCTTGCTGCTTTCATAATTCTTTCCTTGTTTGTGTATTTTGTGAATTTGACTTTGATATGCCTTGTTGATGGTCAGTTTTTGTTGAATCTAATGAGAGTTCTCTGTGCTTTCTGGATTTTGATGTTTATGTCTTTCTCCAGGTTATGAAAGTTTGCTGCACTGAGTTGCTCACATAAATCTTCTACTCCTTTTTCTCTCCTTTCTTCTGAGTCCCCTATGATTTGGATATTATTCTTATTTAATAAGTCACTGAGTTCTCTAATTTTTATATCATGCTCTTTTGTATTAGTTTCCCTCTTTTTTCTGCTTCATCATTCTCCATAAGTTGGTCTTCTTTATTGCTGATTCACTGCTCTACCTAATCCATCTTTGCCACTAGAACATCCATTCGAGATTGCATCTCAGTTATAGCACTTTTAATTTTGTTCAGACTAGATTTTACTTCTTTTATCTACACAGAAAGGGAAGGCAGCTATGCTCACCACTATACCACCAACGCCCACTTATCTATGCAGAAAGGGATTCTATGCTTTTTTCAACTCCCGCTAGTATTCTTATTATCAGGATTCTCAATTCTGGTTCAGACATCTTGCTTATATCTGTGTTGATTAAGTCCCTGGCTTTCATTTCTTCCTGTTCATTCTTTTGGGGTTGATTCCTTTTGTCATCATTTTGGAGGAAGAAAAATAATTAATAAAAAATAAAAAATTAAATCAAAAACATTAAAAACAAATAAAAAATCTAATAAAGGAAGCCAGACTTTAGGTGTGTTTTGGTCTGGTCATTTGAAGAAGCTTGAGAGAATAGAGAAAAAAAGAAAAGAAAAGAAAATTTTAAAAGAAAAAATAGTAATCCAGTCTGATCTCATCTTCCAAGATCCTTAGTTACATCTGCAAAGACACTTTCCCCCAGATGAGGTCACATTCACAAGTTTGGGGGTTAGAACACGACTATATTTTGGGGGAGCCACTACATATGGTTATACATTTTCTGTCAAATTTGCAAAAAAATGTTTCAAATGCACTTGGTTAAGACTTATGTCTCATCCATTTCAATGTTTTCTTTGTCATATTTTTTTCATGTGTCAGGTGGCTTTGAAGTTGTTACCAGTTCAAAGATCTGATGGGAATTTGAGCTGGGTATACATTTAATGTGAATCTAGAAGGGTATATTTATGTTTTTTTGTCACTAGATTTTTTTGTTTGGTTTTGGTTTTTATAAATTTCTTTAAAACATTTATTTATTTTTGAGAGACAGAGAAAAACAGAGCACAAACTGGGGAGGGGCAGAGAGAGAGGGAGACATAGAATCCAAACAGGCTCCAGGCTCTGGGCTGTCAGCACAGAGCCCAATGCAGGGATTGAACTTGCAGACCATGAGATCATGACTTGAGCTGAAGTGGGACGCTTAACTGACTGAGCCAACAGGTGCCCCATTTTTTCACTTGTAAGTACAGTTAAGTTGTTTCCAGAATCCAGGTGTAGGATGGCTTGCAGGAATTCTTTTGAGCTCACTATCGTGACTCACATAGTATCATGGTACAAAGGTGCAGGGCCCCAAGTAAGGCATTATATGAATGTGTCTGACAGCATCTGGCACTGGAAGTATATACGTCAAATAAAAGAGGTGGAGTCTGACGTTTGTGAAATAAGAAGTTAATATTTGGAAACTTCTTCCAATCATTTGGTATATAAAATAGTGGGCAAAAGATTTAGCCTCTCATTAAGGCGTTATCAAAATTTTTTTCTCTTATCAGGAATATACTTAATAATACAAAGTACAGATGTATATTTTTCAACATAGAAATTAAGCTAAATTTTACTTATCAGAATCCCCCAATTTTAGTAACACTATAACCAATTAGTGTATGTGAAGTTACCCTTTTATACTTTCCAACGTATCAGATTGTATTAAGTCACACTAAGTACATGTGTGCAGCATTAGAGTAATTTGATTACATATTATATAGCTCTGGATGTGGCAAGTATAAAATATGCATTTCACTTAATTTCAGGTTAAATTTTTTTTCCAGACTTATTGATCCCAGAAAAATTCAAATATGATTGTCAGGAAGTATGCTAGCTGAAACAAAAAATACAAATAAATAAATGTAAATTGAAACAAAGAAGAATAGAGGAAATTTCAAAATGCCAAAAACTCTTTTATTGTCTCACAGTAAAAATTCTGATGGTAGATAAAGGGGATTTAGAGCACACTTATCTTGATGAGCACTGAGATATTAACAAAATTGTAGATTTATTATCTGGAACACCTGCAATTAATACAACACTGTACATTAGTTTACTGGAATAAAAACATTCTGATGTTTGAAATCACAAAGATAGGGGCACCTGGGTGGCTGAGTCAGTTAAGCATCCGGCTTTGGCTCAGGTCATGATCTCATGGTTCGTGGGTTCAAGCCCTGCGTCGGGCTCTGTGCTGACAGCTCAGAGCCTGGAGCCTGCTTCAGATTCTGTGTCTCTCTCTCTCTCTGACCCTCTCCTGCTCGCACTGTCTCTCTCTGTCTCTTGAAAATAAATAAAAAAAACATTAAAAATAAAAAATTTTTTAAAAATTGAAATCACAAAGATAAGGAAAAGAAACAGAAAAATCCAAGAAAATGTGGAAAATGAATATGCAACAACATTGAAAAGACATTATGAGAAACAGTAAATGTTTAAATAGGAACTTAAGGCATCAATTTGAGGAATTATGAAACAATTTGTATAAACATCAGTGGCAAACTGATTAATAAGTATTGTCAATATAAATGGCATTTAAGATTAGAAATTGCACAGGAAAACGTGAACGTCCCTAAAATCATCAGCTCACTTATGAAATCATGAGCCTGACAGAGGTTTCCCCAAAATTTACAAAAATCCTAAACATTTATATGACATTTGCAATAAAGTGTTGTGAAGCTATAAGATGCCTATGTCATTACTTAAAAAACAAATTTTGTTCAACCATATGAGAAAAGATTAAATTATCTTTCTATCCTTTCTATGGAAATAATATAAATTATCATGATGTAAAAATTCAATTAGAACCATATGTAACCAAAACTACAGAGAAAAAAGAATAATTCAGAGACAAGTCAGACTAGTCAATAAAACACATTAGCCTATCTTTTTGGATTTTGTAGTATTTGTGATATTTGTCACTTTTTTAAGAATGTAAACTTGAGATTCTTTTTCATTATGAATAAATACTTATATTTGTATTGAATTTTATATTTCTATTATTTTTCTTAATGAGGGCCTCAAAACTGAAACTAGTTTCAGGAATATTGAATAGCCATTGACATTTTAAGATGTATAAATGTTAGCAATTTTGGTTTAACACATAAAGTTATCTTTATTTTATAGATGCAGGACTTATTCTCTCAAAAGAGCACCCACACAGTATGATTCTTTTTATTTTTTAATACTTATTTTTCAGAGAGAGAGAGAGAGAGAACACACATGAGCTGTGGAGGGGCAGAGAGAAAGAGAGAGAGAGAGAGAGAGAGAGAGAGAGACAGAGCCTGATGCAGGCTGGAGGCTCTGAACTGTCAGCGCAGAGCCCTGTGCAGGGCTCGAACTCACAAGCCATGAGATCATAACCTGGGCCAAAGTCAGCTGCTTAACCAACTCAGCCACCCAGGCACTCCCTTCACAGTATGATTATTAAACCATAGTTTTAAAAATTAAATGTTTAGGGGTGCTTGGGTGGCTCAGTTGGTTAAGCATCTGACTTCTGCTCAGGTCATGATCTCATGGTTCATGGGTTCAAGCCCCACGTCGGGCCCTGTGCTGACAGCTCAAAGCCTGGACCCTGCTTCAGATTCTGTCTCCCTCTCTCTCTGCTCATCTCCTGCTCACACTCTGTCTCTCCTTCTGAAAAATAAATAAATATTTTTAAAATTTTTTTAAAAATTAAAATGTTCAGAAATCTCAAATTCTCTAATTACATTTAATTGTTTGAAAAGGTGCCCTCCAATCAAACAATTAAAAAATACTTGATGTTTGGGACTCATGGGTGACTTAGTTGGTCAAGCACACAATTCTTGATTTCAGCTGGGGTCGTGATCTCACGGTGGTAGGATTAGGTGCTGTGTCCAATCTGTACTTGGCCTGGAACCTGCCAGACATTCTCTCTCTCCCTCTCCCTTTCCTATGGACCCTCCCCCAAGCACATGCACAGGCACGCTCTCTCTCTCTCTCTCTCTCTCTCTCAAAAACAAAACAAAACAAAACAAAAACCAAGTACTTGATTTCTAAAAATGAAACACCTACTGGTAAAAATATAAAAAGCTTGAGTTTGAATTATTTTTCCTAAATGACCATATGTATATATTTATATGTAGTTAAAATATCTATGAATTAAACTGTACTGATCAAGAACTATATTTTCCAGCATAGTCTTAGCCTCAAAAATAAAATTTAATTTTTTGTTTGATAAGAACAGTCCACAGGCTAAGTAATAAATGAGTCATTTAGTTATCATAAATTTTTTAAAATCCAAATATTTTTTTAAAGATGGCAGTTTTAAGTTTTGCCTAATAGCAAAAGCTTTGTATATAAAACAGTAAAAAGTATGGGCAGGAGATTATTCAAACCAATCTTACAGCCTTCTTTCCTGCTCCTCTTTATTTTACATAACATTCTGGATGCACTTAATGCTCCTAAATTGTACCCTTAAAAATGGCTAAAATAGTAAATTTTAAGTTATGGATGTTTACCATCAAAATACATGATTAGTATGTGGAGATTTCATTTTAGCTTTAGAGGTTTTCCCAACTTTTTTATATGTTTGGAAAAATCTTTTCATAAGTCACTATCACAGATGGTGCCATGATCAGCATGCTTTATGACATAAAATCCATCATCTTTTTGGTCGATATAAATCATAATCCCTAGGTAAGCCAGTCAAGGTACCTTGCTTTGTGGCTGTCTCCTTATTCGTTCTTACTTATAGCCTTAGTAAACGGCAAGGTCTTTATTGAAATCTTACTGTATGTGGTTTCATTCTCCCTAATGCTTTGTTCCCATAACTTCTGTCACATAGATGTCTCCCTGTACTGTCTCTTACTAACTGCAGCCTCTTTGTCACATTCATATTCTTAAAAAGGGAGTCATATGATCACAGCTTCTCTAATTAGAAGAGTTCTTCGAATTTGCTGGGCCACGTGTCTTCTTTGGGTCAGGAAATGATCTTTTCGCCATCCAAAATGTTTTGACCAGATTTCCATGCACATGTGACACGTGCTATATCATTGAGCATTAAACAACCATTTTGAAGGGTTAGCGTAGCATGCATTAGATACACAGATTCATTGCATGCACTGAACATTTCTATCAGTCACATTAAAATTAAGACTACATACATGCCTAGGCACACGTTGTGAAATAATGCACTAACTGAAATACTCAATCAAAATCCAGTGGATAGAAAGACAGAGCAGTCTATGATATTGACTAATATCCTATGGCTATGGTATTAGATCAGATTCCTAATCCAACTAAAGGCTCAAAGAAGGGTGGCAAATTGTGGCCTATTGCATATTTGTGGGATCTCATCTGTCATAATTACTATATCTTATTCTTAGTATATTTCATCACCATCAATTGGAGTCATACTTTATCTAAAATGACCAGATAATATCACCACTACCAAGACCCTGGACCATAGCCAGTCTTCTGGCATTTCAATGATCCTTGATGCAACCCAACACCACTGTGAACAGGATTTTGAAGCAGCTGTTACAGTGAGCTGCAATCACTGAGCAGAAAAAACACACAGCATATTGTACAAACCAAGTTCAAGTAATGCAATAATGCCTTGAACAAAACATAATCTTCTTGGTTAAGACTTTACTTGTATAAGCGAAAGCAGACTTGGAAATATAGTAGCTATTTCCCAGTAAAAGTTCCTCCTTTGGTAAAACTGGAGAATTTGTTAATTTATGTACGTATATATTTGTGTCAAAAAGCACCCAAATCGGGGATTAGCGCGTGTGATTTTTCCAATCACTCTTGTCTATTAAAGAAGAAAGAGTTAAGTTTAGGAGTAGAAAGGGAAAGTAAATCGAGCCAGAGGGAGAACACTTTTCTTTTGCAGTAAAGGCTTGGAAAAGATAAAGAATATTAAAAGGAAGAAAACTTCGTCCTTAGAAGAGGCCTGAATGAGCTGGGTCATGTACAAAATAAAGCTGATGGTGATGAACTGGGAAGATGAGGCATGGAAGCAGGGGGAGGGCTTGGCATGTAGATGTCAGCATCTTTAAGTCATTAAATCAGAAAGGCGTTAAGCAAAAATGTCTTCTGGATGTGAGATGGCAAATTTATTAAACAGTGAATGGTGCTGGCCTTTCTCCTCCCCTTATCTACTAAAATAAATTCTGGCTTCATCTAGTCAGTTTCTCACACCCCCACCCCCATCCCCACTGATCTCCAAAAAAGGTCCTGTCTTATTCCACATGTCTTTGAGGCTTCTGTGATGAACTATTAGACAAAGGAATGTGGACTGAATGTGAGTATAAAATGGTTTGAGGATTAAAACTTTCATGGAAGTTTTTCAGAGGAATTTCAAAGAGAGTAGCACAGAATATGAGAGAAGAGCTGAAGAGCGAGGGAAGAATTTTAAATATTGCATTAGAAATATGCTTCCTTCATAGACTTTAAGAAATGCATGTGAAGGGCTTAAATTTTTAAAAATTATCTCTTCAGTTGCATTCTAACTGTATCGCTGATCTGAGCCTGGACCTCATGGACTATGACTCCCGAAGCATCCAACAGCTATGCATATATCTTGTTGAAGCTGCAGCAAAGGGAAGGAGCCTCTGTAGTGACTTAGGTGGTAAATCAAAAGTAATAGTAGAGAACAAATTATTACTTGCTTTTATGGATCATTATCGATCTTATCTTTAGTGATAAGAGTTTATTTTCTGCTTTGTGGAGTGATCATAAAAGTGTAACAGCTTTAATTGGTTAATTCCAGACTTCAGTTGTCCTGTTCTATTTTTCTTAACTAAATTCTCTCCCACAGGAATTTTCAAAGACATGACCTCTACAGTTAGGGAGCTACTATTATAGTTTCAAAACTTTTATTTTTTTATAAGTTTTATTGCTTACCCTAACCACATAGATTTGTCTCTCCCTCCACACATAAATTTCATATATACCATCAACATACAAACAGACATGTAGAGGGGTGCCTGGGTGGCTCAGTTGATTGAGCCTCAACTTTGGCTTAGGTCATGATCTCACGGCTCGTGAGTTCGAGCCCCATGTCGGGCTCTGTGCTGACTGTTAGCTCAGAGCCTGGAGCCTACTTCAGATTTTCTATGTCTCTCTCTCTCTGCCCCTCCCCTGTTCATGCTCTGTCTCTCTCTGTCTCTCAAAAATAAATAAATTTTAAAAAACAAGTAGACATGCATATAGATATGCCTTCATGCCCCTGTCTCTTCCTTTCCCTCCACGACCATCTCTGTTTTTCTCTCTCTCTTACATGCACCACTTATTTATTGG
Organism: Suricata suricatta; assembly: GCF_006229205.1. Taxonomy (NCBI): domain Eukaryota; kingdom Metazoa; phylum Chordata; class Mammalia; order Carnivora; family Herpestidae; genus Suricata; species Suricata suricatta. The sequence continues at coordinate 29,206,971 of NC_043701.1, forward strand.
CACAGCTAAAAAGGTGGATATAAGAAAGGATTAATAATGCATGTCCTTGGCCAAGTCAAATAATTGATGACAGTTCTGTAAGTCTCATAATTTTAGCCATTATAAAAAGCCTCCTGTGGTTTAAAATATAGTTAGTGAAGGCCTAGATGTCCTGGCAAGATGGGACTTGAATATTGCTGTAATCTGAGTTGGATAAATTTGACAAGATACCTAGCTATAGCTAAAGAGCCTAGCTTCCAATGGCTCTATTTATGGCTACGTGGCTCTCAAATACATAATGATGATGAACACCATAAAATGCTGCAGGAGAACCACAGCATTGAGTTAGCATCGGCTGAGCCCTGCTGGACAAGCAACCTTTAGGAGAAGCCTGATTAGGTTTAACTCCGAGTTACAACTTCTGTTTTACAATAGGAACATCTAGTGTAGAACAGCCTTCTCATTAACTATGTGGTCTTACCAGAGGACGTATTGTCAAAGAAAAACTAGACTTGGGCAATACTTAGAGCAGTAAAAATATTTTATTCAGAAAAACTGTTGCAATAGAGGAGAGACCTCAGTTTAGAACTGGGCTCAATCCTGAGTATAACGAGGGAAAGCAAGAATTTTTACCCAAGGAACAGGCTGAGGGTTGGTGGATGGAAAATTACTAAGGGAAAGTATCAGCAGTAAGAGGGAATTCTGGCTAAATTGACCTAGTAGGGCTGTTGGTGAAAGGTGATCAGATATCATTGGCAGGTGGGTATCAGAGGATAAGGAATCTGATTAGATATTGAAGTCACGTGGTCAGATATCAAGGATGGCGGATTCTGGCTAAAACAACAAAAATCTTGCTAAAATTGGACAATGTGGAGAGGAACACAAAAACCCAAGAGTCAAGGTTTAGTTGAAAAATGGCTCAGAAGAGCCTGACTAAAGTTTAGACAAGGACCGACTCTTTTGTCAGCATGAACTGGTTGAGTCATCTGTATCTGCACCCATGGTCTGTGACTCAAGTGTGTGGTTCAGAATGGGTCAGTATTAAGGGAAGCTTCAGAGCCTGCCCTTCCCATTAGTCCTGGACATAATGTCAACCTCTATGAAGTTGGTGGTTTTTTTTAGCTTTTGATAATAGATATAAAATTTTAATTATATCTACCTCTAATGTATTTTATGAACATATAATTTGCTACTTTGAAATTTTTTCTTTCTTCATTACTCTAATGCAATGGCACCTAACTGAAGGTGGTGAGTCTAATTGATCTTCACTACAAGAAGTTCTAGGAAAACCTATTCATCCCCAAGTTTTTGCTTTTCTACAAGTATAAACTAGTCAACCAAGATAAACTCTTTCCTCTCCCTGACAAGAGACTTTCTTTACACTCAAATTCCTGCGTCTCCTGGGAAGTCCCATAGGAGCCTCCATCAGTAAGCCTCCCTGAGGAAACTCTACAAGTTCATTTCAATTTTATTCTTCACACACCTTCAAAAATACAATCTTTTGCATTAGCCTTATTTGTAATGAAAAATCATTTTCTGGAAGAGGTACTTGGGTGGCTCAGTCCGTTGAGCATCTAACTCTTGGTTTTCACTCAGGTCATGACCTCGCAGGTTCATGGGTTCCAGGCCCCCATGGGGTTCTGTTCTGACTGCATGGAACCTGCTTGGGACTCTCTCTGCCCTTTCGGCACTGGCGCTCTCACCTCTCTCAAAACGCGTAAATAAATAAACTTAAAAAAAATCACTTTGAGGAAGATAATATTCTATCTTGAAAATTAAGAAATCGTTTTAGATAGAATTCTAGTTTTCCAGCTTTGGACAGAGACACGGGACTGACCCCTGCAGTGTGCGTGAAGACCCACCCCAGCACTGCCACAGCTTTTGAAGCTTGCTTTCATGAGGAAGCGATATAGTGCCACAAATGATCTGTGCCTTTCCTCCTGAGAGAACGTAGCTCAAACCCTAGAGGCTTTAGTTTTTCTCATAAAAACCCACTTTTTGTGCTTTGTGCACTTTCGCTGGACTAGAAGCATAATCTCTGATTCGTTAATCACTTCTCTAAGAATGTGTGTGTGTCTAGCTTCCCTTCCGAGGGCCACTTCAGCTTTCCATCAGCCTTCTCATTTCCCCCCATTTCTCATTTCCTTGCATATGTGATATTTCCGGGAAGAAAAAGTAAATGCCCCCATGACCTTTAACTATGACTTCCATACCTCCATTCAGCAGGGAGCCACAGCACTCAGAAGTTCATATCTTACACTGTTATCTTACACTGAATTTTGCTGGCCTGCATCCATATTCTCCAACTCGTGCAAGGACCTGAGGCCATGACATTCTTCTTAAGTGGAGTGGGGCTGAAATATGAGGGTTAAGTCTGAGGGATACGAATCTTACCTGCACCTCCTGTGTTGAGGAAAGACCTTTAGACTCTGTCTGCTGTTTTAGGACACCCAAACACTGAGAGACTGAGACATTCCACAGGTCTAACCTCCTTGAGTGAGCCAGGAATTACTCAGGTCTAAATTTCAGTCATCACTGAGTAAGAGATAACTGTCTTTGTGTGATTAACATGCGTTGATGAGTCACTTACATATATATCCTGTTTTCACTGCCGTTGTTAAACTCAAAACAGCTGTACAGAAAAGAATATTTGGATCAGCGCATTCTCCACTTAAGATTCTCCTTAAGAATCATTTCCTAATATTTTATATCCCATCCTCTCTTTTCTGCAAAGATTATTACTAAATAAAGAACACTGAATGAATAAGAGTCCTAAAGTGAGAATTAACAATCTTTATAAATTTTTTTAGAAAAATTGAAAATCTCATGAATTAGCTCAACTGATATAATAAATTTTGTTTTATCACATAGGGTAGGATTTGGTGCAGTTTCCTTGGAATCAACTTGCTAATGGACACACATTCATAATAATTTAACTTGATCAATATTTATCTGAAATGGATTACAAATTTTTGAAATTCACAATCAGAAAAAAATAATAAATAAACCTGTCTGCCAGCAATACCTTGTTTCATTTAACCAAGTTAATTCATTGGTAAATTTCTTAAGAACATACACAGAAAAGAAAAAAGATAAATGCATGTCTAGGAATAATTCTGAATATCACTGTGAGAAGTTATTAAAGTATTTTTAAGGGTACTTTGGTAGAAAAAATTATGCAGGATAGAATTTGATATTAGCTGCTCTAAATTCATAAGAATGAAGGCCCTGGCTAGCAAGGGATCACATAATCAGTTTAAGAAGGAGAGTAAATGGTCAAAACTTCCAGAAATCTAATAAATGTTTATTCTTGATAACCTCATTCTATATAATCTCTTCTTTCTACAGGGATCCTTATATTTTCATAACAGATTCATCAAACTAGTGCCTTTTATGTATATATCTTTTGCATCATGTAGCAACCATTTGTATTTTATAATAATTTCTCCTGGAAAAGTCCATTTTTATGTCACTAAAATTGACATGTACTCTTAAAAATATTTTTTAATTAATTCCCTTATTTTAAAAACCAGGACACAACTTATCTTGGTCTTTCCAGTTTCAAAAGCATCCCTTAAACTAATTATCTAATGGAGCACCTGGGTGGCTCAGTCAGTTATGTGGCAAACTTCAGCTCAGGTCATGATCTCACAGTTTGTGAGTTTGAGCTCTGTGTCGGGCTCTGTGCTGAAAGCTCAGAGCCTGGAGCCTGCTTTGGATTCAGTGTCTCTGTCTCTCTCTGCCCCTCCCTCACTCATGTTCCATCTGTCTGTGTATCTCTCTCTCTCTCAAAAACAAACATTAAAATAAAAAAATAAAAAATAAACTAATAAAACTGCAAACTTTTTGCTTCTTCTGACAAAAGAATAGATTTACTTCCCATGGACATCAAATAATGAAAACTGCACGAATGTGAGCAGCTGCAAAGCCATCAACTTTCTGCTTATGCCACATAAAGCATACCTTTTTAAAGAGACAGACATATGTTTATACAGGCACTTGTGAATTAAATGCCAAAAGAAGTTCTGTGCCAAACTACAGTCACCTCTTTCACCTTAGGGAAATCCACAGAAGTTAGTACATCAGGTTTTGTCAGAGTTGTACATTTCACTTAACCATAGTATGTTCCTTTTTGTTGGTAGTGGTATTTTTTTATTGATGTGTTGTGTACATGGAATGCAAGTCATTCTTTCTGCATTTTGAAAAATGCATCGCAAGATATAGTACAATCTCATTCATTCTTCCAAATTCACTTATATCTCATTTGTCACTATCCTTACTCTTACTCATTATCATGCTTAGTCGCTGACATACAAAACTTCTGACTGCATCGTTTTCTATCCCTATAGTTTGCCACTTTCGGGATGTCACAGAAACAGAACCCAACAGTATGTAACTCTTTGAGTTGGCTGAACAAATTCTTTTTACTTAGCGCAAATCTTCATTTGAGATTCACCAATATTGCTGTGTGTATCAGAAGTGTCTTCCTTTGAATGGTAAGTAGTATTCCACTGATGGATGTACAACTGAAGGTCATGTAACTTGTTCCAATTTTTGGCAATTAGATAAAACTGCTATAAATGAAATATTTATCTTATTCTTTCTGTACTCTTAGATCCCATTTAAAGTGAAGATAAATTCATGGAAATGGGAATGATATAACAATTCGTTCCTACCAAAGCATTAAATAGTTAAAATATATTTTTGGGGAGATGTTTTCCTGACAAGGCACTATATTACATTTGATCAAGGTATAGGTAAGTATTTCTTTGTCACCTAGGAATTCTTTACCACTGAGATTTAGGCCTAGAGTGTAATCCTCATCCATTTGGGACTCTGTTGTCCTCAGTATACATGTATATAAATTATTAAGACATGGGGTAGTGTATCTTCCTTTATCTTTGTGTTACTTTTGCTTCAGTCAGTTGCTATAATTAGCATGTGTTAGTGTCCTAATTTACAGACATTTATCAAAATTAAGATTTTAAATTGTTCTCTGGGGAAGTATCAGCTTACTTATCCCTCCATCTATAGCTCTTCTCCCTGCAGCAAATTCATGATTAATCAAGGAAATGTTCTTAATAACCATCTGCCTTTGATAATTTAAGGACTCCCCTACCTAGAGACACAGTATGAGCTAGATGTCCTCTCACATTCTTTTTGACTCTGCACATATACTTACGTTCAGATCTTTATTCATCCATGTTAAATTATATCAAACTGTATGACACATTTTAGCCCCAATATTGTTCTCCCATATAACTCCTCTCTGTAGAATTGGAGGTATTTTACAGTGGAGTCAAGTGAATGACAGACTTTCAAGAAGTCTCAATTACAAAATTCTTAGGAATTCATATATGCACAAATTAAGAATCCTTCACACACATATGTATACATATATGTACAAATAGCAGAAATACATATGTACAGTTGAGGTAGAAATAAAGATGATGAAGCTAGTTACCATTTTAAAGCAATATTGTTTGCTAATCTAGAAAACCATATTTATAACTATTCATTTCCTCTTTGATCTTATCCTTCTGTTCCTTTGGTTAATACATGTGATATTTCCTTTCCACCTCAGAACTTCTAAAGAATTCTAAGCAGCCTCCTTACATTAAAAAATTAACGCTGAGGAAATTAATGGGTAGAGTAATGAATGTCTTCTCTTTCTTTCTTCCTCAGAATGGAATGAGAACAGAAGGCACTAGAGATAATTTTCCATAGCAATTTTAATTAACTTAAATATGGAATGAAATTAAAATATTATGCAAAGAAATCTAGAGCTGTGTTCTTCTCTTCTCCATTACAGCCAGTGACCACAGCTATACAACAACAAACAACAACAACAACAACAACAACAACAACAATCTAGCATATCTTTCAACCATTTTCCCTTCCAAAATTGAGTTTGGAGACGCAAGGGTCAAATCTCTGATTTTCATAAATATTCCTAGTATAGTGTCTTCTATACAATAATATTCAATAATTCAATAAATATGGGTTAAAATAGCTTCTTGTAAATGTTTTCTGTAAGTAATCCAATAGTTTAATAAATAATTGCTACCTGAGCCCTGGATGACAAAGAGAAAGCAAAGGCATCTCCCTCTTCTTCCATTCTCTGATTTGCAGGAAATTTACAGAAACAAATATCCTCTATATGTGATATTCTTATACGTACATCTAGACAATCCATTTATTATGGAGGCAAGTAGTATGCAGTCAATTATTTAGTGGGGATTGAAGGGTGGGGCTTGGCATATAAGAAATCAGTGTAGAACAATCTGCTAATATACCTCTATAACCACATGACTTAGTACATTACAGAATGGCTTTTTGGGCAACACCAACATTGTGATACGGGTACTAGGAATTGGTTCAGGGTATGGGCTTTGCTTAGCAAAGCACCTGGCACATAGTCAATAGTCTATATATGTTAATAATATTAAGTTCTGGGCCATTTCTTGCATTCACTGAACCAGAAAAGTTATTTTGTTGTATATTTCTGTATGCTTTCATCTTCCAGGTACTGCAGTAAATTAAAACAAAACAAAACAAAACAAACTTTCAACATAAGACCAAGATAAGCTAAACAGAAATATAGTTATTCACAGAGCAATTAAACCAAGGGAAACTATGACGCTGAAGTAAATGTGATAGAAAATGCTCTTCAGAACTGCCGTGGTTCTTGGAAAGTCCTTAGAAGTGATACATCAAAGGAAGACAATCCAGAGAAGTATACCTTTGCAGGTTCTGGAGGACAAAAATTGCAGTTGCAGTTTTTAACCAATCTTTAAATTCCTTCTTGGGGGGCACCAGGGTGGCTCAGCAAGTTGAGTGTCTGACTCTTGATTTCAGCTCAGCTCATGATCCCAGGGTCAAGAGATTGAGCCCCACCTTGGGCTCCATGCTGAGTGCGGAGCCTCCTTAAGATTCTCTTTCCCTCCCTCTGCTCCTCTGCCCCATCCCCTGTTCATGCACTCTCTCTGTCTAAATTAAAAAAATATCTCTTTCTTGATATTACCACTAAGAGGAGTATGGACATTTTTATAAAATATATGTCTAGATTTTTACTTCTGCCTGTAAGAGCTGGTTGCTGTGAGCCAGGGAAAGAGGCAGAAGAGGTGAAAAGATAATGGGAAAGGATGGAAGGAGTGAAGAGAAAATTATTAACTTGATATTATTGTAAGCTTATGACAGCATGTTCACTTTTTAAAAAGTGGACAAGATTAGAGAAAAGATAAGGAAAAGAACCAGCATTTATAAATCAACTAATATGTCCTAACCACTCAGGTGCCTTATTTATATGATTTTACTTAATCCTTCCATTAATTTTACAGGGATATTCAGTCAGAATAGGGAACAACTGTGGTAACAACTCTCAGTACTTAAAACAGCAAGATTTCATTTATTTATTCTCTTAATATTTACTTATTTGTGAGAGAAAGACAGCACGAGTGGAGGAGGAGCAGAGAGAATTAGGGAGACACAGAATCCAAAGAAGGCTCCAGGTTCTAAGCTATCAGCACAGATGTGGGGCTTGAACTCACAAACTATGAGGTTCAAACGCTTAACCCACTGAGCCACCAGGTGCTCCCCAAAACAGCAAGATTTAAATCCAACTACTACCCAAAGGCAGCTCTTCACCCTGTGGTGGCTCAATCTTGCAACTACATATCATGTTTCCAAGATTGTCTCAGAAAAGAAATACACTTCTGTAAAGTTTCATAATGCCAATTAACATTTTTCCCCAGAAATGACATATTTCTTCCCCTTATATTTATTTGGCCAAAGCAAGTTACAGCACCATGCATAATAAGCTCAATGGGCAAGAGAATGCAATTCCTTCTTGTGTCCCACAGGACCAGAGCCAGAAATTCTGGTGAGGAGCATTGATGTCTATCGAAAAAGAAGACTTCTTATTTTGAAGATGAGGAATTTGAGATTCAGAGATAGTAACAACTTTGGCAACATCACCCTGTTCTTATAATGGAGTATTAGAATGTAAGACTCTTAAATCTATATTCTTTCAACTGCTCAATGTTGCTTCACATATATTCACGTTCACATTTATATTAATGTGACACACAGAACATATTTTCCCCTTAAATCAATGTAGAAGTGAGTATTGTAAGCTATTAGCTAGCCAGCTACACACAAATTACTGCATCTAGTATTATAAACTACTAATACTATAATCATGTACTTTGGGGCGAGTTATTTTTACCCACTGATAATGAAATAAAGCAGCTTCAATTTTGCAGTGTTGGTATATTTTTTAGTTGTTTCGCTTTTTGTTTCCTAAAGGATTTTAACACTCATGTGTCCTGAAGAAACCTCTGTTGTGCACTTACGGCATAATAAAATCCATGGCATGCAGTTCAAAGAAAGTGCACCAATTAGGCTAAGAACATTTTCCAGACTCAAGGAAGCCTTCTCCACATTTGAGCATGGTCTATGGATCAGTGAAGATATTAGTTCAAAGGGACTAGTCAGTTTAGTAAAATACCTACCTTGGTTACCCATTAAATTTGCGTTTGTAAATAAAGTACAGTGAGTTCCCCTTTGATCTTAGGAAGATAGTTCAGCATGCTATACATAGCACAGAGATGAAAGTCGACAAGCCTGCTTTAAATGAAATATGCCACTGAGTGATATAAAGCTTTCAAACTCTTTTGAGCAGAAGCAGAAGTAATCCTGTAAGCAATGTCCTTTCTTTGCAACATTTTCTGAGGGCATTTAGCATTAATTTCAGGTTATTTTTTATTAATATGAATCAACAATACGCACTGCATGGAAAATGTTATGAAACATTAGGCATAACTATGATCAATGATTTATGATAGACCGCATGTATCTGCTTCCATTTCTTGAAAATTACATCTACCTCTCATATTATTTCATCAAGAATTCCTTGTCACTGTCCTCTCTGGCCAGGACATCAAATTTATAAATTTAATAAAAATGCCTCTATACTCTTATATCTTATTTCCCTCTGGCTGGTTGGCAAGACTTGTCATTATTGGTACAGGATGATGCATTTAAAAAATAGAAAATAGGAAAAGTTAGATTCTTGTATTTTCCATTTCAATGACCCATTCCTAGTTTCTGGTAGAGTTCTTCGGGTACACTTCCTTCCTCAAATGTCAAGCTTTACCCTGGTTTTTAACAAATTCAGACCAAGGTTTTTGCCAATATTTAGCTTATATTCCAAGAGCTGGCATTATCACAGAGGATTTGAACCCAAAGGAATAAATCCTTATTGGAAGAAGTTTCAACAAAGGTAATAGATGAGATGGGAAAAGAGGCCTTAATTGTGTGTAGTAAATGACTCCCACTGGTATTCTTTTTTAATTTAATTTAATTTTTTATTTTTTAAGTGATCTCTACACCCCATGTGGAGTTCACACTCACAACCCTGAGATCAACTCACACACTCTACAGACCGAGCCAGCCAGGCGCCCCTCCCACTGTCATCCCCGACTCCTATTCGGGAAGCTGGCCCTGGCTGAGGGATAAACATATGTGTGATAATTCCTTCTCCTGCTTTGTGGCAGTCTGATTTTACAGCCTTTTTAAAAACTCATTGAAGAAACCTTATTTTTTGAAACCCTAAATTATTTATAAGGTTTGAGCTTTCAGTATTTACATGACTGCATTTTTATTTGACAATTTATAAATGTGCCTATTTTTCAACTGAGTCATTGTCATAAACAGCATTTTCCATTTTTTGTTCAGAAGTTATTTTTACTAAATTAAAGTTATGTTCATATTTGACAATGTGTTTTTGAAGATCAAAATGAGTTTTCGTCTATATTTTTTAACTAGAGAAAAGTTATCTATAGATAAACTCAATTATATTTCTGTATCTTTAAGCCAGATATAGTAGGCAGAACAATAACCACCCAAAGATGTTTCTGTTCTGATTCTTAGAACCTATGAACATACTATCTTACACGAATAAAGAGACTTTGAAAATATGACTAATCGTAACGACTTTGAAATGGCGAAATTAACCTAATTGCACGAGTCCTTAAAAGAACCTTCCAGGCAGAGGAAAGAATCAGAAGGCAGATGGATAGAGAGAAGGAAAAAGGGGCCGTGAGCCAACAAGTAGGGGCAGTCTCTCGAAGCTGTGAAAGACAAGGAAACACACCATCGCCTGGAGCCTCAGAAAGGAGCAGCCTCACAAGCATCTTGATTTGGGTCTACGGAGACCTGTGTTGGACTTCTGAGCTTCAGAATTGTGATAAACGTGGGCCGTTTTAAGTCGCTTCATTTGTGGTAACTTGCTGCAGCAGCAATAGAAAAACAATGCTGGTTTTGGTGCCCGCAGTGAGGCTTGAACCCGTGCACCACACAGTGCACCAGGTACCGGGTTTCCATTACGTAGAGAAAAATAAATGCCCAAAAATGCAACTGAGTAATGAATTCAAAACTCAAAGCTACATATACAATTTCATTTAACAACTTTTTGTGTGCAGCAGTTCTGTTTCTTTTTGGTTCTCAATGAAAATAGCTTTATTGATTTTTCTAATTACATTCATAACATAAGAACATTAATGCAGGAAAAAAAAACCCTCAAACACAAACTAACCAAAAATAATCTGAATCCCGTTATCTTGAGAGATCTTCCATTAACATTTTTATGATTGTATTTCACACATGTCTATTTTTATGCATACATACACATGCATAAAAATTTACATAAATAGAATCATTGCTTGTCATTTTTATCATGGACAAATTACTTTTTTCTTTGAAATGTATCATTTGTATACAAAATTATGAAGACAGGTAACTAATGTGTTTGTGGTAATAATAAACACCTGTGTCCTCACTACTCAGGTTAAGGAATAGAATATTCACAATACTTAGCACCCTGAGCTCCTTTCCAATTGCATTTCCCTTCCTCTTGTCTCAGTAGGAACCTCATTTTTTACTTTTATACTAATCTTCTCATGCTGAAAAAAATAGATTCAGTATGTATGTATGTATTTATTCCTAAACAATTATGTTTTAGTTTTGAAAAACTGAGCAGCAAACCAGATGTATCCATAAAAAGAAATCAATTACTGCCATTCAATGAAGGTTCCCGGGAGAATGTAAACAGAAGAGAATCTCCCAGTCTCACAGAATAGTTATAGCTCCACAGAATCTATCATGACTTTCCTGGGGACTGGGTCATCCTTCATGAATTTGGAATGGAGAGAACTAAGACGGAGGTATAATGGATCATGGCAGAGACATGCAAAGAGTGTTTAGAAAGGCAGACTAGCTTCCAGGAGCTCATGGAACTTGACATCAACCTGATTTAATATGTTAACAGAATAAAAAAAGAAGAAGAAGAAGAAAACACAGCACAACTACCTGCAAGTGAGAAAAGGGATTGGTCGGCAGCGGAAGTGTGGGAAGATGAGAACTCCAGGGGCAGACACCGGCCGTGTCTTTCTTGCCTCCAACGGGCTGAGCAGTCCTGGTTCAGGTACACAAACAGCACTATCCCCGCGCTGCCCTGGCAGATGGGCTCACTGCTTCCTGTGGAGATGGCTGTCACCAAGGCTCAGGGAGCACTCATTCCCTAGTCTTTATGTGGAAGGATTCCCTAAGAGAAACACTCCTGGCATCTCTTTCCCCCAGTTTACCCCTTCTAGCAGGATAAGAAATGTCTTATCTGATAAGAGAAATGTGGAAGAGAGAGATGGCACTCTGCCACCCTTTCTGTCTGTCTCTCTCAAAGTCTCCCCTCTTTGGAAACCCATCTTCCCACAGGATGCATAGGTTCAGGTCTCTCTGCTTCCCTGTTGTCAGGGGCCTGGCTGTGAGGGGAGCTGGGATGGAGCAGCTGTACTAGGGACAAGGTCGGCTGGTCTAATTCAGTGAAGAAACAGCATCAAGTGTACTTAGTTGGGTAGCTAAAGCTGAATCTATAGCCTTCATTAGTAATAAAGCTGATATTTTGAGCTGTATCTGTTTGACTCCATATTTGCTTTTTAGCTGGTACCAAATTTTTGAAGCAGGAAGGATAATATATGTTTATCCAAATCATATATTTAATTTCTCTTGTTCTGATTCATACTCACCAGGTAATAACTCACCACTTCATGAGCCTTGATTAAATGAAGATAAAGTGTGCACCAGAAGATTTTAAGTGCCTGGCTTTCTTACCAGCCCTACTTCTCCTTGAAATTAATACATTGGCATTTTGTTTTGATCATTTACTCTTGTTAATGATGCCTGGCTAGTGTGCATCTGCCCTTAAGAGATGTGTCTGTAAATAGAATGATGTTAGAAGTTGTGAGCAAAATTGTCAGACAAAGCTCTAAGACATTTCAGAATTCAATCCAGGAAGAGTTGGGTAGTTTGATTAGAGTGAGAAAATGCTGGAATGCCTTACATTCAAATGTCTTTACACCTAGATGTGAATATATTTGTCTTAAGGACTAAGGAAAGCCAAAATCCAATTAAGAGGCATGACCACCTGGGTAGGACTCTAACCTGACTTGAAAATTAGATAATGATGTGATTCATTTCTAATGGTTATGGGCCCCATGAAGTTATCTTCTTTCACTCTAAGTCCTTATTATAGTCTGCTGCATTCTCCAGGGCTCAGGATGTTCCATCCCTGGCAGAGACAGAATCCGGTCTAGTCTTATCAGGGGGCTAGTCTTGATTCATTGAGAAGCTGAGATGGCAGCTCCCAAGTTGTACGGTGATATAACCCCTAAAATTTTGTGAGATGCTATATGTTTCCTTTGGGGAAAAGAATGTTACACTCTACGAAGATTAAGAATTAATTGTAGAAATGTTTTAGAGCTCCAAAAGCTATTATTAATATTTTTACATTAGTTAATGTATGCACACTTGCTATGCTAAATATTTGTAAAGTAGAGGCACCAGGGTGGCTCAGTTGGTTAAGTGGTGGACTCTTGATTTTGGCTCAGGTCATGATCTCATGCATTTATGAGTTCCAGCCCTGCATTGGGTTCCTTGCACTGACACTGTGGAGACTGCTTGGGATGCTTTCTCTCTCTCTCTCTCTCTCTCTCTCTCTCTCTCTCTCATTCTCCCTGCCCCTCCTATGCACACTCACTCAAAACAAATAAACTTAAAAATATATCTGTAATATATATGTATAGGACACTTTTACACCTGGCTAATTAAAAACTGATTTATTATATACAGTTTTTGAACATCTAAAAAACTTAAAGGAAACCATTTTTAAAGTTTCATTTGTTAATTTTCTAAGTATTGCTTAAATACTTGAGAAAGCGTGTTAGATAATTTATGTCTGTGTTGAAAGAATTTAAGCGTGTTATATGTATTAATGCAGTTTAAAATGTTAAACATAGTTTAATTAACAAGGTTTATAACCCCTTTTAGATAGTAATTAAAGGCCTCTTTTAAAGTGTGAAAATTTGCTAGCCTTCTACATGGGATAATAAGATTTATAAAATGAACTGACAACTGTAAAGAAGAACTAATCCTTTTTTCCTTATAACTATAATAAATTGAATATTTAAAAACCTAACAACCTATTAATGATTTTTCCCATGTAAAAACCAGTCTGGAGGAATAAAAACTCTTACTTAATAGAAATAACTTTTAGTATCAGACACAAATCAAGCTCAAAACGTTGAAGCCTGTGCCCCAGTTAGGTCATGGCAAACTCACTAGAGAAGGCCAACCCCGGAGGTCCCTTTGGGAGATGGGCAACCAGCCTTTACCATACTGCATTCTGACCACATTATTGGCAATTCCCTTCCTTTTTTGAAATTTTGACAACTTTTGTAGTGCTTTCCTAAAGTAAATTATTTCTTTAAAATAATTAATATCTTTTTATTTATTTTTAATTTTTTAATGTTTTATTTGTTTTTGAGAGAGAGAGAGCACAAGCAGGAGAAGGGCAGAGAGAGAGGGGGAACAAAGGATCTGAATTGGGATCCACATTGACAGCAGTGAGCCCAATGCAGGGCTCGAACCCACAAACCGTGAGGTCATGACCTGAGCTGAAGTCAGACACCCAACCAACTGAGCCACCCAGGTGACCCTAGAAAAATGAATATTTAAAATACAACATATCATTGAGATTAAAGCACACACTTTAAGTAATCACAGGTTCTTAAGGTTCTCAAGCAAGACAGCTCTGGTAATAAGGAAAATAGGCTTGCAATTTTAATAATAGAATTTACCTGAATTCCTAATAGTTTTTTAAGAGTTTGTACTTCAAAAGAGCTTTAGTCCGCTCTCTAGGTCCTCTTGTGATGCATGAATAGATCACTAGTTTTTAGTGGAGGAAGGGTTTGGGAACCAGACAATCTTGGTATGAAATCAGTTAAGCCTTACACTAGTTCTGAAAACTCGGTCAGATACTCATCCTCTAAGTTTTCATCTGTCCATTGAGAATAGTAATACCTGCCTAATAGAGCTGTTGTGAAGCTTAGAGGTTTTATATGGAAATAGTTGGCACACAACTGGCCCTCAGTGAGTAAGACATGATTCTTACGGGCAGTGTGAAGTCAGGGTATGAATGTATTGTTAGGTGAGAAAGGGTTAATTTCTGCAGTGAGTTGAGTGTCTGTGTATGTGTGTGTGTGTGTGTGTGTGTGTGTGTGTGTGTGTGTGTATACAGAAGACCAGCTGCCTCAAAAATATGCCGCTGCAGTGAATCATGGCTGGCTGCCAAACAGAGGCTCCAAAACCCCTTGTACAATGTTAGGCAACGATCTGCATAGTGTAAATGATACCCAGCAAGAACTCTAACTTCAGACTTCATGGGGTTGAAACTCTGGTCTCATACAATGTCCCAGAGATCACATATCCTATATCCATCAGAGTGAGAAGAATCCCTAGGCCTAACAATTACCATACACTAGATTTGGGGCTGTCTACTTAAGTCCTTAAGGTCTCCTTCATTCACCCGCCAAATACCCTGGTGTTAGTTTTGTTCATATAGCCAATGGATGCTTGCATTCTTTTATTTTTTAACTATGATTATTTGTTGCAAAATATAAGACTTTGAAACTCTCGTGGAAACTGTAAAAAGTGGCTGTCGTCTACATACTGTTGTGTATGGTGAAATTCTGAAAGTGTCATTTCATATCCGGTGCCAACCCTAAACAACATTAAAAGAACCAAATACAATGAAATAGAATTCAGAGAGAGAGAGAGAGAGAGAGAGAGAAAGAGAGAGCGAGCTTGCAAAGATGTTGACAATACTTGGAAAGCAAAAAGTGAGACATTTGTAGAGAGCTGTATGAAAGGGAAACAATTCCCTCTATTTAAGCCTTATTGAAATTCATTGTTCTTCCAGTGAAGTCTTTGTACATCTGAAGATATTTTCTAAATGGAATAACAGAGATGAGATCTCATGAATTACAAAAGAAAACTGAAGACCAACTCCGTGAACTAAAGAACATTGAAATTAAATACTTTACCATCCTCTGAATGAATACTCTTTGTTGATATCTTCTCTTTAGTATGCCAAGAGCCAAAATTTTCCAAGTGATAAACTGTATCCTTAAACCCTTCCCAGGCTGGTTCAAAGGAAACTGAATCTTTCAGGCATTGAAATATATGTTGATTGACTAACTTTAAATTTCCTTCAAGATTACTTAACGCTTCTTACCATGATGTAGATTTTGATCGATGAAATTATTTTATTATACTGTTTTAGAGAAGTTTATTTATTTAATTTGAAAGAATATGCTAACAAAATTCTAGACACTGGGGAGATGAAGGATAGAGACTGCCTTTCTGGAGATTGCATTCTAGTGGAGAATATAGATTGACGGGTAGCTAGGACACACAAGTTATGTGCTGAAAGAGGTTTCACAGGATGTTATGGAAGCATCTATGAGTGTCACTTAATTCAGCCTGGGCCTGTCAACAAGCTCAGTTTTAGGTGTATGTTCTTGAAAATGCCAGAGGTCAATAGAAGGTAGATGTACCATGTTGCAATTTTAGAGCAAGTAAAGGTTATAGATGGAACTCTAGGGACTATTCACAATTACGAAAACAATCAAAGGCCTAAGAAGCACTCATGTAAATGCTATGCTAGCCCTAATGATTACTTTCAAGTGTACATGAAGATGCCTTTTACCCATAAGTATGTAGAATGGCTTACGAATTAAAAGAGAAAGAGTTTTGATGACAGATTCGGTAAGGAAATTATAGGAAGGAAGCAATGTCTTAAAAAATTATAATTTTTCATTTCAATTGCAAAGAATCTTTTGACTAATCTGTATAACACATTTATAAAATTAATAAAAATTAATGAAGTCATAAATTATTAAAGAAATAAAAATTTGGTCATAAATTTAATATAAACAGGTTAAATATTTCAGTTGAATTTAGTTTACTTAAAATACATATTTTATTTATATCCAGACCTATTTAAACAGGTATATGTTATTAGTAGAAAATTTGGTAAAATTAAGAAATGGAAAATATGAAGAAAATAAATTAATCATAATTCCTCCTCTCTGTTACTCCCTTCTTAACATCTCTTACCATTTTCATATTTTCTACAATATATGTATATACATACACATGCGAGTTTCCTGGCCCATTTTAATTGAGGAGACATAAAAAGTATTTTTCTGGTTGCTACTCCTTTAAATATAGAGGAGTAGTATAACTTCATAAAAAGAACCCAAATTTGAACTAGCTAGATCCATTTTGTAATTATATAAAATTGAATAAATTGCTGAACCTTGAGCTGGTACACCAGGCTTAAAATTCTATCCTTCACTGCCTTGTAAACTTGGGCAAATTTATTTACCATCAGGAACCTCAGTTTTCTTATTTGTAACAATAGGACAAGAATTCCTATTGCTTGTGGAGAATGAATTGAGGAGAGCAAATACTGATGTGACAAAGGCTGACTAGTCCAGCTGAGAGACTACCATTTTCTTGACTGGCTTGTTGGCAATGGAGACCGAGAATGAGATGGATTTGAAGTATATTTCGCAGTAAAATTAATAGAACTTTCCATCAGAAGGAATTCAATATAGGGATAAGAGAAAAATTTGAATCAAGGATAAAACTTGGGTTTCTGGTTGAAAAATGAATGAATGGCGATTCCACTTACTGAAAAGGGGCACAGTGTTCCATCACTGGGAGCTCCATTTTGCACACATGAAGCTTGAGATATTCTGCAGTCTGGTTCAATACTGGCATCTGGAGTTCCCAGAAGAGGGAGTCTGGGCTAGGGAGGTACTTTTCGGTGTCATCAAGGTATAAATGTCATTTAAAGCTTGAGAACTAATTGAGATTGTATATGGGAAGGGAGAGACTGCGGAGGGCAAGAAAAGGAAGAAAAATAACTAGAAGGGACAAAATGGCTCAGGAAATGCAGCTGCTTCTCATTCCATCATTTCCCAGGGCCCTGCAGGGAGAAAGAGCTCATGAAATGAATCCCACTGTCTCTTTCTCGGGCTAATTCGGCGGGATAGAGAGGGAACAGTGAAGACATACGAAAGTCTTAAATAGAAGCAGCTGCTGACTTTTCTGGGTAGTAATTTGACGACTATTTATTTAGCTTCAGTGAAATAATTTTGTTGAGTAGATAAAACAGTTAAAAATATTCTTATGCTGGTTGTATATACCTATATGCCTTACCAATTTTTTAATTGCATAGTAGATTTACAGCAAGACACTGAGATGTTTTTAAGGTGCAAACACTTAGATATGCCATATGGTAAGTTTGAGTTAGCTGAATGAACAAACATTACTGTTAAGATCCTAAAGCATTACATATCTGTTAATGAATGCTCATTTCTATTTGTGCTTTACACATTGTAATTACATAAAATGAAAATATATTGGCAATTTACATACACTGTATTGGTGATAGTGATTTTTGGTTCATATTTAATGAAAAATAGTAATTCAATAAACCAATGAGAGTTTAAAATTATTATTTTATGAGCTAAGAAATTTTTCTTCATTTTGTTTATTCAGCTTGTAAAATTGGGGCCTTTTTCCTCCCCTTTCTTTTTTTTCCTGAGGAATGAAAGAGATGAAAATCTAAAGCATCCCTCTTATGGTTTGCACTGAAGTTCCTCAGGTAGAAAACAAGTTCAGCAAGTTTTAAAGAAAAGACCTGTTAGTTAAGTAGAAGGCAAATATTTTCATTAGTGCTGAGTGGAAAAGAGAAAGTTTCATGTGACACGTTCAATGTTCGATCACTTCTCACCTGAAGCCCTTTTAACTCTGAGAAAAGGCAGAAAACAAAATAATGAAGTTGAAATGAGGAGAGTTTACATCAGCAAAATATTTTCTTCTCACAAAATGCAGAGAATGGTGTTATTTTATTCAGCACCTCTGTAGTTTTTCAAGTGAAAAAGAAACTCATGCAATTATTTTGGATATGTCTTTGACTAGCATGGAACAATTAACGATAATAACTGAAAAGAAGATGTTAAATGTAGCAAGGAAGATTGGGAAAGGAAGGACATTCTTGTAGCCCACCATGTTGTGTGTGTGTAGTGGAGGTCCAGGCAACATTTTGGCTCACGGATCTCATCTCACACCGCTATGGCGCCCCGAAGGTTTCATTTACCTCCTGGAAGGGATGTGAAGTCTGGACATGCCAGAGCTGAAATAAGGCTTTGGATGAGCCTTGAGAGCAGAGAGGGATTTCTCTCAACAGTGGTCCTAGTCCTGGGGAGCTCAATTTGAAAAGGAGAAAGTAAAGGTGTTTCATTTTAGACCTGTGAATGTAATTATTAGTGAGAAGAGGTGATTTCTCTTGGTTGTGGTACCCACAACCCAGCTCCAAAGGAAGTTAGCCCCGTGAAGATAAATCAAGAACTCCCATAAAAAATTTGCACAGGAAAAGCCTGGGATCCCAAACCACTGTGATCATGAACCTATTAAAAGGTCTGCTCTGCTGGCTGGAGAAAGACTAGCTCATTCCTCTACATATATGTCCTTCTCCTCCTTCATCCAAGAAGGCAGTGGAAAAGACTGTGGGAAGAAAGGAGGCACAATGGCAATGCAGTCAGTCATGCAATGATTTGCCCACATCACTAGGAGCAACAGGGTACTGAAATAAAGGTCATCATTGGCAATAAATGGAAGCTGAACCACTGTATTGGCATCTGTGTCTGTTGAACAAAGTTCTAATGATATCCAGAGACTGGGTGAAATAGGTTGGAACATTTCAAATGAGAGAAGGGTATATAAGCTTGCACATAAAAAAAAAAACTATGGTTAATATATCACTGCTTCCCCCTGCAAACATAATTCTCTCATTAGGTGAAAACTGGCAACACATATTCCATTCAGAGGTTATATTTAAAATATCAAATTTCATTATGGTTCAGATACAAACAAAGTAGCATGGATGTTCCAAAGCCTTGGGACAGAACCCGGAGAGCAATGCTGCCCCAACCTTATTGGTTTATTTTCTAGACAGTGCAGAAGATAAATAATGAGAGAAGGGACAGGGTGGTTGGGGAATCAGGGCTCAGAGCTGCCTCTATTTACCAAGTAGTTCAGAAGTTTTAATGTGTTAATGACAATACTTAGTATGGCCATATCAGTGCTTGCCAGATGAATATAAACTGATTATATTAACAGTTCTCAAAGGCTTCTTCCCTCTTAAAAACTTGAATCAATAGTGTGCAGCATATTTTTTATGTTTTACTTCAGTGAATGAATCTAAGTGTGCTTCCTTGATTATTCATCAAGTATTTATTTTACTAAACATCAATTTTGATGATAGAAAATATTTTAGAACTACTTATTCTGAAACTTTCCTTATACCGTAGATCTATAATCAAAACTGAATTATTACCAAATGGCTTTTATAGGTCCAAATCAAGATTTTACTCATGTATTGAAACATTTTAATGTATACGTGCATTTGAAATAGCTCAGGACCATTACACATAAAGATTTGGGAAGAACTCATTTACCACAGTCTTTCCAAGCATGGTTTATAAAACTGTAATCAGAATAGCAAAGAAGCTTTCCTGATCATAAATTATAAAAGAAATTACTAGTAGGAAAGATGAATTTTTTTTCTTCCATTGAGGCAAATAGGGGAAGAAACTGACTTGGATACAACTCAATCCTGCCAGCACGTCTACATGGAGTGCAGTCTGGTCTCTCAACAAAGAGGCATGCACATTAACTTGCTTTCCAGCACTGAGCTGAAGTTTGTTCCTACCCTCTGAGGAGTTCTCAGTTGATTAAGGGCCATATTTTCCAAGGGGCAGCAAAAACTTGTGATCTTAAAAATCATGACTGACTTGGTCCAGTTAGGTGTCTGAGAGTTTTCTTGGTCATGGAAGAAATGGAGAAATGTCATTAGAAAACTTGGAGAATTTTCTTTTTGTAGAATCGTAGGCAGAATTTAGTCTTCTCTTCCTGTGCTTTTTCCCAGAGAAAGAAGGATGATTTTTTTTTTTAAATCCATTGCTGAGTACATAGATAGATAGATAGACAGATAGATATTTTTTAAAAATCACAATGTGATCACCAATGAGCGATGAGTGAAATCTTTGTCTTCTTGCTTTTATTTTAGCAAACTCATTAACTCTTGCTTTTCTGGTTCATCCTTCCTTCTCTATTTCAATCTTCTCCTTCCCTCTCCTCTCCTAGTCTTCCTTTCTTTGTCAAAATATCTCCTCCATCCCTATCCCATTCTTTTCTTGCTTTCTCCCCTTTCTCATTCCCTTTCTGCTCCAACTCTAGGTAAACAGTGCTTCCTAACTCTTCCTGTCTTCCCTTAGCCCTTCAGCACAAACAACCAAGCACAACGTTGGAAATTGGTCTGTGGAGAGACAGGGTATACAGGAAAGATTTGATGATGTAGATTTGTTAAAAAGTTTAAAGTGGTAGAATAGTCAGCTTTTTTATAGTTAAGATCATTCGAACAAAGTATATAAAAAGGATACAGATTAAACTAAATGTGCCTCAGTGCTGCTAACTAATTAAACTAAGTGAATACTCATGATTTGTTTTATCATTTTTGCATTAAGGAAATTTCTCAAATGGAGGATAATTACAGCAAGAGCCTAATTAGATGCTAACAGACCATACTCTTCTGTTCTGATGCATTAATGATTTCTTTTGTGTTATAACTGTTGCATTCATCAGGGCCAGTTAAGTGTTTCTTTTTCAATATTCATGAAGAGGATGCCTAGTGCAAAGTGGGGAGTCTGACTTAAGAACAAGCCAGTTATTTGAAATGAGTTTGATATTTCTAGTCTAATTCACTGCAGTTTTATTATCTGCGTTGCAAAAATTTCTAAAACATTTGGCACTAATGTTAGTTTTAGCAGAAAACATGTCTTTTGAAAACCACCTTCACCCCCATTCTATTCAATTGAGAATCTCAAATGTACTTGTACTGAGCTATTACTGATTACTAATGTACTAATTATTTTGTGATGACTGTCAAGTCATAAAAATCATATCACATTGTCATTTTTATACTGTAAATGAAAGAATGGTAGGTTAAATGCATCATGATTTATAGTCTTGAATCCAAATTAACAGAAGAAGTTAG
This sequence comes from Suricata suricatta, assembly GCF_006229205.1. Lineage (NCBI taxonomy): Eukaryota > Metazoa > Chordata > Mammalia > Carnivora > Herpestidae > Suricata > Suricata suricatta. The sequence goes on from NC_043701.1 coordinate 29,228,473, forward strand.
TAGCTACCAATTAGCACAGATTTGTAAAGTACAAATATGTCTACTATGAATTTCTAATGAACAAAACATTACAGGACTAAGTATGAATGTGGATACATAATACAACTGTATGGTTCAATCACAGCCATCTTCCAAGGTGAAAGACATAAGAAGAATAAGAAAGAAAGCAAATTTAACATCTACAATGCCTAAAGACACATAGAGAGGACGTGAGTATTTAGTTTATATAACACTAAGACTGTTTCTAAAGATCTCTTACAAACAGAAGATTATTTTTGTCTTTTTAAATTAAAAATAGTATGTAAACTAATATTGTAAACCTAACTTTGAACCTTAATAACTAGGATGTGATTTGTCATAATAATATCAAACCACTCAACTATTGATATCAATAGAATTAAGGGACATCCCCCATATTAGCAATTAGTGTCTTTTTTTAAAAAAGGATGTAATGTTTTGTCTCTAAAAAAATTACTATGGCTAGTAACTTTTGTTAGAAGTAGGAAGGACAGGGGTACCTGGGTGGCTCAGTCGGTTGAGCATCCAACTTCAGCTCAGGTCATGATCTCACGTTCATGGGTTTGAACCCCGCTTGGGGCTCTGTGCTGACAGCTCAGAGCCAGGAGCCTACTTTGAGTTCTGTGTGTGTCTCTCTCTCTGCCCCTCCCCACCCACAGTCTGTCTTTCTTTCAAAAATGAATAAACATTAAAAAAATATTTAAAGAAACAAGAAGTAGGAAGGACAGAAATGTGATTGAATTGTTCAAAGTTGGAACTATAACAGTAAAATTAATTGGGTTAAATTCTTTCTTATCCCTCTAGAGGGAGAACCATCAAACAACTCTAGGTTTCCTGGCTCAAGAAGAATCTGGATTCGAACCTCAGTCTTCTACTTCCCAGTTCAGTGGTCATTTCACTCACTACATAGGTGTGAAGCAGCTCAGATACAAAATTAGACTCGGAAATACTATAATCTGCTAAAAGTAAAATTCCCTTCACATATTTTCTCAGTCTTTTTTTTTTCCCAAGAGGTTAATGCAGTAATATTTTCATGACCAGAAGCCACTGATCTTAGAACCTTGACCGTACAGAACACAGATGAGTAAAAACATAAAAAAATACACAACCAGACATGCAATTCTTGCATTAAATCCTCATGCAAACACAGACATCACGAAATCCTTAAAGCTCATGGACTTTTCTAGAGTCTCATTAGAGTATATTTCCTCTGATTCTGAGTTCAGTTCCAATGTCATGCTTCTCCTGATTTTCAGTCCAGAGTAAGTTAGAAAATTTGTTCCTTTGCTTTTGGTAGGAAAGAGAGCAGGGGACAAGGGAGGGGAGGACTGTGTAGCTTGTTGCAGGCACACGTTGACCAGCAAAAAATAACAAAGGAACCAGTAAAAACCAGTCTGACAGTGAGATGACAGGAAGTTGTGTTACAAACTCACTTAGTAGAGAAGCCAATAACCTGCTTATTTACATAAGCTGTGAGATCAGGGCTGAGAACACTTTAGTAGATTCACTGTTAAAACTCAAGCATGTTTAGGTAAAACAAATAGAGACACAAAAACCCTATAGGAATATAGGAAAGGGCTGAGACTGTGCCTCAGCTCTCCGGCTTCAGGTACCTGTCTGAAGGGTCAGGCAGGAAACTTGCTTCCTGCTGGTTTTTGTAACTAAGGAGATCTAACCCCTGTGTGTGTGTGTGTGTGTGTGTGTGTGTGTGTGTGTGTGTGTGTCTATCTAAGTATGGAGGGTGGTGATGGTGTTGGTGTTGGTGGTGGGGCTGATGATGCACAACATCAAGAAAACTCCAAGTTAAGCAGATGTAACACTGTGTTAGTTTCAGGGTCCAATCCCAACAGGTCCCAGAAAGATAAGAAAGCAAATGAAACATAGGGAACAAGATCTAGCCTCTAGAAGGAGAGAATTAGAAGAGTAGTAAGGCCTAACCGAGAAGATGGGGTTTGGGGAAGGACTTCCTGCTTCTAAATAGAATTCTAAATTGGAATGTTGGGTAGGACAAGCAGAAGTCAGAACCGGTAGTTAGTACCGGAGCAGTAGCGCCAGTAAGGATGGGCTACAACTGGGGGATTCTGGGAAGCTCAGGCACCAGGGAGGCTCGCCTGTCTTGTTGCAGCATCTGTATTGCAACATCAGGGGTGTCTCCACAGCAGCTGAGCCTGCAGAAGAAGGGCATCAGGAATGTAGCGAGCAGCTGCTCAGGAAGATAGGGGTTCGTATGATTAACTTTGATGAGGCGGATTGGGAATTCTCTTCTTTCCTTCCTTCCTTATTTTCTTCCTTCCCTCTTTCTCCTCTTTCTTTCTTTCTTTCTTTCTTTCTTTCTTTCTTTCTTTCTTTCTTTCTTTCTTTCTTTCTTTCTCTCTTTCTTTCCTTCTTTCTTTCTTCCCTTCTTTCTTCCTTCCTTCCTTTCTTTCTTTCTTTCTTTCTTTCTTTCTTTCTTTCTTTCTTTCTTTCTCTTTCTTTCTTTCTTTCTTTCTTTCTTTCTTTCTTTCTTTCTTTCTTTCTTTCGTTCTTTCTTTCTTTCTTTCTTTTTTTCTTCTTTTTCTATTTTATGTAATTATTAATTTATCCCCTACAATCATTTCCTGTAGCCCACTACAGCTTTGCTCTTACTCACCTCCTTTGTGCTGTCATTGGCAAGTATATTACAATTACATGACATTTCTATGTGTTCTAGCCCCAACAATACACTTTACACACACACACACATAACTATACATAATACATGGTTTTATATATATATACATACAGCTGCTTATATAAAGTTTTCTTACTAATGTAAAATGTATTATTGAGTCTAGCACATACAGCAACATTTGGTTACTTTTTAAAATTTAGATCTTTTTATTCGTATTATCGAAGTGATGTGACACCGCCATCATGCCTTCCCTTTCTTCTTCGGTCATACTTCCTTTGGTGCTGTGAACATATTTATAACGGCTACTTTGAACTCTCTTTCTGTTAGATCCAGCATCAGGTCACTGTCACAGGCAGCTGCTGTTGTCTGCTTTTTTTTCTGGTATGTGAGTCATACCTTCCGGTTTCTTTTCAGGCCTCAATTTTTTTGGTTGGAAACCAGACATTTCAGATAATATATCGTAGCACCTCTAGCTACCAGTCACTCCCTTCAACTTTGGGGCTTGTTATTGTTATTTGCTTGTTTATTTGTGTAGTGATCGGCTGGATTACTTTGGTGAAATCCATTTCCCCCACTTGGTGTTAAGGCTCCAACGCTGCTCCTCACGGAGGCGCAGTCTGGGGGTGCCAGAGCCACCCTGGGGTGACCACGGCACTGGTAAGGTCCTCTTCTACTCTTTCCCTGACCGCAGCGAGCTGGAAAATTCCACTAATTGCCTGCTAGTTCTGGTATTGTTTTCAACAATGTCCCCAGGCATATATTTCTTTACAAAATCATCCAATCAAAATGCGATTTCATGAAAGGAATAATTTCTGAGGTCGGTGTTTGATATTTTTTCCGATCCCAAAATGACTCCCCCAAACTGTCATCACCCCAGATTCTCTTCTGAAAACTAGCTCTTCATAGTCCACTGTATCTTCATCAGATCCATGAATCTCTTCACACTTGCCTCGCAGCGGAATGTCGCTCAGGGAGAGAATTCTGTGAAAGCAGAGACGTCTGGGGCATAGTTTCAAAGTTGACTGTAAAACAAAATAGATAGCTATGTCGTCTGCCTGGGAAGTTACCAAGAATTCGGGGTTGGAGTGAAAGCAGTGAGAAGAGCAGATGAGAGGAGGGTCAGTCAACACATAAACTTCAGAGCAAGGCAACAAGGAACAAGTAGGTAGTTCTAGAGTAACCAGAGAATTTCTAGGATTTGATTTTGAATTGTGCGTGGTGCTCCTACAGAAATTCCTTCCGATTCTCTGAGATTTCAAAGGCAACTACGAGTGTAAGCTTGTGCTGGCCATACTTGAAGAGGCAAGGAATCTTTTCTTGAAGGCTGCCATCCTTCAGAGAAAAGAATAGCAAGCATGGTCGGCCGAGATGACCTATAAACTGATTCAGAACTCTAGAAGTGGGGCCCCTTCTATTTCATCCAAATAGTCTCCAGAGGGATTGCACATGGAGAACAAGTCTACCCACTGTGTGTGGGAAAGAGGCTCACCTATTCTATTGAAACCTCAAAGGACGGTGTGACCCTAGCTAAATTTAGGCCACTCACACCTTACATAAAGTTCATGACCATTTTAAGAGGAAGGTATACAGATAAAGAAACTGCGGCTTACAGAGGCAAGGTCATCTGCTCATTATCACATTACAAGCAAGCCTTGAAGGCAGCATGCAAATCAAGGCCTGCATCAAAACCCCGGAGGTAGGTTCCTTCGGTTATTCTTCCTTCCACATTCTTCCTTCCACGTCACAACTCGTTTGTGGCGTCATTGCTTCTGAATGAAGCGCACACTCCTCTGCCCTCCATTTAGGATCTTCCTTAATCTGGAAACCACAAACTTTTCTAATCTTAACATTATGACTCTTAAACCTAAGGACAAGAGGGATTTCTCTGGGACTGTCGTTCTTGCCCTGGAATCTTGCGTTTCTACGAACTGCATTCATCAGCCTGGACCACCCTCCCAGCCCGGGCCTTGGCAGAGAAGGACTAAATCACCTTGACACGGAAGGCAGCTTTCCTTGATTTTGTGAACTTTTTCCTGCTTTTTTGCTGCGCAGCTCCTGTGCCACTGACTTCCAATGTCCGGCAAGGCACCTGCCTGTTCCTATTTGCTGGGCTTTGCGGATGCTGCCATGTGTATTCCTGCTAGAGTCCCTGTCGCGCTTGCCAGCACATTCCCCTCGTGCTTAGTTACGCTTGGCTGCCTGAATTTACATTGCCTTTTGATGGGTCTTCACTCCAGTTCCAGTCACACCCTAATTGATTGGTCTAGTTTTTAGGTTCTGGCCATGGCTGCCCACTCCCATAACTGAATGAGGCACATTTGTGAGGCTGCGGATGTGATCAGTGCATGGATAGTTGGCAACCCCAGCCTGAAGAGGGAGGCTGTGGGAGAGAGGGAAGAGGGGATGCGATTTATAACGCGGTCAGTACATGTGCAAGTTGGGAACGGTAAAAGAAAGACCAAGAAACCCAGTACACCTCAGTAACGTGAGTTTTTGGCTGCTATGGGCTCAGTTTTACGTCTGATCCGAGGAACTGCTGTTGGGACCCAGTTAATTAAGTTAACATAAGGTCAGCCTTGCAGCCTACATTGGCTGCTGTGACGTTATAAGCCACCTTCCCTGGAGAGAGAACCAGCTCCTCCCCACATTGGCAGGCCTAGAAAGATTCTTCCCTGTGACCCAGCGCTACTGTGACGGCGGGTCATAAAACACCATCAATGTAAAACTTACACCAAAAAACATATAATTTCATTCCTGCAAATCATTTGGGACAATACATATAAGTTTGCTAAATCAAGCATATTATTGTCCAAATCTTTTTTTAAAGTCAGTTACAGTGATGATAGGCTAAGAAAAGAATTAAAATGAAAGAAATGTTTGTATGTTTAAAAAAACTATCTGTATACGTTATATATGGATGTTTTATGTCTCTGACATGGTATCTCTTCCTTCATTACCATGAATAGAAATCATTTAGTACTCATTCCTAAGAAAGAATACTGATAATACAAATATAGTAAAACATAATGGCAATTGTCAGTTCTTTACAATGAACAAAATAGATCATCATCAAAGAAAGCAGAGACACTAGTTTTTTTTATTCATTGGTCAATCCTCTATGCATTCATGCTATTAAATATGAAATGAAAAAATACTACATCTCTAGCTTGCCACATATAGTGATACCCAAAACACATATATACAAATAACATAGGAATAGAAAGTCCAAGTTGCAATGGTAAACCTTTTGTAAAAGCTGAATTCTAACTACAAAATCACAATTTTTTTGTTACATAAAATGGTTGGTCTGTACATGGTAGGTTGAGGAAATTAGTGAGTTTGGATTAGCTCATTATTTTTGGAAAATGATTTTTAAAATTAAATATTTAATCTAATGTAAATAAAGGTTTTATTAATGCACTTTTGGGCAAACCCAAAAGCTTTAGAGCACAGCCAGGAGATTGGAAGGGGTAGCAGATGAAGACAAATGCCTAATATTCACAGTAACTATCTTCCTCCAGGTAGTTGTGTTGTGGGCATGGCAGGAAGCTAATGTATAATAATAGAATAATTCCCGAAGGATCTTGATAAGAAAGGTAGGCTTCAGCAGGTGTTTGTAAATGGAGCTTGTACAGTATGTTTCAAAGAATTGTAAATTAAGACTTCTTACAAAGAGAAAGAGTTCTTAAATTCTATAAATTCTGCTTTCTAAAGAGGAAGTATGCTAATGAAATCGTAAATTCTTTGAGAGTCAAAATTAGGTTAGAATGTAATCTCCCATCAGAGTTCCGAGTTTGTAGTAACAATTCAATAAATATTTATCGACTAGGACTGGATTCTTTGCACCAGTGTCGGCTGGTGAAATGAATCCAAATCTCTGAACTTTGTACAGAGGCTGGGTTTGGATAAACTTACAGAGGAAAGTCTTCTAGAGGTTTTTATGAGGGTGCTGACTGAAGCAATTCTTTAATTGGTGTGGTGTACAAAGGCAAGTATGGGTGCAGGATGTAAGCGTAGGTCATGAGATGGGAATGATGTGATGGAGCTTTCTTAGGCTCCTTTGCTGTTGCCAATTTGTTCCTGCTTTGGTGGATCTCTCAGTAACCCAGGGCTTTTGCTGAGTAGTGCCAAGAGATAGTTGGCTGACAGCTGGGTTGTTTTAGCAGTGAACAGGAAAGAAGATTTTAGCATTCTTTCTTTTCTCTGCTCCAGGGTTCATACAGAAGTCTGCCTCTGTTCAGTTATCTGTCCTCCTCTGTTTGGCCATGTCCTTGAGAGAAGAGTTGCCCCAGATGCCGGGAACGCATTCTGACTGCTTTGAATCAGTCACAGCAGGCTCATAGTCCTTGCCAATAACTGATGCATACATGAGTATGACTCCGGGTTCTAGGTAATGAATCACCAGGGATGACCTGCTACAAAATTTCTGGGAGCGGCTTTCTTGATTTTAATGGAGACCCATAGAAGGGAATAGTTACTTCCTCTGATCTAACTGGGCACCTTGTATTTTATGTGCTAACATTAAGCTTGTCATTGAGAACAGTTTACCTAATTCAGGGATGAAAGGCTTTGCTCAGGTCCTACTGGCTATGCTCTTTTAGAGGTAAAAGGTGAAATAGAGTGACCAGTTATACTTTGAGTATACATATTTGGAATTCAGCCTCATATTCTCAAAAACTAATAAAAATGTCTAAAATACTTTTTTTCTGGAATCTTGTCAATGAATCCTCACCTCGATTTGAAACATTATTATAAAGCAGATTAACTGTAGAAAGAGTCAGATCCTAAAGTCTCGGTTTCTTTACTTACCACCTATTCGGGGCAGGAGAAATCTACCATCTGAGTCCCAGTATCTCACTATGTAGTTATGAGGAATTAACAATATACATTTTGAGAAGCACTATGTAAGCCAGGCACATATTACTTCAAACATATTAACTCCCTTTCTTGTATTGATTGAAAAGAACTCTCTTAGGTGCACTTGTAAGAATATTATACTTAAAAGCAATAGAAACTCATTAATCCAAACAAGTACCGATGCTGCTCCTTCTCTCTGCATAACCTGAGCAGAGTGAGTGCAGTAGGATGTGAACAAATGAGTCTTTGTGCCCTGAGAATCTTGTGCCACCTTACTGTTTAGGTGAGTGTTCTTTGAATATATATTTTTAATATTTATTTTTGAAAGAGAGAGAGAGAGAGATGGAGTGTGAGCAGGAGAGGGACAGAGGGAGAGGGAGACACAGAATCTGAAGCAGATTCCAAGCTCTGAACTGTCAGCACAGAGCCCGATGTGGGGGTCGAACTCAGGAACCATGAGATCGTGACCTGAGCTGAAGATGGACACTTAACTGACTGAGCCACCCAGGTGGCTGTAAAATATCTTTAAATACTTGTTTATGTTAGAGAGAGAGAGAGAGAGAGAGAGAGAGAGAGAGAAAGAGCAAGTGAGCAACTGGGGGAGGGGCAAAGAAAGAGGGAGACAGAGGCTCTGAAGCAGGCTCTGCGCTGACAGCAGAGAGCCCAATGTGTAGCTCTAACTCACAAACTGTGAGATCCTGACCTGGACCAAAATTGAAAGTCGGATGCTTAAGAGGTTGAGCCACCCAGGCACCCCTAGCTGAGTTTTACTCCTGACTCTGAAACTGGCGCCTATGAGATTGTTCATAAATTATAGCTGTTGTTCTACCTAAACTAAGAAGAATAGGTTTCCCTTTTCTTGAAGGATGGAGACCCATCTCTTCCTTAGTATCTCCAGCATGTGGCACAGTGGATACCACACAACCAACAGGTGTATAATGAGCATAAACGGCCACGGAACTGGGTTCCTACCTCATGGACAATGCATAGGCCATACAATCTTTCTAATGGGTTATTCTCTTTCAAGTTGTTATGCAATTTTGATATTTTTTCTATCTTTATTTTTATGCAAAACATAAGCAATTCTCACAGACAAAAATATAGATAGAGCCCGCAGAATGGCGGCAGGGATGTCAAGTCTTACCATGGTCTTATAATCCTGATGAAGAAAAAAAACTGGAGAAGGAGGGAAGGGCAGCTGCCCTAGCAAGCTGACGGGCTGCCAGATGGAGGAATGCTCATGCTGTGCACACTACAAGGCAGAACTAGAGTTGAGGGACAGAAGGTAAAGGGAGGTGTGGTCAGGTTTAAACAATCAGAACTGTCTAGACCCTCAATGCCTCAAAGGAGGTGAGGACTCCTCTACTGAAGGATTGACTCACAGACTCTTATGACCGCTTATCAGGTATATTATAGCAGCTCTGTTTTCTGCTTAACTTGAAAAATGGGGATATTAATCTCAATTCATCAGCTCACAGATGAGGGATTTGATCCAACTAAACCTGAAGAGACTCCTTTGCTGGTTTTCTGGCATCTGTAAATCTCTGGTCGCGATGGTTTTCAAACTTCACATCAGAGTAAAATTATCATGGGAATTTTGAAAAATCTAGAGGCCTAGGTCCATCTGCAGAGATTCTGATTTAATAGATATGGGGTAGGGCTTAAGTATTAAGGAGTTTTTTCAAAGCTTTCCAAGTGACTCAAAGGTACCACACTTTTGAGAGTCACTGAACTAGCATGCTCAAGAATGAGGATTCTGGACTGTAGTTTGGAATCTGAGTTAACCGGAGATGTAACACTGAACTGCTTCTGTAACTTCTCTTGGTTCCATATTCCTTATTTATCAAAAGGTGGGGTGTATTTACTTCTAAGGCACTGTCCTCCAAAATTTTATTATTCTAGGGCCCTTAAAAGTTTATCAATTATGAAAAGACAACTTTACTGCTTTCTCAAAAGAGAGGGGGAAACTCTGTTCAGAGACATGCGAATTCTTTGCAATCATTCTCCTTCATTCTAATGGCAGTCATAGACGCCCCTCAAAGTGGAGATGGTTCCACCTCTTGGACCAACTGGGTTCAAATGGCAGGATTCTCAGGGGTCCCCTGCGGAGGACTGGTGTACATTCTAATTTGCACAGAAACTGATCAGGGATAAAAAATGGGTTCCACTCCTCTTCTCCATGATTCCAGAAGATACCTTATTGCCAGATCAGAGCCATCTGATGGACTGCTGCATGTTTTCCTTGGTCTTTTGTGTAGATGCCCATCTTTGTGCTCTTTTGGGCTTGCTGCCTTACATTCAGTTTAGTGACTTGCTGACCAAGAATTTTCCTGACCCTAACCGGGAACTCTCAGGTTCCCTTTCAGTCTTGATTTTACTTCTATCCAAATGAGAGTGTGAGTCTCATCGTCACTCTGGTCATGCGGTTACTGACTCCAGACGGGCCATGATAGACACAGAACTCCAAATTTCTTTTTTTCTCCTAAGGAAATTTAAGGAAGACTTACATTATGAGGTTTTCCCAAAGATGTTGCTTGTATTTAATGGAATTTGTATTTGTTAGTCTAGTTGTATTTGCCACACAATGTGCACAAAAGTAATCATAGAGATGTGAACTATCATGGAGCATAAAACATCAACATCTTATATGGAGACTATGAGTGAGTGATTTTTTTTAAAGCGTGAAACTTCTTACTTCCCAAAGGGAAGGTATTTTGGAAATATGGTCTCCTCTTATTACTTTAATACTTCCTGAATTTCTAGTTAAAAAGCAAATTTAAAGACCCGTCACTCTGCACACAATTCAAGACAAATCACCCAGTTAAAACTCAGACAATCTTATCGGGAAATACTTTGGAAATTTTGGGTTACTTGTGAAAGAGTTAAAAATGTTCTTTCTTCCTAATCTGGACATCAGACCCGGACACGTTTACTCTGGTGTTAACATAAATGATATCAGTGCACCGTGGAAGGGAGAAAGAACTTTTTTTTTTTTTAATTTTTAAATCAGGAGGGCAACAAAGCAATAAGAAGGATCAGAGGGCACCATGTTAGTGACAAATCACAGGCAGTGGTTCCAGAAAGGTTGTGAAAACTAGTTTCTCATTGCAGGAATTGGGTTGGGCCACTCCTCCGCCCCCCCTTCTCAAACACAAATATTTTCATATAATAAAAGCCTGTTTCCCTATGGTTATAACCCAGCCTCCCTTCCTCGAGCACCATTTTAAAGGGGTTGACTGCACGGACTTCCCCGAAGTGCATCGGCTTCTCTCTCCCTGGACCTCGTCTCCTGGAGGTGAGGCGTCCCTTCGGGGGCTCACGCCGGGTGAAGGGACAAGAAACACCCACTCGGTCCAACCCGGGCCGCCGGCGGCCGGAGCATGCGCTGAGAGGTCGAGCAGCTGGCCCTGGCTGCCGCCGCTGCCTCGTCCGGACTTGGCGAGGACTTGGGAGGGACAGCGGCGCTGGGAGGTGGCTTAACAGAGACTTTCCAGCAATTGCTGCCCAGGACTCTTTTTCTTTCTTTCTTTTTTTTTTTTTTTTTTTTTTCCTTTTTCCCAGGAGGCGGCGACGACGGCGGCGAGGGGAGAGGAAGAGAAGGAAGCGTCTGCTGCTGGAGCCAATGCAGCCCTTCGGCTCTCCGGGAGGAGCGTCCCTGGCCCGATGAGCCCCGGCAGTGCGTCCCCGACCGTGCCCCGGCGGGAGTGGGGCGCCGAGCCCAGCGCCGACGGTGAGTGGCCGCGCGTCCGCCGTCTCCCCAGCCGGCCGTC
>NC_043701.1:29239867-29488346 GCF_006229205.1 Suricata suricatta
CGAGAAACCCTAGTCGCGGGGCGGAATCCCAGCCCAGCGCCGCGCCCCCCAGCGCCCCGGGTTCACACTCGCGCGGCGGGACGGGGTAGGGGGGTGCGGAGTTGGGGGGCCCGGGAGCTGTCCTCATGCGGGGGACACTCGCGCTCGCGGACGCCAGTGACGTCTCCCGGGGGTAGGGTGGTTTCCAACCTTCGGGACAGTTCCGAGCTGAGCTGTCCCCCAGGAGGGGCGTGGACTGAGGGACGTTTTCAAGAGCGTCTCATCAGAATGCAGAGGACACCGCCGCGCGTCCCCTGAGAACGCGAGTTTACTGAGTGCCTTCATTCATCCGGGAGTCAGTCTTTTCTCTTCTCAGCAGGTGTTATCTGAAGCCGGTCTGGAACTTTAAGGGAGTGTGGGTTACAGTTACAACTTTAACAATCGGTTTTCGATGAAGCGATGTCTCGAATGACCTAGGCGTCGGCTCGGACTCGGGACCCGGCTGAGGGCTGCGGAGGAGGGATGGGCTGCGGGGTGAGGAGCGCGGTGATCAGTCCCCTGTCCTCTCCGCCCCCCGCAGACCTCAGCTCCCTCGCCGGAGAGAGGAGGATGTGGTGAAAGGATGGGGCTTCTCCCTGACGGGGCTCACAATGGCCAGAGAAGATTCCGTGAAGTGCCTGCGCTGCCTTCTCTATGCCCTCAATCTGCTCTTCTGGGTAAGTCAGTTCCACGGCACCAACAGGTGGGGACGGCTGGACGCGGTGTCCCCCAGCCACCACTTAATGCGCCAAAGGGCATGGCGAAACAGTAATTAATTACAAAGGATCGCACTCTCTCTTTTTCGGAGAAGTCCATTTTGACCTTAAAATGCCTTTGATCTAGCTGAAGTGGCATTTGTAATTAGAAAAGAGAAATCGACGCCTGGATACTGGTGGCAGTAAAATTAGACTTGAAGTTAAGCTCGGGATATAAATAAATGCACGTGCTTGTGCTGGTAGATAAGAAAATTATGACACACACTTAGGGAACTGCTTGTTTTCAGGAATTTTAGATAACTGTCCAAGCCATGAATTGTTTCCTTACCTCATCCTAGCCTATAAAATCTGGTTGGGGTAGAGCAGTCTTAACTATGTTTTTGTAGGAATTCAGACACAGATACCCTATCGAAAGACTGGGTAGATTTTTCTAGGAGGTTCCATTCGGCCTGAAAAGGTGGTTTTCATGTAACTATTTCTAAGTTGGCAAAGTTTTAAGGAATTTTGTGTATGCTTTTGGAAAATCCCATAACCATTAAAGGAAATAAAATACATAAAATTTAACAAGCTAATGGAAATATTTATGCTGTATGAGCTAGTGACTTTCTATGCTTTGCACCCAGGCATAAATTTTCATTAAGTGTTATTAATAATCACATTATTATTTGTAAAATTTATGAGGAAAATATAAAAATTAAAACTTTGTTGCTTCAAGGAGCTGTCATCCTTAAGCAAGTAATTTTTGCCAATTTCGTATTCTATTAATAATTTATATTCACATTTTTCTGTTAGAAAGTTTACTGTGTAATTTATTTATGTGGCTGACCAGCTGGCATTGACCAGCTTCCTTTTGTAAGACTAATACATGTGGTCTCTGGAGGATGACATTTTGGTTCGAACTTGTCCCCATAGGTGCCTCCATTTTAAAGTGACAAATTCAGCCTTCCTTCCATGAGTAATCTGAAAAGATATCTAAACTGGCAATATTTTTTTCTCTGCCTGAAAATTAAAAATCATTGAATAGTTAAATTCACCACTTGGAAATGTAAGATCACTTATTGATCTTATTGCAGATTTTAATTCCACATATGTATATTTTTTCAATGGATCATCAAATCGCCCACTTAGCTATAAGTTTATTAAGATTTTAAACTTTGTGGGTTTTTTTTAAATGTGTTGTAATTGTGACTTCAATTTACTGGTTTTTCACTTTTCTTCTTTATGCTTTTTAATTACAGAATCTTCACATTTTTATAACTAAAAGGGAATTTAAAGATGACTTGATTGAACTTCCTTACTTTGTGGATGAGAAAACTAAGTGTAGGTTAGTGAAGGTTAGAGGTCAGATGGCCCGATGGTGAGAGTCTTTCTCGCTCCCGGAGAGTGCATGCATGATTCCTGTGTTCTCAGTCTCGGAATTACTAGGACTTGTGTTGTTGTCCAAAGAATAATGATTTGGAAATTTTCTATATAATCTGTATTGCGTGGGTGGAAAAGAAAACCTCCATCATTTAACCAAAAAATTGCTATTCCAAGTAATGAATTACTTAAAAAAACCTATTCCTTAAGTTCCTCCAGGGCTCTTTCTTGCCCCCCAAAATGTTAAATATCATGTCTTTGCTGTTATCCTGTACCTCAACCTTCTCACTTTCTGAGTGCATGTTTTACTTATTTATTGAGATCCCTTCCCCTTTCTCCAGCCTTCCTCCTCCTCTTCTGTCTGGCCCTCCTCCAGCCCAGCTTCTCCTCCAACAAAATAATCCCTGTTAACCGCCTGCTATGGATCCCTCTGTGTTTTTTAACATTTCGTACGAAGATGTATTTACTCATAGCTGTCCACATATACCCATTCGTGTACATTTATATGTACATTCACGATATTTTTTTGTTAAATTATTTTTTTTTCTCATGCGGGATTGCTTTGTGGGAGGATATGTGATATAAACGAAGACAAAAGAACTCATCTTTATACAGTTCTTCCATTTGCCAGTCACATTTAGTGCTTCAGTTTCCTAGCTTGTGAAATAGGGATTATAGTTCATTGTTGTGAGGATTAGAGTTAATATACACAGCGGTGCCTAACTGTGCTATCTATGTGGTAGTAGTAACACTAGACAGTAGTACTTGTGTTTGTTACCACTGTTGCTACAGTAATGATGCTCGAGTAGATTATCAGGAGGTGGAGTGCTCAATCAAAGGAACCCCTGTGGTGGTAAAAGCAGGAATTGTTACTGTTGTGATTAATACTGCTATCACTACTACATTTCCTGGACCCCGAATCCCTCCTCCAGGAATCTGTCCCCTAGAAAGAAGAACACCAATACATGCCATTATATGCACACAAATATTTATTGCCATCTTGTTGGTGTTAGGACACTTTTATTAAATTTTGTCAGTTTGAATGTCTTAAAGTGTTATTTCACTGTTGCTTTTTTATTTCCTCTCTTCCCAATTGAGCATGAGCATAATTTTCTTTAGACATGTATATATTTCACATATTTTATTTTATTTCATAATTCATATTCATTAAGTACTTACCATTTAGGTTTGCCTTACTGTTTGCCATTTAGGTTTGCCTTACTGTTTGTTCATTGATTTCATTTATGCTATTACTGTCCTATAGTTCAACAAATTTTTATATGCTGTTTTAAAACGTTTTTCTCTAAGATTTTGTATATTCTTTCATATTATTCTGTTCTTTCAAAGCACCTGCCTTTCTTGTTTTAGTTAGGCTTTCTTTTTCCCAATGGATTTTAAGCTTATTTTATATAGTTAAAAATATCTGTTGGGATTTTTGTTGGAATTGTATGCAATGTATATCCAACTTTGGGAGAATTGGCATTATTCTTTCAGTGCTAAAACAATGTTTGCAGATCCTGTGTTTTCTTACTGAGTCAGACGTAGTTGTCAGCCTTGTGCCGGGTGCATTCCTGGGCATTCTTGACTACTCTCTCATTTAATTCTCATAACGGCCTTGGAAAATTATTTGTTTCTTTTTTGGGTAAAGAGAAGTCACTCAGAGAAGTACAATAACTTGCTAGTGAGTGGCCGAACAGGGATTCAGAGTTCAAAATGTTTCTTCTCCGAGTGTGATAGAAGTTGTAGCACTGAAAACGGAGGTGAATTTATTTGCCCTGGGGAGATAAACATCCTCAGCAGGAAGGGATACGCTGTCTTACTCCTAATTCCACGTCTTCTGGAGCAGTCAGTGCATCTCACCTGCACATGCATACGGATCACCTGGTGTCTTGTTAGAATGCAGATTCTGATTCAGTACTGCAGGGGCTTGGGCCTGGAAGTCTGCATTTCTAAAGCTCCTCTGTGAGGTTGTTGGTCTGCGTCCCACCTATTGAGGAGCACGGCTTTAGTCCCTGTGTTCGGTTCTCATTGGAATTAGAAGCAGACAAACAAGTGTAGCATATGAGCCCAACTTCTTACATCAGACTTCACACCTTGAGTATGGAGAGGGGATTATTCTTGCCACTAGTTCTGGAAGATTGAGAAACCTGTCCTCTTTACCTCTGGGATCAAAAGCTGAAACATTTTACTCATCACTCGACATTTTAAATAGTCCCTCCTGCCCCCCACCTTCCCTATTTCTACTCTGTTGGTACCATCTTTCCTTCTTTCTCAACCCAAAAGGACTTTAGGGAAAAGAAAACGAAAATCTTAACTGAGGACCTATACAATTTTGTTTTGCTGTTCTGAGAGCTGGACGTCGAACAGAGTGCTTTGTGTGTGTTTTTTAAAGTACATCCTGAGAATTTTTCTAAAGGCGAGGCAGAGACATGTCTAAGAGGAGACAATTCAAGATCACAAGTGCACTTCTTTCCGTTGCTATGGAACCAATCAGCTTGATGTGCCCTCTTTTGAGTGGCTTTTCCACCTTCTGAAGAAGCGCCACCCGCTACAGCTGTAGGGGAGCTGACACACGGTTCGTCCTGAGTGCCGTGGGTTTGTAGCGGGGAGGTCACATGGGACACGGTGCACGTGGATGAACTGCCCCAAGAACTGTTTTGAAGCCATGATTCGCATTCTGGCCCCAAAGGAGCAAGGAAATGAGCTATTTTCACTTCAATTTTATCCCGCTTTTACTCTTTAAATGGCATATTATTTAAGTAAATGAAAGCTTTCGTCCGTTTTAAAGACAACTTCTGTGGCTTTATGATATGAATGCTTGCCATTCATAGATGATAATTTTCTGCTGTTACAACTATGGATAAATATGGTTGTCTTTGGAAGTTCTTGAAGTTGGTGAGCACTTAACATTTATCAAATATGTTTGCTTATTATTTTCTAAAAATATAATTTCCCATCTGTAGTTTTTAAGTCTGATTTCTCACTGGCAGATAAGAGTCACTGTTTTTCACCTACCATTACTAAAGATAGTAGCAAAGATAGAGTAGAGGAACTACTCTACTGAACTAAGAAAAGAAGCTTATAAAAGAAAACCTAAAAAGTGGACAGGGAATCTGGTTCATACTTTTGGGATATATGCAGGGCAAGTGAGACACAGAAAGTTAACGTTCTGTTTCTCTTTCCTTGGCCATATGTAGCGAACCTTAGGCGTTTGACCCATGGCAGACCCTACTGAGATTCTTGGCAAGTAGATGTTTGTATTCGCATGGCATTTATGTAGTCATATAAAAATACAGCTTTTTAAATTGTTGCCCTTAACTTTATACTCTGAAAGGCCTTGATGTGTTCTTTAATTCTAAGTACTAGGGGAGAGCCTTCCAACAAATGTTAGTTCTTTTAAAAAATAAACTTTAAATAAGCTTTAGTCTCAGGGGCAAAGCTGGTACATGTTTTTTATATGGTGTGGCCCCAGCTGAACAAAGATGAGCCATCACATGGTTCATAAAGACCACCCTTTAGAGAGGGGCCTGGGGACTCTTTGGGACGTGTCCCTGCAGCAGACCAGAACAGTACTGATGTTGGCCTGCCAGCCTCTGAATAATCAAGACTTGATTTAACTTTATGTTTCAATAAGTAACTATTTCAATTCTTTTTTTAAGACAAAGGATTTTTTTTGTGTGTTTAAAACTTTTAGTGCTTAAATTTTTTTTAGTGTTTATTTATTTTTGAGAGAAAGACAGAGTGCAAGCAAGGGAGGGGCAGAGAGAGAAGAGACACAGAATCTGAGGCAGACTCCAGGTTCTGAGCTGTCAGCACAGAGCTCAACACAGATCTTGAACCCACAAGCTGTGAGATCATGACCTGAACTGAAGTCAGACACTTAACCGACTGACTGAGCCACCCAGGCACCCCTAGACAAAGGGAGTTTTAAAAGCATCTAGTCCAATTCTTCACTTTCAGGATAAACAAACAAAGGTTCCAGAAGTTTGAATTACTTGTCCAAGTTCTCTGTAGAGAGAGAACTGTAACTAAGTTCCCCATCTCTCTTCTGCATTCTGCTCTTTGCTACCAGACTTGACATAAAAAGTAAAGTTAAGATAGATCGTATTAAATATCTGTCAGCCTTGAACAGCTTTGAACAGCCTTGAACTGTTCTCTTATATGAGGCTATAGATTATGAAGGAATTAGAAAGTCTATTTTGTGACTATGCTTTTATTGTTTGGTGGCAACCAAAATCCTACATTTCTTAGTAAGTTTAGGGACTGTGCATACATGTAAGATTATGATTGAGAAAACAACTTGATTCAATATTTATTTTTACATAATTAGATTTGAGCAAAACCAGAATACATCTCCAACAATAGCAAATTTCATATGTACAAGTATTTGTGGAGAGCTAGCATTTTCTAAATGTTTCGCAAGACAGAATGCTGCAGATGTCCTGCTAAGTAGTAGATTAAGTATGTTTCTCTAGAGTAATATTCGGGTTATTTTCTAAACGTTTCCTTCAACTACAAATAATAGTTTGCACTATTGGAGAAAGTGTACGGACGTATATGCCTAGTTACGTATGATAATCATACTGCTCCTAGTAATTTAACCATCATGAATGACAGTTGAAGAATTATTTTATTTTCATTTGGAAACCTAGTAGAAAATGCTGTTATTGGGAAGGGGTCCTGCATTGCTTGTATTATTTGTGCTTGTAGATTTAATAGCATCAAGATTTGTACTGAGGTGACCTCATCTCCTTTTAGCTTTGTTTCTTGCTACAGCATGAACTCTGTGTGGTTACCGCTATGATTTTCTCAACCCCAGTGAGTAAAATCACTCTTTGAGAATGAAACTGTTTCCAGACATTTAATGCAGCTGGAAATAATGTCATAATAAAAAGCAGTTTTATTCTCAGAGTTGCTTGTTCGCCATAAGATAGGGCTTTGTGTTGATATTATTTATTTTGACTAATGTTCTGGGCACAGCTGCAATGCTTGGGTAACTACTGTGCAAAAGAACCATAGTCAAATAGAAGCTTGTAGTTTAAAGGACGCTTGAGAACACTTAAACCGGCTTCTGACCTGATATATAAATCTTTGATCTTGTAATTCAGCAAGCATCTGTCTACTGGAAAATTTCCAGTAGTAGTAGCCTAGTTCTTGAAGCATCTCCTAGTTTGGCTTAGCTCATCTAGCAAGTTGAAATTGTCTCTCTTCAATTTAATCATTTTCTCATTCATTCGTGTAATATCTGTTGGGTCTCACCGCTGGGCCCGGTCTCCTCCTGTGTGACAGGGCTGTACCCAGTGGTCTATGGAATGAGATGGGTGGGTGAAAATAGGAAACAGTAGATAATTGCTCTGTGAAGTCCGTGCCAGATGGTAAGGAGGGAATTGGGAGAACATCTTTACATCCTAGCTATTTGAGGTGGTCTCGAAGAGTCAGGTTGAGCTGCTCTGTTGGTGAGGATGGGAAGGCTGGGGCAGGTGCATTCCAGGCAGAGGGAATGGCACCGGCAAAGACGGAGAGGCTTGGGGGGAGCTGCGTGGTGCATCGCTGGCGAGGTACAGGCAGCTTTCTGTATCTGAGTACAGAATGTGTGTGGGAAGGAGCAGGCAGGGAACAGATTGAAGAGATCATTTAAAGGTGACTGAAGAGGGCCTCTGTGCCCTACTGAAGCGTTTAAACTTGACTCTCTAGGAGAGAGTTGGGGGTAGTGGAACCAGAGCTGGGAAGGCCCCCTCAGGGCAGCTGTGGGAGCTGTATAAGCAGAAGAACTCAATCTGTGTTTCCTAAAGCTAACTGAAGGGTGAATTTGAGGTGGCCTCTGTGAGCTGGAGAGTTCATTATAAGGTGAGTGTAATTACCTGGCAAGAGATTGAGGGCCTGAACTAGCCAGAAGTGGCAGGAAGTGGGGAAGAATTCACCAGCCGTGGTGCCGGAACAATCTGTGGGACTTGAAAATAATTAGCTGTAGGACTGAGGAAGAGGGAGAGGTTCAGGCTGCTGCCAAGTTGCCAGTTTATGTGATTGAAGCGTTGATTATACCATTTACTGAGATAGGAAACACAGTGGGAGGGACACACAGGTTTCGAGAGGAATGGAAATGAGTTCCGTTTCAGAAATGTCAAAACTGAGAATGGCCGTGCAATCCAGTAGGTAGCTATATCACGGAACTTTCTTCCTCAGCCATGTGCTAGACCTTTAAATACCTGAAGACTGCATTTCTGAACTGATCTAGGAGTTGTCTTGTCTCTTAAGTTGACTGAGAAAGATTAAGAGAAAGCCCTGAGGTCAAAAGTGACTTGAGATAGTAGTAGGTAATATATATAAGAATCCTAGTCCGTCTTTTCATTGCGTAAATCCTCTGTGAAGTCGCCCTTATTATCCTACAGATTGTATGTGAGGAAATAGGCTTAGGAAAGATTCAATAACACCCAAAGTCACAGAGCTAAAAAGGAGCAAGGTGGAATTACAAACCAAGGCTTTTGATTTAATGGTTTCTTACAGCCATTATGGCCAAGACTATCTGCCTTAAATGGCCTCTAAGACCATGTATTCTGGTCCCTGCTTGGCTTTCCATTCTTACCACATGCCAATTTCCTTTCCATGAAGATGTCATGCAGCCTTCCATCCTGGGATCTTTGCTCTTCCTTCTGGCTGGATTGTACTTTTCAACTGCTCTTCCATAATGAACTTGTATAATTATCCTTCAGACCTCAGCTCTCTGAGGGATGTCCCTTTGAGTCCTTGGGATAGGTCAGGCACCACAAATAGGATTCTTATAGCAACCAGTATTACTCCTCCCCAGAGTTTATTACAGTTTGCAGCTACACATTTATGTCTTTGATGGGTTGATTAGGGTGTGTTCTCTTACTAAATTTCACCACAGAATAGAGATGATGCCTGTTATGGTCCATCCATGTATCTCTACCACATTACAAAGGACCTGGCCAAGAGCAGTTGATCAATATATATTTTTTGAATGGAAGAATTACTTCAAAGCCCATGCATTTAACCAATTCTACCCTACTATAAATGTTTTGGAATATGCCACTTAAAAGATATATACATTTTTTGTTATAAATGGAAGATGTGTATAATGACAACCACTAATAATATACTATACCAAAAATGAAGAATCTGATAATTTATTGAAACCTGTCTCAGAACTAAGACACTGGAAATTGGCTAAACAGCTGCTAATAAATTACAAGACAGAGAAACCAAGATCAGTTATTACTTTAAAGAATGATAAAGAGGGGCACCTGGGTGGCTCAGTCGGTTGTGTCTGGCTTTGGCTCAGGTCATGATTCATGGGTTCGAGCCCAGCATTGGGCTCTGTGCTAACGGCTCAGAGCCTGGAGCCTGCTTTGGATTCTGTGCCTCCCTCTCTCTCTGACCATCCCCTGCTCGCACTCTCTCTGTCTCTCAAAAATAAATAAAAGACAAAAAAATTTTTTTAAATGATAAAGAGAGGAGAGAATTATTTGTAATTGCACAAGAATTTGAAGTCAATAAACTACGACATTAATAGAGTTTTCTGGCTCCTGTGAAACTTACAAGGTATTTAAAAGCCCACATACAAGTCAAGTAGAGGGAGAATATGGTGCCCTGCTAGCCCTGTATGTTTTAATAGGTTCTATTATAATTTAGCTATGGAGAAGCCAACGGATCAGATGACTACCATTGAATAGATAGTTTATTATACTTACAGATCCTGAGAGAGACAGTACACGTCTCTTCCATCAGGGCCAAAATGTAAGCACTGGGGGCCATCACAAGGCAGAGAGAAAGGGATGGGGCAAGTACTTTTGTTGTAGCTACATCAACAAGGAATGGGCAAGACAAAGTAAGTAGGTTCTGGATTGGCTAGTATAAATAATTTCAGCAGCCTCTGGAGTACAGGGGTGTCCTGGTCGTCTGGCATTGGGACCTTGCTGTGATTAAGCAGGCGTAGAGTGGGCATGAGTGAGACAGACCAATAAAAGAGGTGGTTGGGGTGTGGGGTCTGGATTGGTCAATTTGTGTTTGCAAATGCCGAGTGTGAACCTGGAAGCAGACCTCCTCGGAAGGGCGGTGGAGGGCAGGCAGCCACGGCAAGGTGGCTCAGGCACATTATTCGTTTGTTCGGACCAAGGTGTGTCCAGCTTGAACATATAGAACAGATGTTAAAACATCAAATTGACAGAAGCTAGAAGCATGATTAATAAACTGTGGCTGACCCACGGGGTAGCTTTTATTAGTTTTTACTTTTACAATCTGTTTTTATTCCCAACAGAAATGAGGATAGTAAAAACCGGCCTTATTCTTCTCTGAACTGTGGTCCCAGGATTTGTAATCTGTTTAGGCCATTGACTCCTAGGATTCCATTCCCCAAAGGATATAGTTAAGACCCTCAGACTTAGTCTGGCAGTACAGACTAACCCCCATCTTATCTTTCCCCTTTTAAAAGAAGATCCCTGCATGCTGTGTGGGCTAGTCTCCTCACTGTGGAAATTGACACATTTCATTTTTTTTAACGTTTATTTATTTATTTTTTGAGAGAGAGCGAGAGTGAGCACAACATGGGCACATTGCACCAGTGAAGAAGGGACAGAGAAAGTGAGAGGGAGACAGAGAATCTGAATCAGGCTCAGAGCTGTCAGCACAGAGCCTGCCACAGGGCTAGAACTCAAGAATCGTGAGATCATGACCTGAGCCAGTTGGACGCTGAACCGACTGAGCCACCCGGGTGCCCGGATATGTTCATTTCTAAACTCGGAAGGCAGTTAGTGACTAAACCTGAACTCCAAAGACCAATGGCCTGGATTTGAATCTTGGCTTTGCCACTTAGAACCGGTAGGATGTTGTACAGATGACTTCATTTTTCTGTGCTTCACGGTACTCTTTACAGTCCTTAATTATCTACTTTATCTGTTTATTCCTCGTGTTCCACAAGAAGCTTCACAAAGGCTGGGATCTCGCATCTCTTATTCATGGCAGGGTCTCTAAATCTAACACAGAGCAGGTGTTGGATCAGTATTTGCCACTGAATGAAGAAATGAGCAAATTCACTACCTGATTTTCCAAGCAGGCAGCCATACTTCCCTGTACAAGAGGTCATAGAGCTCTACATATTCTGTTTGCCTTGGAGCCTTTATCCAGAAAGCATTAAAAAAATTTTTTTTTTGTTTTATTTATTTTTGAGACAGAGAGAGACAGCATGAGCAGGGAGGGGCAGAGAGAGAGGGAGACACAGAATCAGAAGCAGGCTCCAGGCTCTGAGCTGTCAGCACAGAGCCTGACGCAGGGTTCGAACCCATGAACGTGAGATCATGACCTGAGCTGAAGTCAGAGGCTCAACCGACTGAGCCTCCCAGGCGCCCCCAGAAAGCATTCTCATGGCCAATGCTTGATTCAGTCAGTACAGACTCTTTCCTATCTTGTATATTCATTATTTAATGAATTTAAAGTTAAATCTATAATGCATAATGGCAAATGATGTTCATTAATATGCCAGAAGGTATTAAATATCAAATTAAGTTGAATTTCACTACATTGTGCTTAAAAACATACGGATACACTTTAGAAAATATTTCCATCTAAATAGGAGAGGGTTAGGGGTTAACCTTCAACTTTTGAAAAGTTGAAAACTTTTCCCAGGAAGATTCGTTTTGAACATGTTCTATATAGTTGCTTAAAAAAAGCTATGGGCAATTTTAAACATATACAAAAGTAGAAAACGCAGTATAATTAATCCTTAATTACCTATTACCGAATTATCAACATAACCTCCCAACTAAATCCTGTGCATCGTGAATATTTATTTGACCATTCAGCATATATCTCGAAAAGGATCCTTTAAAAAATCGTCATACCACTGTTGTATATAAAACAATAATTTCTTAACATTTTCAAATATCCAGTCATGTGAAAATATCCCCAGTCATCTCATAAATGTCTTTTCTGTGCTTGTTTTGTTTGAATCAGGATCAGGTCAACATATTGCTGTGGGGAATCTCTTAAATTTTTTTAAAATTTATTAATAGTTTCTCCTTTCTTCCTTTTTTCCACTTGGCCAGTTTTTTTAATTGGAGAAATCAGACCATTTGTCCTTTGAAATTTCTCGCATTCTCAGTTTTGCTGATTGCACCCCCGTGGTGGCATTTAACAAGTTTAAATCTATTCCCTGTATTTCCTATAAACTGATAATTAGAGCTGGAGGCTTGGTTAGATTCAGATTGACTTTTTGGTAAAAATACTTCAAAGGTATCTCTGTACTTCCAATTGTATCACATTTTGGGGGACATTGTCTCCTCTTTGTGGCATTAAAACTAAGCAATGGGGTCTGGTATTTTTTACTTCCACCTAATGTCTTCATTCTAGAAGTTAGCCTTTCACATTATGCAGTTCGCAGTCCTGACTACATATTAGAACATCCGTGGAACCTTACACATTTCTCATGCCTCCGCCCCACTTTCAAGAATTTGTCCAGGATGGTTCTGGGCTCAGTAATTTTTTTTAAAGAGTTTTAAGTGATTTTGATGTACAGATACAACTGAGAAAGACTGGCCTGATAATGTGGGCAGTCCCTGAGGATCTTTGCCTAGAGATCCATTATTTCAGAGGGTGTTGTTAAATAGTGATACTCTGTTATGCTTTATGCATGTATTGGCAGAAATTCTTCTATAAGACTTTCATGGAGTCTTCAGTTCTTTTGTATAAGAAAGGTAGGATAAATCTTGGATTCTTACCAGTTTTCTGAATAATGAGTATCCACCATCCTACAAAGGTGATGGGTGAGTTTTAATTATTATTTGAATTCATAGATTTTAGTATTTGGTATTTCAAACCATTGCATTTATTATTATTATTATTATTATTATTTTGATACTCAAATTGTTTGACCCTTAGCCAACGGAAGCCCTTTCAAGTTAGTTCCTGTGACTTTCTTGGCAGTATCAGTCGTACGGATTCCACTGCTTCCTGGCCACTGCATATGACGTGTTTTAGGCTCATCTTGTACATCTGATAATTTAGTCATTCTGTGGCCTCTTCATCTTGTGCAATTCCTGCCTTAAACCTGGAATCAACCATGTAATAGCTTAGCTATATGTGTCCTATTTGGTGACCTTCTGTTTAGGGGCTATGGCATGATTACAAAATGAAATGGCAGATATTTATCGTAATGGTAAATTCCTAGATGGTAATTGGGGGAAAAGCACAATGTTCATGTAACAAAAAATCCTTAATTTTTAAAATGATTAATCCCGCAGAGAATGTTGGTAACCAATTTGCATTTTTTTCTTTCCAGTTAATGTCCATCAGTGTGTTGGCAGTTTCTGCTTGGATGCGGGACTACCTAAATAATGTCCTGACTTTAACTGCAGAAACAAGGTAAGCTTTGTAATTAATGATTGATTTCTTTCGTCAGGTTTTCTTAGACCCAAGTTTCTAAGTAACTTTGCCCTTAGCTGTTTAGATGGTAGTGTTCTTCCCCAATCAATAAGCTTTGTTACAGACCCTTGCATCTTCTGGCATTCTCATTAAGGGATGCCACTTGTCCTAGAGAACACGTCTGGGGATGCTAACACCAGTTGCCTGTCCTCTGGACAGTGGGTCAACCATGTCACGTTTGTGCTGAAAGAACAGTGTAGCTACTTTTCTATAAGAAAATTATCGCTGACACCTTCTTACCCTCATATCTCTCAGCTAAGGAAAACCAAACTCAGCATTCCCATTTTCTTCTCAAATTTCAAAAAATTGATCCACTAACATCACAAAAGGCAAGTTACTTAACTTCTCCCAGCCTCTATTTCTTCATCTCTGAATGGGAACTGACACATATGCCACGCGGAAATGTTGGAAGGATTAATTAACTGAGATACATTTTGTAAAGTCCTAACCAAAGTGGAGCTTAGTAAACAGTAATGGCTAAGTTTTTGTCATTATTACTCTTACTAGTATGGTTCTAGTTAATGATTTTTTTCATAGCAAAAAAGTTCTCTAGCAAAAATCATCTTCCTCCCTCTTTCTTTTAATATAGACTAATTTCCTTTCGCATAGCAGTGTTTCACGTTTTGGGGGAAGATTAGTTGCCAGGCAGAGAAAGTGCTGCATGCGAATTCCCAGATCAGAGAGGAGGAGGGAGATTCTTCTCAGCTGGAAAGTGGCAGTGGGGCTACTTCCTCAGGAAGTGTGTTTCCTCAGGCTACAACTTCAGAGCTAATAGCAGATTGACTTCTTACTGGGGATCCCCATCTGTTTTTTTTAAGTAGGCTCCATGCCTACTGCAGAGCCCAGTGCAAGACTTGAATTCATTACCCTGAGATCAAGACCTGAGCTGAGATTAAGAGTCAGATGCTTAACTGACTGAGCCAACCAAGTGCCCCTGGGGACCCCTATCTTACATATTTTAAATGAGTGGAGGTAGAAATGCTACCACTTGTATAAAAAAACTAAGCAAAACATAACAAAAATAAGCGAGTCAGTGATAGTGCAGTGATTTTGAAAATAGCACTATAGTCATAGCTTTGAGGCATGATAATTTATTTTAAAAATTTTTAACATTTATTCACCCTTGAGAGGCAGAGAGAGGCAGAATGTTAACGGGGGAGGGGCAAAGAGAGAGACATAGAATTCGAAGCAGGCTCCAGGTTCTGAGCTCTCTGTACAAAGCCCAACACGGGGCTCGAACCCACGAACAGTGAGATCGCGACCTGAACTGAGGTCAAACACCGACCGACTGAGCCACTCAGGTGCCCCTGAAGCATGATGATTTCAAGGATTATTAACATGAATCTCAACTGTGTCTCGTACTCTGTCTTGGGTGCATTTTGGTTCTGTTGTATGTATAACATGACATTATTGTTCTTCTTTCAGGGTAGAGGAGGCTGTCATCCTGACTTATTTTCCTGTGGTTCACCCAGTCATGATTGCTGTTTGCTGTTTCCTTATCATTGTGGGGATGTTAGGATACTGTGGAACAGTGAAAAGAAATCTGTTACTTCTTGCATGGGTATGGTGTTTATATCTTCTCTTTGTTATGGGTAAAACGACCAACCAGAACTGTATTATTTTTTCATCAGTGCACAAGATTACGTGCTTAGGGACCCGTGATAGCAGTATTCTAATCTGTGGTAATTGTTCAACATCCTGTGAGAAGGGAAGCGTTCTTTCCATGAGAGATGATTTCGGCACAAGTATTTGTTGTGCTCAAATGGTGAGGTATGGAAATATGTACGCTACTTAGTTATTCCACTCAGGCTGTGGGTTGACATTTTCACTTGAAAGTATGAGGGTTTTTTTTTTGTGTCATGAGTCTTATTACCACCCAAACAGGCTCCTTGGGATTAGAACGAGGAAGACATAACAGAACTCTGTTTCTCTCTCTCTCTCTTCTTTTAAAAAAAAAACTGTCAAAAAGCCTATGTGGAAATTCACATGAAGTCGCAGACAGATATTAAAAATCCCAGTACTGCCTTTACAGAGGTTAGTGGATAAAGTGAGTCTTGGTTTCCATAATCTTCATGGATTTTGTTTTGTTTTGTTTCGATTCTGAGGTTTTTTTTTTTTAAAGCACGTTGTGTATATAACATATTGCTTGTTAGTGGCACCAGGTAGTGAGGCTGTTAACGGGTAATTGCAAACATCTCAGATTCTGGAGGAATTAATTCATTATATGCCCTTCTTTGCAGTAGGACTCAGTGCTAGCTGTGCATTAATTTCTTGTAGGGAACTTAACAAAAACATTTTAATGGTGTGCTGATACGCTGGATATCTGAGCAGAAAAAAGTCCTGATTTGTAGCGTTTGAAGACGTCCACGGGGTAACTGCTTGCAGCATGGGGGATTTCAGGCTACTAACGTGGTATCACTGAATGCAGAGTTGGGGAGAGATGAGCACAGACTGGCTCTCAAGAGCCTGCTCCCACACACCAGTGCTTGACTGGATCCCATCCCAAGCCAATTAAAACAGAATCTTAGTGGGAAGCTGAACTAAAGCTTTGAATTTCACAGGAACAACCTGTGATAATGTATTAGTTGGCTTCTTGGAGGATAAGTCGTGGCTTCATGGATTCTTCAAGTCCATGATTGGAAAACAGAAGATGCTGCAGAAAATAAACTACACTCAGAGAAGGAAACATGCCCATTTCTTTACTTCTCTCCCCTTTGGTATACAGTGAGGAGAATGGTAAAAGGGTTTGGAATCTTAATTTGCCGTTTAAGACATTTGGACAATAATTTAAACATAACCTCAAGGACTTACTTTATATGAAACTCATATTTTAAAGGCTGGAGAAGGTATTTTGAACTGACAAACATCTCAGAATCTGTTTTTAAAACCACAATCTTAGAATGATGTCCCATTTACACAACAATTTAAGAATGCCGAGTCTTCCCCCTGTCTCCAACTTGTGTGACTCTGGGTGGTTCCTGGACTGTGTTTTTGGGTAGGGGGGTAGCATATTTCATGGAACCTGAAAGACTTTTAGGAACCCATTTTGAAAGCCATTTTTGCATCCCATTTGGCTGTTTGAATGCTCCTAAAGCAGGTTGACAAAGAACCAAGTAATTTGATCTCTACTTGAGGCAGGATGAGTCACAGAGAATTGTGATGAGAGATTGGAAAGAACCTTATGATGCAAAGGTGACACCGAGGACTGAAATCATAATAATGACAAAGATGATGATGATAAAGTAGTTAACATTTCTCAGGTGCTTCCAGATGTTGTAGAGGTTTACATGAATTTTTTTACATGAAGAGTTTTATATGATTTAATCAATTTTGTCCTCATATTATAATGAGATAGATACTGTTATTTCCATAATATTGATGAGGAAATGAGGCACAGATTGGCTGATTTGTCTAGGTTTGCCTAGCTAGTAAATGGAGAATCTGTTGTATTCAGACCATGGCAGTCTAGTATGACATATTTGTAATAACTTCACTATGTTACTCTGCTGCCTTTTCCTAGGTGCTTCTAGACATTTCTCACATTCTATAACATATTTTCCCTATGATCTTTCATTTCTTCAACCTGAAAAAAGTCATCTAGGATAGATAATTATAAATGAGGTTCAGAGAGGTTCAGTAATATGTCCAAAGCCACTCAACAATAATGGGTGGTGCTTTGATTCAAACCTCAGTGTTTCTGACTGCCAAGCCTGTTCTCGTTGGGCCTTTCCTGAGGTCTCTAGTAGATGCTTCTCAACCTTTGAAGCCTGGCACATTTACCTTATTATAAATTTCCTTTTTTTATAACCAGCCCAAACTACCAAACTACAAACAACTTGGTAATGTGAACTGTACACTTTGCCTATAGCTTTAGTAAATGCTTATCAAACTGAATAATGGACAGGATATTAGAACAGTGTGAGTAGGAGTGGTTAGCCCCTCAGAGGGAATATGGAACCAGGAAGGCAGCGAGGAGAGTGAGGTTTTGAAGGAGGAGTCTGACCCACTAAACTGTAATGATGCTGGAATTGAATCAAAGCAGATCTTCCTTTGGGGGCTGCAAATAAACTGCCATCCTGGCCACCTTATCTTTGGATGTTGGTTTAAACATAAGGGTTCATTCCAAGCAGGTTTATTACTTGAATTTATATTGTGAAATTGTTGAAACCCCACTTAAAAACAATAATAAAATAAAATAAAGAAGGAGCCTAGTAGACAGGGTTCCACTACAAGGGGAATGGCTTCTTAAAGGAGGGGAGGGGCAGTAATGCAAAATAGGACAGGATGTTAGGTCTTTGGCAGGTTTTTGCAAGGCAGCACTCATGTTTTCTTCCTTTGTGCCCTTTAGCTTATTATCCTAATTAGTATTTTAAGAAGTCCGATACATTCAATCCAACTCATTCACTTCCCTGTATTCAAAATCTTGTTTCACTTTTAAGAACTGTAAATGAGATTAGTAGGAAGAAGCTTTTTATTTTTACTTATTTATTTAAGACAACCAGTAACCCTGAAAGCTGTCAGATCTTTTGAGTGAATGATTTAAAAAAAAAAAGGAGCTGGCAACTGGGCTATGGTGCTGTTAAGCAAAAGTTAGAAAGCAATTATTCATCAGATTGATCAAGAAAAAATGGGAGACTCTCAAAACAGGTCTTCATAACCAACCTGTCCTCTCCTTACACCACCCTTCCCTAAAAC
This sequence comes from Suricata suricatta, assembly GCF_006229205.1. Lineage (NCBI taxonomy): Eukaryota > Metazoa > Chordata > Mammalia > Carnivora > Herpestidae > Suricata > Suricata suricatta. Next base: position 29,258,089 of record NC_043701.1, read on the forward strand.
ACCAACACCTGGACAGCCTAACAAGCCACCTCTAGGGAGCATTTCTAAGTGAACTTTGGTCATGAATTTCACCCATCTATTCAGTTATAAATGCAAGTTGTTAAAATATCCTAACTTAAAATTCCTATGTAAAGGCAATTAAAGGCAAGATAGGCAATTAAGTTTGCATTTCAGATAAGCAACAAGTAATCTTGTCATATAAGTATGCCTCATGTCATATTTGGGATATACATCTACAAAACATTATTCATGTTTATCTGAAACTCAGATTTAAATGGGCATCCAGTAATTTTGTTTGCTAAATCTGGCAACTCTACTCTAACTAGATTTATTCTTAACAGGTGTGAAATTGTCATAGGAAATTTTATATATTATTAAGAATATATTTTGTCTATTTATAAAAGTAATTAAATTCAAATTATTTTAGGAAAAGAAACCAAAAATGACTAGGAAAATAAACTTGCTTATGCCATGACTTTCAAAGTGATTTTAGTAACAGAAGTTCCTTCTCTTTTATAAAGAGAAACTGAAGCTACATGGAAATTGGTGGTAAGCCTTAGATGGGTACTCCCAAGGCTTTCAGTTGTAGACTAAATGAAGTTCATTTGTTATTGCAATTCCACCTTGCTATTAACACAAGCATTAGAAAAGTGGTGCCCGCTCAGGGGAATGTAAACAGATTGAACGGACATGTTTACAATATCGACAACAGCTGAATGTCCCCATCTGGAGATCGTCACTTGTCAGAGCATGATGCTAATACACATCCAACGGCCAGCAAGCCACTAGTCAAGCACTGGTCCGAACTGAAGTTGGATGCACCTCACAAGTTCAAGACCAAGTACCTGTGTTTCAAAGGGAAGGTTTGCTTTTATCCTTTCCATTTATATTACTCCAGAGAATTTGCGTATTGCTAGTGATTATATGGAAGCGCTTATAAAGCTTTCTTAAAATATGCAGTGATTGAATCGGATTTGAAATGATTTTCTTAATGGAAATCAAGTAACTTTTTAATGGTTATGAGGAAATTAACCATCCTCGGGTTTTTTGTTGGTTGAAATCATAATGCGAAACTAGAATATCTTAAATGGTAATTTTCTACAGACTCTCTGTTTAAGGCCTTCTTTCAAGCAGTTATAAATTTTATAATTATATAGCTAGTCATAAGCCATTAAGTTAAAATTAAGCTATTGAATTAACTATCTTTATTATTTTCTGTTTATGATTTTGGTTGGTAGCCTAGCAACTATTTCTCAATTAAGGTCCATCACATTGACCACATATTCAGCATCTGTCCAATGTTTTACTTTGTTTTCTCAGAAAACACAGCAACTGTATGTGGTTAGATTTATTATACAGATGAGGGAAGGATGGGTGCCCAAAGATACAGAGCTGCTTTGAGCACCTGGGTGGCTCTGTCAGTTAAGTGTGCGACTCCGGCTCAGGTCATGATCCTGCAGTCTGTGAGTTCCAGCCCCACACCAGGCTCTGTGCTGACAGCTCGGAGCCTGGAGCCTGCTTCCGATCCTGTGTCTCCTTCTCTCTCTGCCCCTCCCCTACTCATGTTCTCTCTCTCTCTCTCTCTCTCTCTCTCAAAAATAAATAAACATTAAAAAAAAAAGCTACAGAGCTGCTAGTTGCCATCATTAGCATTCAAATAGAGTCCTTGCCTTGCTCAAGCCCATGCAGGGTTCACTAACTACACCACACTACTGTTACAATACATTAATTAATTACTGGCATTATTCCTCTAAAACTTAAATATGCTTCATTTATAATTCCAAGGCATTCAGTGGTCATGTAGCCTTTAAAAATATAATCTTTTAATGTCCTTATAAAAGTTCTACCATAGTTTCCTCTTCATTGCGGAATCCAACCATTTCTCCTTTCCTTTCTCCTTTTTCCTTCTCATTCCCCATCTCTTTCCTTTTTCCCTCTTTAGACAGATGTCCTCTGACCAGTGTGTGGTAGACACTTGAGATACAGAGATGAAAGAGGGGAATAGGAAGAAAATAGCAAAGCAAAATACAATATTAAAGTTAGAAGTAAGCAAGTTTGGGAACACAGAATAAGGAGTGATTGGAGACTTCTGGCAGGTTTCAAAGGAGATTCTTTATTTGAGCTATTGAAAGGATATTGAATGCGTCAGTTTTCTCGTGAAGAAGGGGAGAGGGCTCTAGAACAACATGAAGAGTGTGCAAAGACACAGAGGAGTAAAGGAACATGGCAACTTTATACAAAACTTAGAAATTTTGTGTGGCTGTAGTGTCAGTGCACTGAGAAAAATACATGAAGTAGTCCAGTTGTGAAGGTCTTTGTAGGAGAGAGTCTGATGTTGTCCCTAGGGCTATGAAGAGCCAATGGATTTTTGTAGCACTTAGGCCTAGATGCACTGGGAAGTCCTGTTAGTGATTACACAGTAGTCTTCAAAGCCATGGCTGGGGTCTGAACTAAGACTTTGGGGACTGGATGGAATGTGGATACATTCAGTAGACCTTGCTGAAATTGAATTATGAATAGAGAATTGTACATGATAATAATATTTGTATTACTTGACATCAGGAAATGAGGTATTATTCTACCTTGATGCAGTTTTCATATGATCAAAACACTTCCCTGCAATACAGACATCTTATTGTGACCTTTCAATTAGAACTCTTTAGAAGCTATAGTTTTCAAATGTAGTTGTTGAACTCACAAAGGGTTTCATGTCTTCAGAGGAAACTGAAAATGATGTAGGTATTTCTGGACTCAGAGGCTTAATACAACTTGCTGTCATATGCACAGAAGCCCAGCACAGAGTTCCGTGACCTCTTCAGTGTCTTAAGTCATGTTGATTTGACTGCCTCTAATTATGCCCCAGAAAAGCACATAAGCAGGTGTCTTTAAAAGTAAATGTGTCGAAGACGGGGGCCTGGGACAATTGTGTGATATTCACACCCTTAGCGTTGGGTTTTTGTGACAGGATTTTGAGTGCTCATTGGACTTTCTGCATACTTTGGGGTTTGAAGTGTAATAGTTCAAGTTTTTATATTTGTGACCTTTGCATAATTTAGGTGTTCTCTGTCATAGTAAACATTTTAAGCTTTGTTGTCTATTGTTTCTTAATATATACATTTGAGATAGCTTTGGTCAAATATTAGCCAGGTAAATCTATATCCATTAATTTGGTGAACACTTCAGGCTGTGCTGCATGTAAAGCCAGTATTTCTCTGGCAGAACATGCCATTGAAGGGTCCGTTCCAGCTGTGAATGCGCGTTACCGGTGCAGCACAAGCTCCCTTGTGACTTCAGCAATTGTGCTGTGGTTTTGCTTTGTCCTCTGCGTCCACATTGTCCGTCAGTTGGCTTCCTCTGGCAAATGTAACACAGTAGGCACTTAAAATCGTATAGCTGTATGACTGACTCAGGAAGCAGTGTCCCTGGAAGTACAGAGTTCAGACAAGAGGGGAAATGACACATGTAAAAGATGAGAGAATTAAGTCATTTCAGCCCCTGAGGAAAAGAGCTTTCAGATAAACTTTTTAGAAAAATGATGGTTAATATTTACTTTACATGCAGTGTCTCATGAAGTTAATAATGAAAACAATAGCTTATAAATTCGTTTTTTTCATGACATTTCATCAATTTAAAACACTTTGTGATCCATAGAATTTTCTCTTTCTTCAGATAAAGGGTGATAACGGGTCCTGGTTTTGGGCTCAGATTAAGATGACTCTTCTCAGCTCACGTGACAAACACTATTTTAAGTTTTATTTGAAATGATAAGTACTGCTGTATCACTCAGTATTTCTGTTGAGCAATATATTTGAGTCATTCTAAAATAAGTGGAGATCCCTGAATTTTCTTTAGGTTAAACCATCTTTTAATTTTAAAACTTGAACGTTTTGAAACTACACATTTCCTCAAAATGATCACAGCTATTAAGACATTTTAGAAATATCATCCTTAAGAAGAAAGGATTTATGAAATGATACTTGCCAGTGTATCAATTATTTCTCATCAAGTAAAAATATGATTTTTTTCAGTGTCTTTTCTAAGAAACAAACATTGAAGATACTTTCAGATTTCAGGTTCTGTGCAGGGTTTAAAATGGAGTTGAAGGCAGGGACTGAGCTTTTAGTGAAGCCACAAGACGTTTTATAATTAAACGTCTTTTATAATTAAAATAGTTTAATTCTGTAAGTGTTCTCTTTGTGTTATTAAAGTACTTTTTAAAAGAGCTCTAAGGAACAATAGCCTTGTTCTGTTGAGACCATTTAACACACAGACAGGAAGAGGTGCTGGAGCTGAAGGGCAGATGGTGGGAGAACCGGGGGCAGAGGTGGGAGGCGGCTACAGAAAGGTCCCTGCTGGGGGAGGAGGTACTCTGGAGGAACTGAGGGGCTGGTGGATAAAACAAGTGTAACAAAACGTTTGGAAGCTCCTGGTGTGTGTGCAGAGGACATTTGTCTTTCTATGGTAAATGTGGGCCAGATATGCAGGGCAGATAGGTGGCCTTGCCTTGTGAGCTTTAGCCACATTATGGAGAGTCTTGAAAATTCTGTGTACCTACTCTGCATTTGGAAGTTCCGTGAACCTGAGAGTCATGTGATCTACCTTTGGCTACCTGACGCCATAGCAGTGTCCTTTCCTGCTTGTTTCTGGGTTTCTGCTCATGCACCCTGGAGAAAATACCTACCTGCTTTTGCCACTCTGGGATAGGGGAGCTTCACATTTTTTAATGATGAGCCTTTTATAATGATACAAGAGAGAATGGAAGAATATTTCATTCTAACAATGTGCCTTTACTGATGAAGAAACAAAGTACTCAGGTGGGAAAGTCTAATGTCCTAGAATTTTCTTTTCAGATGTACATTATAAGGAAAAATTCTGTAAATCTGGATGTTTAGTTCAGGTGCCATAGCAAAGATATGGTTATCAGGTTAAAGTAGGCACCAGAAAACTGGATGCAGGGCTAAGGTGCCCTTGGGGAGACAAGCCAGGTTCAAGGACTCTTGTGGAAGGGTTAGAACAGTAGTGCTTTGAAGTGCTGCAGCGATTTTCCAGCCTCAGGGGGGAAGAAAACAGTTCCATAAATAACCGACTGGTGTCAGAGGATTGTCGCAGAACTGCTTGTTTGAGAATAAACTTTTCAAGCATGTTGGAAGCATTTCCCTTAGATAATGGATAAACTCCATGTAAATGATTGTTGGTCTGTTGTTAAAAGCAGGTCTTGGAGGCTCTCTACTTTTCAACATTGGTATAGTTGAAATACTTGTTGTGACAAGGGTGCATTTCTTTAAAATAGTTCTGTAATTCATGCTATTTAATTCACACAATTCCTTCTATCAGTTAGGCTGAATTATTGATATTAGGACAACTTTGGTGAGAACTTAATGATTTTTTAATTATTCACACATGATTTTCTTTCCCTGAACATTAAGCATGACTGTGAATTTAGTTATGTTCATATACTTTCTTCTTTTAAGGAAGAAAGTGTATTTTTCTTTTAAGAAAGAAAATATATTTAGGAAAGAATGTGTTTTTGCTTGAATAGATTTATCAAAACAAGAAAAAAAGAGAACCAGCCTCTATGCTTGTAGGAAATATTTGTATGTGTAGATTTGTACAATTAAAGGAAACATTTTATCTTAATACTTTTTTTTTTTAGCAAATAGGGTTTGTGGTGTTCTAGAGAATATACAAAAATAAGTTAAAGTGCATATCTTCTCTGAAAATAAAGGTCAAATAACTAAAAGAATGTGATTTAGAAGACAATAACTTTCACAGACATAGAATTACAAATAGGTTAAAAAATTACTGACTGATATTAGAGTATAAATTCTCTTCTTGCCCAATAAAATATCATCTTTTAAAATTTTCTGATTTCTTAACCTGTAAAGATGTTTTCATATAAGTGCCTGCAATAATGAACTCCTGCCCCTCACATGTTTAGGAGCGATCTGACCACATTTGAATGGGTCTGAGTGAGAGGCGCAATCTGGAGAGGAATCAAGTCTGGTGTTATTTTGGAGATTGTTGCGTCGAATATTTCTCAAGCTTATTCCTGTTTGCACTTTCTGGCCCAAGGTTTGGTGATGGGAACCCCTGTCTCAAATTCTGAGGAACGGCCCAATTGGATATAAAGATAGCCTCTTCAGAGACCAGTAACACCCTGTAAATCTTCGGAGATAGGGCTGAGCAGGCGGACTTCAGCTGAAGTCTGCTTACAAAGCAGCAGAACTGTCTATGTGGGAACCTGTCTCGCGTGTCCAACTGCTTTATTGCCTCTCCCTTAGTGCTTTACTTCTCATGATATAGATCATTGACCCTGAGGACTCGTAGCCCCTGGCTAAGTCGCTCAGATTCTGGTGTAACACGTTTCTCAAATAGTTTGAACAGCTCGAGAAGCAAACACATACTAAGTTGAACTTCACCAACATCCCTGATACAGAAATTGCTCAGCAATTACTGGAGAAAATAAAATCGAAAGGGAGCGTAAATTACGATGTGCTATCAGAAATATTCTTCTATAGTTATTCAAACGTAAGCATGAACAAAAGACCATGTCATACCCATATTTTCTTACCTTACCCTGAATTTCTGTATGGGCTCAGGAGTTACAAGGTTGGGTTTCTTTGAAAATTGGTGTATAGTTCTGGATTTTTCCTAAGTGAGACTGATCTCATTCCATTTGTGACTCTTAAAAGAAAGGATATTTAATGTTGCCTTTGCTTTGAAGAATTTGTAAAGAGACATAGAACATGGTGAATCATTGGCCGTCAGAAAGTACCAAGTCTGTGACATCGTCCTGAGACCAGGCTGACACAGAGGCGTTGTGTGGGTGTATATTTTAAGCAGCAAGTACTCTTGGACTGTTAGTAGTTTAGTCCCGGTGGATTCTTAACAAAATGTCGGCTGTTCCATTATCTTGTACAAATATTTGGCAGTGGAATTCTCTTATTTACTAACTATAAGTAATATAATATTTTTAAACCTCCAATCACCAGGAAAGGAAAAATAAACAACTGACATAGAGATACTTAGCACTGAAAGCTTGCAGAGTTTAGTATTTGACAGGGTAGAGACTGGAGTTTATCATTTATCATTTCATGAATGCAGGCTTTTAATCAAACTTTTTGTTTATTAAAAGTGCTGGATATGTAGCATGTTGATAGGAGTCAGAAGGCACCGTGTTTTAAAAATGTTAAAATGTCCAGTAATGTGTGTTGTATTTTGAAATTGTTTTCATTTGCAGGGAGGTGAATCCCAGGTTGTACTAATTTTCCAAGATAAGCAAATCTGACTTTTATGGTTTTCAATATTTTGAATGCTTCTTATGATAAAATGGCCCAAGTTTATAGTTACACATATTTTGAGTTATAAATTAAGAGGGTAGTAGGTTAAAATAATTTTTACAGTGTTTACAATTTTTACTCTTCTCTCAGTGAAATACATTCTTACTGACAGTGTCCTGTGATCCTTGGCTGATTATCTGCTTGTTTGCACAGAAAAATTTATATGGAAGTGGTCAAGGAAGATACTACGATTTTGTTTTAATGTAAAAATTATTTTCCAATTAGCATTTATATAGAAAAACAGTTTGGAAAATAAGTGCCCGGTTTATTTGTGGTAGGTTGGATATAGGGCTTTTTGTTTACTTTAGATACTATATACCTCAGAGTCTTCTCTCTCTAAAGCTGGAAGGAATGAAGACAGAAGTTTTGTAGTAATAGAATATATTTTCTATAAGATGCTCTTAATAATCAAAAATATTTTCCCTCTATTTCTTATTTTTATCTTATTATTTTTTAATTTTTTAATGTTTTTATATTTTTATTTTTGAGAGAGAGAGACAGCATGAGCAGGGGAGGGTCAGAGAGAGAGATGGAGACACAGAATCTGAACACAGGCTCCAGGCTCTGAGCTGTCAGCACAGAGCCCAACATGGGGCTCAAACCCAGGAACCATGAGATCATGACCTGAGCTGAAGTTAAACGCTTAACCGACTGAGCCACCCAGGCGCCCCTAATTTTTTTTATGTTTTATTTATTATTGAAACAGAGAGAGACAGAGCATGCTTGGGGGAGGGGCAGAGAGAGAGGGAGACACAGAATCTGAAGCAGACTCTGGGCTCTGAGCTGTCAGCACAGAGACCTATGCGGGGCTTGAACTCACAGTCTGCGAGATCATGACCTGAGCCGAAGTTGGTCGCTTAACCGACTGAGCCACCCAGGCGCCCTGACTACTTATAAAATTTAATACTCCTCAGGGGTGCCTGGGTGGCTCAGTTGGTTGAGCGCCGACTTCGGCTCAGGTCATGGTGTCACTGTGGGCTCCTGCCCCTTGTCAGGCTCTGTGCTAACAGCTTGGGAGCCTGGAGCCTGTTTCAGATTCTGCGTCTTCCTCTCTCTCTGTGCCTCCCCCACTCATGCTGTCTCTCTCTCTCTCAAAAATAAATAAAAGTTAGAATAAAATAAAATAAAATTTAATATTCTCCAAATTAAAACACTCCATACATTGATTGCTTTTATGTTTTCATTAGACTAATAAAAGCTAGAAATGAAAATTTAAACATTACTCTATTTTCCCAAAAGTGAAAATTATTTGACATTTTATACAAAAATAAATACTATTTTCTTAGAAATGTTATTATTATCGATTATTAACAGTAAAGAATTAAAGGTATAAAAAATCACTTTCATCTATTAGTGCTTTCATAAAAGTTTCATTTAATGAACAGTTAAGCCCTCATTGGCTGCATGACACCAGACTTCATTATAACACTGTAAAATGTGAATAAGAATAAAAATTAATTTTAGTACTAGAAAGAAGCAGATCTGACTGACTTAATGAAAGCTAAAACGTAAGAAGAAAAGATGGAATTTTTGATATAACTTGTCAAGGATTTTACAAAGCAATTAAAACAGCATTTGTACCTTTAGCCATTGCAGATGGAAAGGAATAAAACATTTTTTGCCATCTTTAAAATGTTGATATTATTGGGAGTCTTTTTTTTCCAACTAGGAAAGGTCAAAGATGGGAACATAAGGTTTGTAGGTCATTCCCCATCAGTTCAAAGATAAGGAAGGTTTTGTATAAACATATGTGAACATGTCCTTGTGTGCATTTATGTCCCAAAGTTGGGGGTCTGTAGAGGGCAGATTGTGAGATTTTGCTGACGCCACCACCACCATCCCTAGTATAATACATGCTATGTGCCAGCCAGTATTGGGTGTAAATTCTCCCAGCCATACCATGAGGTTGCACTATTGTATCCCCATTTTACAGATGAGGACACTGAGACAAAAAAAAGTGATTTGCCCAGCTATTAAGTGGTAAAGCTGGGATCTGATCTAGGATGTTTGACTTCAGAACCTGAGCTCTGAGAAACTTAGTGTTCTAGTGCCTCTCACTTATGGATAAATGGGCCTAGCTCCATTATTTCTTTTAAAAATAGATATAATGATGCTTTTGTAATAGTGTTTTGAGGAGTAAATTATATAGTTTAGCTTTATATAATTATAATTATATAAGTTATACATGTAAATATCTGGCACAGTAAATCATTTGTGCATGATGTGTGTGTGTGTGTATGCACTCACGTGTACATATTTGCATAGTTATATTAGTATGCTTGGTTGTTTACATATATTTAATATACTTTTGAATACTTATAATGTTACAGACTCATGTTACTTGAGTATACAAATATATATATATCTCCAGCAAGTTAACTAACGCCAGGCCTGTCTCATTGAATGAAATTGCCCATAAAATAGAATTCTAAGCTTCATAATTGTTTTGGCTGAAATGAAATGTGGAAAATGATACAAACCAAGCTGGTTTGAGAAGACTGTATGTGTGGTTTTAATGAGCCTTGTTGCAGGAGAGATCTGAATTGCCAAACAGGACCTAGTGATACGGAGAGACCCCTGGGTTGGGTCTATAAATCACATTTAAATATGCCCTTTTGTATTTTGTTATAGCACTCCTAGTTTAAGCTCCTGAAGGTGCATTTAGCAAAGAGATGACAGCACCTGAGCATAAAGTCTCCATGTGCCACCCGCCCTCTTTAGTTGCAGTAACTGTGAAGTATAATTGGGTCACTTAAAATTTACAGCCTGTTTGAATAACATTTTCTATGTAAAACATAGATAATCCTGTCTACAGCCTTCTTCTCTTTGGTGTCAAGGCTTCAGGGGGACTATTGTTTGTTTTAATTTTGCTTTTACTTTTATCATAGTGCTTCATGCACATAATTTACAGTGAATTTCATTCTCAAGGCCTTATTATGAGAAATTGTAGTCTTACACCACTTTCCACCCCTAAGAGGCAGCCGCTTTCAATTTGGTTTTGCAGGTTCTCTTGAAATTTACTTCCCCATCTCTAAATCTCATTTATGCAACTTCTCATTTTTTAAAATTGTTTAGCTTTAAGCACCATCCATTGACTTCTTATGATGAAGAACTTATTAAAAGGGAGACCTCGCACCCTTTCCTGCCCTCATGCCCCAACCTTTTCTGTCACGCCTCAACATGGACATGTCAGAACTCTGGATCGATCAAGGCTTAGGATGAGGACTGTGTAAATACTATTCACAGCTAGGCCAGGGAAAGTACTGGGTTTAATTTTTCTTTCTGGAACAGTACTTTGTTTTTCTTGGAATTAATAACTCTATTTTCTATGTATTTCTGTGTAATTCAACTCTAAACTCCCTCTGGTGTAACTGTTCTCTTTATATGTCCAAATATTTGGGGCAGTCTATCCATTTTTTTTTAAAGAAATCTCTCTCGGATATTCTAGACCCGCTCCAGGCTAGGCCCGCTGAAGCTCTCGTCATCATGGGCTATTTCTTTACCACCATTCTGGGATTTCCATCGCCTCTCTCCTATTTTAGATCCCTTGTTTTTTGGATCCCAAGTCATTGTCCTTTTCTGTTCAGTCTCTCATTTTAGGCACATCATTCAGTCATTTGCTGAAGAAGCATATAGAGGAGATACATTTTTAAAGTCTATATGGCTAAAAATGGCTTTGTTTGAGTTTTTATGATAAGTTTGATTGTTGTGGAATTATAGGTTAGAAATCATTTTTTCCCGGAATGTCAAGGACATTCCTCCACTGCCTTTTCCTCCACTGCCCTTTCACTTCCGGTATTCTGAGAAAGCCAAGGCTTATTTTGGTTTGATTGGAGTTTTGAACCTTTGTGGAAAAGGTATGTAAATTTGAACTTCACGTCTCTTTTTTAGTGCGGTGCTTTATCCTCTACTGTATCTAGTGTCCCCAGTCCTGACACTCTGCTTTACTGTCTCCAGAGAATGAATACCCCCAGCTTCTGTATGGGGGGCCTGGGTAGTCACCCAGCTACCTAACGGAGGGAAATGGACCTGAGGGTCTCACTTCTTCCTAGTTTGCAACAAGTCCTTCTTTTAGCTCTACCTTCATCCACTGTCAGAGGTATCCCAGCTGCCAATACCTGAGCATTTATTTGGAGGACCCGTTGTTTTCAACTTTCCCCACTAGTGGTTAAGACTCAGCTTTCAGGGGGACTGCTGATAAATTATACTTGCCGCTGTCTCCTTTACCTCTGGGCATATGCTTTTTTTTAATGTTCCTTCCCCCCTTTTTCTTAGTGAAATTTCAGGAGGAAGAAGGCATAGGGACAAGCAGATTTATTAATCTGCTTTCTTTAGGAGGAAATCCTGGGGTGGATGGTACCAGAGAACCAAATCATTTTTATAAATAAGTGTTTCTTTAAGAAAGGACCTCCTTGAGATTTTACTATTTTGTCCGTATACGTGTAATGAGATGAGATAACCTTTAATAGAGGGGAATAAGTCCCCTTTGTTTCTACTGGGGGATGCATTCGCCTACATGTCACCAAGGGCTTACATAGGAAGGTGGGGTTCCATGTCCTTCTCTTCCTCCTCAACTACTACCAGCGGGCAGAGGGATGGTTACCTTGTGCCATTTTTGCCACATTGTGGCCAATCTTAGTTTAAAATAATAACTTGATTTCAGCCCTTTTTAAAAAAAGAAGTTGGGTTCCCCACCCACTATTTCCTCCTTAGCTTCCTAATAAAGACGTTTGGAAAAATACCAGCTGTATTCTCACTAGACAGGGATTTCAGTAAAAAAATTTTGTCAAATAGCCTGTGGGGTGAGACGTCCTTCAGCGGGAGTGCCCCCGATGGCAGGAAATGAACCGTGTCACTCACCCTCCTCCTCTGACCCGGGCACACCCACTCGAGAGACAGGCCTTGAGTGTCTGCACTCTGCCAGTCAGTCTGTTAGGTATTTAAGCCAAAATGATACGTCTTGTCCTCATTGAGTTTGTACTCTACTGGGTGCCGTGAATATGGTTCCTAACAGCTGCTATTTAGGGAGTGTTTACTACCCAAGAACACTTTACTTGGTTGAATCCCTAGCACAACGCCGCAAGGTTATTTTTAACATTCTCATTTTACAAACGAGGAAACTGAGGCATAGTGGTTTGCCCACGTTCATCCAACTGATAAATATGTGAGCCAGAATCTGGAAATCAAGTGTATTTTATTTCAGATCCCATGTTCTTCTCATTTGTCTCATTTAAAAGGAGTCAACAAAGCAATTTCACATACAGTGTTTTATTTGGTCTTCTCCTATCTAACCCAGGGAGGGCGCTCAGTTCTGATCTGATGGTAATTATCCTCCACTTGAGAGATTAGGTAAAAAAAAGAAAACTCACTAATTGCATATTTTGGGGGAGGGTGTCCTATTGTCTGCTTTCCTTATTTGATGCAATTTTTTTCATGAACATATACTTAGAGATAAAGCTTATCCGTAAAACACAAATTTTGGATTAGTTACAGTAGAGGAACTTCGCTATTTGAAGGAACTCTGTATTGAATCATTTTTAAAGCAAATAAAATAATTTGTCATGCAAATAATCACATTCTTATTTTTTTGTATAAACATACAGTTTCACATACTTATTTGTTGTAAATGTTTAGTTGTTGGTAGCTGAGGAAAGCTCCTTTCCTTTAGCTTCATTAAGTCATCTCAAATGTTTAAAGGCATACCAGATTATCATAGTATAATTCACAAAAAAAGACAATAGTAAAACAGAAAGGCAACATTTAAAATTTCTTTGTGTAAGCAGAAGTCAAAGGGAGTCAAATGTCAACAGGAAACTTGATCTGAATTAGAGAATCTCAAGAAAATCTGAAATTAGTCTGTTGGTAAACTGATTATTATTTCCCCTGAACATTTATTGATGGCTTGCTGTGTGACGGGTACTGCTTAGTTACTGGGCATAAAGTAATGCTTACGAACAAGGTCCCTGCCAAGGGTGCTTGGGTGGCTCAGTCCATCAAGCATCTGACTCTTGGTTTCGGCTCAGGTCATGATCTGATGGTTCATGGGTTCGAGCCCTGTGTTGATCTCCTTGCTGACAGTGTGGGGCCTGCTTGAGATTCCCTCTTTCCCCCGCCTCTCTCTCTCCCTCACCTGCTTGTGCACTATCTCTCTCTTTCAAAATACTTTAAGTTTCAAAAACTTAAACAAACAAACCAACAAACAAGATCCCTGCCTGGCGGAACCGATAATCAGGTAGTTAAGGAGCACCGTGACCCATGTGTGAGGCGGCTCTGAGGCCTGATGTACAGCGCGGGGAACATGTCACTCTTGGAGGGAAGGAGGCAAGTCAAGTGGTAAAGAGAGAGAGGAAGTGCTGAAGAATCATGACAAGGGAGAAACCGTGTCATGTTGCAGGTAATGCACCCTCTCTAACACTCTATGGCGAGGAAGGACAAGTTAATACTGGATTGCATTTCATCCACTTGTTCAGAATAGCATTTGTATAGTGTTTTGTAAATTTCAAAAACACTATACAAAATATATATAAATATATAATATAAATATATAAACATAAATATATATATATAATTCTATATATGTATATATAAAAAATTAAAAAAATTTCAAACCACCTTCCCATCAACCTTGATGATAATAGCGAAGAAGGCTTTATTTTCACCTTGGTCATACAGATGAGCAAACTGAAGCCGGGCCAGTTTAATGATTTGCTGGAGGTCACAGAGCGTGTTCAGAGCTGGGTTTGAACTTCAGTCTTCCTACTCCAAACTCTGAGGTCTTCCCGAGCTTCAGGAAGGACAGAGATGAGAGGGGCAGGTTGCTCTGCAGACTAGATTGGCACAGCCCACGTCTCCCAGGCGTGTGCAAGGGGACGGTAGAAGCGCGGGAGACTCAGGCTAACACCGTCAGGGGAGATGTGCACATGTCCCCAGTACTGTTGAGGACAACGGATGGCTTTTCAATGAAATGTAATATGTATGTGCCCTTGATACCATAGCAAAAGGCAGCGGGAGCCATTGCTTTATTCATTAGTAGCTTTGTTCTGTTGAAACTATGGATTAGCAGATGCCTCACTCAGATCCAGTCCTTAAACAAAATACTGGCATACGGATTCTCTGGGCAATAGTCAATCTGAGGATGACCAGCTAAGACTCAGAGCTCACTGAAAAAGAAAAAGTAGGGGTAAATGGGGTTGATCTCTGTATGTTGTGTTCACAATGGATTTGGCAGTTGTCATTTTCCTTAGAATTCAAGACTAGATATGTGTGAGGCCAAGACAATGACAACAAAGCAAAGGCCTCTGACCCTGAGGCTGCAGCTTTGTTTGTAAAAAATATATATATATATTTTATCTCTGTGTATAACTTGAATTACATTTTAGATTTAAACTAAATTACTTCAACTAAATTAAATTTAATTTAGTTCAAGAAGGGTTTGCAATGTTAGTGAAATGTGTATTTTCAATCGGAAGGTGAAGTAAATCTGTGCTCCTGACTAGAAGTGGAATAAAGACAGAAGTATTGTTTTATATGGAAGAACTTGCATCCAATGGCATCACTGGAAATCTGAAAAGATAAAATCGTTTTAGAGTTTTTCCAGAGTTAAAGGAGTATCCAATTTATGTGGACGTCTTCCTTCCCATGATGGGTGATCCCAGTTTTGAGTTTTTAATAAGCGATGGTTTTAGTTGTGTAGGCTCTATTTATGCACTCCTGGGCATGCTTAGGTCATGATGCTGCAAAGCTCACCATGAGAAATCGGAGGTGCTGCTGCGTGAGGAGGTGCTGCACTGTTTGCATCCGTAGGCCTGGCAGAGTTACTCGGGTATTTCAAGTATTGCTTACATCCGGGCACTTAGCCCTGGTTCTTCGGTTGGAGCCCTCCCGCTGGTGCAGCACAGACATCCTTAACTGGCCAGTGACTCCAGGAGGCAAGAAACAAGAGAAGGGACTCAGGCGGGATTTAAAAGGATGTAAAATCAATCCAGAAATCTGCCTGGTGATCCGCAAGGCAAAGTAAGGTTATCTCCTGACCAGCCGCAGGGGCCATGTCTATATTTTATTTCAGAGATGTCTTGCTTTTCGGGGCTGCTTGGGTCTTCATTGTAACCAGACATCAATTGTGAAAAGAATTTGGATTATGGATTTGAGAAAGCAAAAATATCCCATGCTGTAATTTTTCTCTGGAGTCTTACTCTCTTGCAGGGTCTTCTCAAATGTAGAAAAAAAATTGATCTAGCATACAATGATTGAATATTTGCTCTTTGTAACATGAGGGAGAAATGTGGTTTTGCTCATGTCTAGAAATCTCTTAAGTAAGCCGTTAAAGAAAGATTGGAGAAAAACTGACTTAGAGTACTGTGTTCACAAACTTTCTACTGATCATCATTTTAAGGCTAAAATCTTTAAAGTAAAGCAATGAGATTTGAGTAGATTGATGCTGACCAGGAGTACTGAATATATTGAAAATAAAGTGCTTATAAAATGGAATACTTTTAAGAGAATGTCACTTAATCTTTTGAACCAATTTTTATTTTTAAGCCATATTAGTATCAATGAGATTATGCAGCTCTATATTCTTTATTTTTTTATATGAAAGAAGCAAAACTAAGAGCAGTGATTGGTGTCTTTCAAATCATAGGGATATGTCCTGGAGGTAGTCGAAAATCAGCTTAATTTTCTAGATTTCTTATTTCCCTCCTCCCCTTTCTTGGAAAAAATGATGAGCAAAGAAACTCAGTGTTCAGGTTTTGATAGCCCACAATCCTATATCATCAGCCCATTTCCCTGCTACCATCCTAGTTCAGCATTTTTTTTATTTAGCAATTTTTTTTTTATTGTCACACCTTTGCCTTCCTGCAGGTTGTTTTTCTTACAAAACAGCCCGAATTATGTTTTTATAATGTATGTCAGATCCTGTCACATGCTGCTGGATTTTGATTACACTTTGAATAAAAGCCAAAACCCTTTTGCTGCCCTTGAAGATCTGGCTCTTTATACTCCTCCTCCTCATCTACTTATACTCCCTGGACCCACCCTGGCCCCTTCTGTGCTCCAGTTACCAGCGAGTTCTTAACTAATTGGCTTGCTTAGATACGTGGCCTTGCACTTGACATGTCCCCTTCCTGGATTGCTTTCCCACAGATCTTACCAGCATTGCCTTCTCCTTGTCATTACTGACTCTTCTTAAAAGTTACCTTCCTGAAGATCACCCAGTCCAAGGCAGCTCCCAGTCTCTTAGAGTGATACCGCTCTGCTTTGCTTCATTTATTCTATTATGTAACAAATCTTTGTTGAGCACCTGCTTTGTAACAAGAACACAGTAAAGTTCCTGCCCTTCAGGGAAATGTCATTCCAGTAACGGGGTTAATCACTAATCATCACTACTGGGGACCCCCACCCTGACCCAGTGACATAAAAGGAGTGGAAGAAGCAGAAAGCAGTGGTGGTGTTTTATTTCAGCTGGAATTTAGTGCAGAGAACTTTCGGAGAGCCCCTTCTCTCACACTTTTACTACTTATTTCTGCAAAGGCACCTCCACAACGGGAGAGGTGTTGAGGTACAGCATAAGGACACAGCCATGGGGGTCTAGCCCTCCGGAATTTACTGTGCACATTCCTGAGCAAATCACGCTGTCTACTTTAGCACTGATTTTCTCGTTTATAAATGAGGTAGTCCTATCCATTTTACATGATGTTTGAGTAAAGTCATCATGAATGTACATGAAAAAATAGAGCACCAGCCAAACGGCCCATGTAGGTGAGTTACTGAATGTTGTCTGCGGATTTCTCTAAATTTGCTGACACTTCTCCCATCTGCTCCCAAGGGAGCTTCTTGAATATATGCCTCTGCTTTCTTGTCCACCAGATAAACAACGCTGAATAATATTTAGCTTGTCTCTGATGACTGTATCTTGTTGATTCTCCCCTAACAGCATTGTCTGTTCTCCTACAGTACTTTGGAAGTTTGCTGGTCATTTTCTGTGTGGAACTGGCTTGCGGTGTTTGGACGTATGAGCAGGAGATTATGGTGAGTTCAAAGTGGGATATAGATACAGCCTGAGCAATATTTAGTGCAGCCTTCTAAATCATATACTTTGGAGTTATACATGCACATGATTATTAATTTGAATATTTATACCATATGATAACAACGATGGTCCCAGTACCTCTGAAAATCAACATTTTCTTGTCTGTGTCTAAAGCATAGTTATAAATCATAATTTGTAATATTTTATATGCTGTACTGTATATCTTTATTTT
This sequence comes from Suricata suricatta, assembly GCF_006229205.1. Lineage (NCBI taxonomy): Eukaryota > Metazoa > Chordata > Mammalia > Carnivora > Herpestidae > Suricata > Suricata suricatta. The sequence goes on from NC_043701.1 coordinate 29,275,688, forward strand.
TTTTAATGTTTTTATTTATTTTTGAGAAAGAGAGAGAGAATGCAGGGGAGGGTCAGAGAGAGGAGTCACAGGATCTGAAGACGGGCTTCAGGCTCTGAGCTAGCTGTCAGCACAGAGACCAATGCGGGGCTCGAACCCACAAACCGTGAGATCATGACCTCAGCGGAAATCTGATGCTCAGCTGACTGAGCCACCTAGGTGCCCCTGTACTGTATGTCTTTAATTCCACCAGTTGCTTAAACATGGTTACAATAGACTCAAAATAATACATGCCCTAAAATAACGTTGCCAGCTTCTGAGTGTATGATAGGAAAGATTCGCATCTGCAGCAGGCTCTGGGAGAACTTGAAAACCTACATGTAAGCCTCCGGAGATGCCCACCGCGGCTGCACCCTGATGCATCTTCTGTTCACAACAAGCGGAGTCGTCTTCCACTTTAGGAAGTATATTTGAAGAGCTGTTGTGTGCTTACTTCAGCCTAGAAGCACTCTGCTAGTTTCAGACGTAGCTACATGAAAACAGCTCTTAGGCATTTTTTCTTTTTCATTTTATCAATTGAAATCACCTTTGTAGCTATGTGAGCACAAACAAGGGTAAGAGTTTCTCAGTCTTAAGATTTAACCGGTCTTGCTTGGTGTATCACTTGCCCTTCACCTTTGCTCACACTAGGCATTACTACTTTTTTAACATTTGCCCATTTTGTTGGTGAAAATTGGTGCAATTATCGCCAGTGAGGGTTAACATCTCTGCATGTCTGATCGCTGGCTGTTTTCATGGTCGCAGGCCAGGTTTTTCCCCTGCGAGCATCTTGGAGTAATTCTGTTTCAGGAAGATGATGTTTTCCAACAAGTAGTCTTTGGACCGTCTACAGCAGGAGTCACCCGGCTCAGTTCTCTTAAACTGCCGGGCACTGGGCCAGGATAGAGGGAGAAAGGGCAGGGACCAGGCGTTCGCGTTTGTGACAAGTTCCCCAGGTGAATCCTCAACATTTTAAAATGTAAGAGCTTTTAAGAAGAGAGAGACTGTTTTGTACCTGTCCCAGAGAGGCATTTCAGCAGTTGCGTGGTGGAATGGAAGTTGTGTCAGTACCGATACCGTCATTGAAGATTCTGTGGTGAGTCTGTGACTGTACTGTGAGACTGTTCTGAATCCTAAGCGGCAGTTGCAGACTAACGGGCACGTTGCCCACTCGAATTTGCCCGGAAACGATGCTTCGGCACTGACTGCCACACGTCTGGAGCCCTCTGAAGACACTCGCGCTTCCCCGGTCTGACAACTCTTAGTAAGAAGAGAGAATTTATAATATTGGTTTTTTTCTATTAAGAATTGAATAGCCAGGGCAGGTTCTAACTAATTTGATAAAGTTGAACACTTTCTTCAAAACTAAATCTCCTATTAAAATAGGAATCTTCTTGCTGTGTTTGAGAATCCCATTTTCACTCCATCCCTCGTAGCATTGTATATTTAGGGGAGTGAAAAAGAGTAGTTCGGTCCAGACTCAGTTTCTATGCTTTATTGATAAGGAGATATTCTCTTCTAATTTTTTACTGTTTTCACAAAATACAAATATAAAATGACATGCAAGCAATAGATAGTAGTCATATACTTAATCTCTGATCCGATCAGCTCAGCTTTTGATCATGTTCTGTTTGATAATTAAAGGATTTTAGAAATAAGTTTGCTCTCTATGGATTTTCAAATGGTTGTATAGTTTTTACATCATACTAATACTTGATAAATCTCCCAAGTTACAACAAATATGAAATGAATTAAGTTAAGGTATTTGAAAGGAACCGTTTTGATTCTAATATAATCTAATTCTAGAAGATACTTTCTTCTATCCCGCAAGGGGCAGTCGCCACATGTCGTCTTGGTATCACAGTGGTGCTAAATGGATGCACACCGCCATTTCAGTTGAGTGCATACTCACTCTTTGCTTATATAAATCTTTCCCACTAAGTCACCAGGCTGTTTGGGCTGTTTAAAAGTGAAATGTGGAAAATGGTTCTTTGGACAAAAAGTTTGTCAGAATTTTTTTTATTGCTCTTGCTCTAATAGCAGTGTGAATGAAAAGTGCCATTAAAGTTTATTAGCTGCCAAATTTTGCAGAACCCAGCCTTTGCATAGAATGGGCTTTGTGCTCGTAACTGTTCCATGCAAGGAGCCAATAAGTGTGTGTTTTCCTTTATGGCCAAATCACAGGATTCTGTGCCAGAACCTCAACGATCTCTGTTTCTTACCATATTTGGTCTCAGCTTGATTGTGGTCACAAGAGGGAAACAACTTATATTTATTTTGTAAAATAAAATTTAAAATAAGGCTATTCTAACAACCAAATCGAGAGATTTGACATTAGTCTGTTTCCCTGTTCTTTCTGTTGCTTATAGTCACCTCCTCTTCATTTTTTGTCTAGACGGATGAATAATGTTAACTATTTCAGATTTTTAAATTTCTAAAGAATTTATCTCATTTCCATTTATGTTCTGTTCAAAAGCATATGAAATAATAATTTGTAGTGAGGAGCCTGGATTCTGGTTCAGTTCCCTGAACTCTGTTGAAACAGTGTGAACATGAAGTGTACCTCGTTAGACCGTTTTTGGGGCAACAAAGTTGTGTGCCCAAGTGTTGGCGTGTGTTCTTTTGTATGTGCATTTCCAAGTATTAAAAAAGAAAAATAACACAGGAAAACAATGAAGAATCTCTGTGCTCAGGAATTTTGAAACTACTTCTATTGATATTATTGTCTTTTAAAATAAGATTTCAAAATAGTCCTGACCTTGAGTTAGCATCCAGCTTGTCTGGCTAAGTTTGGTCTGTATTACCCCATAGATCAGATGTGGTTACCTGTCCTGTTTCCCAGGTGCATATTCTAAACATAGCATTACACGTGTGGCGAGACGGTGACGTGGACACGTCACTTTCCCCCCTGGTCTTGTAGCTAAAGTGCCGCATGATACGCTGACTAGATTTCTGGCCACCTGTGGGCCGTGTACCTGAAGCTGTCATGGTAAAACTCCCTGTTAAGGGACACGGTGCCTGGTGACTGGAGACCTGAAGCACAAAAAGTGCTTTAATTTGAGAAGTAGTCTTTCTAAAAGTCTAGCACGTGTCCAGAAGCCAATGCTTGGAAAGATATTTACATACTTATCCAGAGTGAGGCTTGACTTGAGTTGACTTCTTTCCCTTCTTAATTCTTATCCCTTTATTTTAGTTCTATAATCTGCAGTCACTTCAAAGACCAACTCCATAGCATTCCGAAGTCAAGTCAAAGAGCTTTTCTGGGCAGGGGTCACTTGTTATGAAGAGCTCTTCAGCTAGACCTGTAGGATATACAATAAAGCTCTTGTTCTGTGACTTCCTAATGCTTGATATTGCCATTAAATTATTTTGCTTCTTTTTCTTTGTTTAATGTAAACTTCCTCATTCTCTGCAAACATCTACACATAGAAATTGTTTAATAAGGAGCTAATAGCCTTCAGCTTAATTTGGGCCACAAGTATAAGTTTAAAATAGCGTCGGTTAATTGCAGTGCCTTCCAACTATGTGTCAGAGTCTGTGAGCAATTGTATTTGGGAATGTGTGAACGTTTGTGTGTCTGAATGTGTGTGTTTGTGTGGTCCAGCTGTTGATATTTTGTTCGTTATCTCCAGGTTCCAGTACAGTGGTCAGACATGGTCACTTTGAAAGCCAGAATGACGAATTATGGCTTACCTAGATACCGGTGGCTTACTCACGCTTGGAATTTTTTCCAGAGAGAGGTAAGTACTACAATTTCTGAGGTAGAGGGTATGGAATAAATGGCACGCTTTCAAAATGTTCAAAGCTTTGGCTTTGGTCATTTTCTCTGGACTGAAAAGTGAAGTCTAAGATCCAGTTACCGTTGGTGGAATTCTTTGCTGAGAAATACCTTAAGTGACTCCATGCCCTTCTTTTCTTCCTGTGTGCACCATTTTCCCCTTCATTTCACATGCTTCACATATATTTTAAGAGTTTCTTGAAAGCTATGTTGCTAAACTACTGTGAAGTTTTAGGAGAGTTTCTGGATAAATATCCAAGTTTTACTTGAATAGATAATTTTCCATGACCTTTAGGGCTGTCTATATTTTTAAAGTGTTTTTTTAAATGATGGCTCTTACTGTGGAATTAAGCATCAGTATATCATTGAGAACATAAGCTTTTGGGGCGCCTGGGTGGCTCAGTCGGTAAAGTGTCTGACTCTTGATTTCAGCTCAGGTCGTGATCTCACTGTTCGTGGGATGGAGCCCTGTGTCAGGCTGTGTGCAGACAGCACAGCGCTTGCTTGGCATTCTCTCTCTCTCTCTCTCTCTCTCTCTCTCTCTCTCTCTGCACCTCCTTCATGCTCTCTTTCAAAATAAAGAAAGAAACATTTTTTTTTAACAAAGCATGAGCTTTCTAGTGAGATCTTGGTTCAGATTCTGGCTCTGCTCCTTACCATTACATGAGCTTCTATAACTTACTTAACTTCTTTAGCCTCTGTCTCCTCACCTGTAAAACAGGGATAATAAAATTACCTGACTATTTAGATTGTTGAGAAGATTGAATGGGACCATTAGTTTGATCTCATTTAGCTTAAAGTTATTAACTACAGCATCAAAAAGTACAGGTGCTTTTAGCTTTTCCTACCTAACTTCCACATAACCCAATCATCCTCCCAGACACAGACTATATTTAGATGTTTAAAATGGTGACTTGAAATTAACCGCTGATCTTGCTTCAAACCAAGCTCTTTACCCAAGCCGTTTTCTTGTGACCGGAGATGCCGGGGTGACCGAGAATACCTGTTTCCTTTTATTTCATTTAGAGCTGGGCCACAGTGCATGTGAGAGGCAGTGTCTTACAGGATGGATATCCAGCTTTCTGCTCAGTTACTCTGTTTGGAATACGGACAGAGGTTCAAGTCGAGGATAATCTCCAAATCTGGCTCTTTGTGTTACAGTTGTTGAGATGGTGAAAAGTATCACAGTGACACAGATTTCCTATTTATTTAAATGCTTCCTGACTTTGTTTGTTTACTGTTCATTTGTACTAAAAGCAACACGAAGGGAAAATAGGTGAGGCATTAGGGAATTTATGGTAAGCTGTGTTCAGTTGCTGCCCTGGGTGGAGCCGGCCCAGAGCTTCTTATTTCCTGGGATTTCTGATGTAGGCCTGATAAAACAGGTTAGAAAGCAAGGTGAGTTTTTTTTTTTTTTTTCCCAGTAGCACAAAGAGGAGCTTTACTTAGGTAGACAAGGTATGGCACTGCAAATGATAGTACAGATTTTTTTTTATGCTTTTTATTTTTGAGAGACAGAGAGAGCCAGTATGAGCAGGGGAGGGTCAGAGAGAGAGGGAGATACAGAATCTGAAGCAGGCTCCAGGCTCTGAGAGCGAGCTGTCAGCACAAGACTGATGCGAAGCTCGAACCCACAAACCATGAGATCGTGACCTGAACTGAAGCCGGACGCTTAACCGACTGAGCCACCCAGGCACCCCCAGATGTTTTTAGCTTTGTTGCCTGGTAAGTTCCTTCCTCCGTATCATAGGCCATTTCACCCAAAAGGAGGTGGTGAAGACCTCTGGGCACCCTGAAAGAGTCTTTTAAAGCTCCTTCATGTTAGTTTTCTAAGGCTGTGACCATAATAAATTCCCACAGACTGGGGGGCTTGAACGACAGAAATGTTTGGGGGGCTAGAAGCCTGAGATCAAGGGGCATGGGGTGATTTCTTCTGGGCCTCTCTCCCGGCTTGTAGCCAGCAGTCTTTCCCCTGGTCTTCACATCGTCTTCCTTCTGTTGTATACCTGCGTTCAGATTTCTCCTTCTTTTATGGATGTAAGTCAGAGAGGAGTAGAGCCCACCTTTATGACCTTATTTAATTTAATTCCCTCTGTAAAGATCCTGTCTCCAAAGGTGGTCACAATCTGGGGTGAATTTGGGGAAGGGGGAACACAGTTTAGCCCATAACACCCCTCTCGCAAAATAGATTGTAGAGCTAACAGTGACCTTGCCAGGCCCCAGTTTTTCTGACCCTCATTCAGTGCAGTTCAATGCATGTACCTCATTTTAGTGGATGCCCACTCAAGCCCTAGTGATCTTTATTTCATATCCTTTTTAAAAATTGAATTTTAAAGGTGTATCTACTTATTTATTTTACCTTAATGATTAGAGCAGAGGCTTTGGAATAAACAGGCTCCTGCCACATACTGGTCAGTGATCTCTGCAAGTCAATTGACCCATTAGAACTTCACTTTCTTTGTATGTGATGTGGTATTTTCCGGTTTCACGGGATGCAGGCAAGAGTAGCCCTGTCTCGTAATGTGATTTTACAGGAGGCAAGTTAACTGTGAGAATATGTAAACCATGGTCTTGTGTACTATAATGGAGGAACCACTTAGGGGAATTTTCAGGAAAAATTTCACCACTGCTTCAGTATCTTCTGTTGATAAAGAAAAACAACTATGTAAAATGGAAAAAAAAATGACTCGGTGACTTATTAAAATTAAAAAGAAATATCTGGCACTGAACATGGTATGCTTAAGTTATTTGGAAAAGTCATTTCTGTGGAGCACCTCATTTCCTGACAAGGCCAGATAAATGGACTGTTCCAGTGTGGATGGAGTTTGAGTTCCAAGAACTATACTTTTGTCATCAACATAGAAAAACATATGTCCTTAGGAGAGGAGAGAAGTAGGTTTTCTCTAAGCACAAGGATTTAAAAAGCCTGCTTGGAAATATAGTAGTTTATGATTTTTAGAAAGTGAAGTCTTTTTACTACATATTTTTTTATGGATACTCAAGGCCTTATGTAAAATACATGATGTCAAATTACGTTTGACTTAATTTATGATGTTTATGGTATGTCTGTAGCTTTTGGAACAAGTTTATAAAAGGAAAATACTAAAAATGAATGTTTCTCAGAAAACTTTAGTGTTACTCATGGCATCAATAATTTATCATTTACAGTAGTCTTAAGATGGTTTTTTTCCTTTTTAAAAATTAGATATTTAGGCAAATGAAGAAGTGTAAAATGGTTTTTAGTATTTTCCTTGTTTCATTTTACATGAGAAGTTCAGAATTCTTCATAGTTGAGTTTAGTTGGATTTTGAAATGGTGGATTGTGACATTTTATGATACGGTGTTAATCCTGGACCCAGATCGGTCTGTTGGGCTTCGTAATTTGCAGACCAGTCACTCTTGGCAAAGTTCTTCTCAGCGGTTGCCCAGAGTCCTTGTTTTTGACTCTATGGAAGAGTAACTCTCTCGACCCAAGGGTAGAAAATTATCATAGTTAATTATTCTGCACCTAATCTACATATGTCCTTAAGCAGTGTTTCTAAACTTTCAGCAGAGAACGTTTTTGCTAATCCTTGGTGAAATGAGACAAAAAAGAACAAAAGACAATGGTAGTTTTCCTTAAATCCAATTTTATTCAAGCTAGAGGCCCACCGTTTCTTCTGAGATTGTGGTGATAAACTATGATACTTTATTTCAAGATTCTCATTCAGTTAAATAAAAATTTGTTGGCCAAACCTGTGTTTATGTTTCGAAAAGTTTTTGAAAATTTACTGGTTCAGCCGTCCAAGTTGGGTAATCTTTGTGATGTGGACTTTTGGTCAACAGCTCTTTCTACAGAGATAATGGAAACTTTTAATTTAATATCTGAATGTATTAAGCAGTTAAATTGTTAAACTAGGTAATGTGCAAATAGATGGATCAATTATTCTTTAGTTGCCAAAGGTTTAATGGTAAATATAAGATTCTAGCTAATGATTTTGTTACTGTGAATCTGGAGTCCGTTGCTGTAGGGCCGCTTGTGGAGGACTGTACACTGTGGAGAGCCTTGGCCATGCTGATCTGTCCTCATGTGTTATGAGCATTATTGTTCAGAATTGTCCCGTTATAGAGTCCTTTGCTACATTTTTGTCATCAACATAGAATGTACACATATCACGAGGTGATGACAGAAGCGAGTTTAGCTCTGGGCACAAACATTTAAGAAATTTAACGTTTAATCTTCTGTAAGTTAAGAAAATATTTTTGTAGTTGCTGAGCCTGACCAGTTATTCTTCTGCAGTTTAAATGCTGTGGGGTGGTGTACTTCACCGACTGGCTGGAAATGACAGAGATGGACTGGCCCCCGGATTCCTGCTGTGTTAGGGAATTCCCTGGATGTTCCAAGCAGGCCCACCAGGAGGATCTCAGTGACCTGTACCAAGAGGTAAGGCCGTATGTGGTGAACTTATCATGCATACAAGTTTTCTTATAATGACTTTTAAGAACCAACAATTTTCCAATGAAATTTTCCTCTTTGGTCTAAATATAAAGATCCTTAAAATTACACTCTTATTTGTGGAGAAACCAGAGAGGAGCTAAGAATCAGTATAAAAACCTGAACCTTACCACATGTTAGCAAAGGAAATTGGGGGAAGGGGCGCTTGGGTGGCTCAGTCAGTTGTATCTGACTTCAGCTCAGGTCGTAATGTCTCACGCTTCATGAGTTCAAGCGCCGCATCAGGCTCTGTGCCAACAGCTCAGAGCCTGGACCCTGCTTCATATTCTGTGTCTCCTTCTCTCTCTCTCTCTGTCCCTCCCCTGCTCATGCTCTGTCTCTCTGTCTCCCTAAAAAATAAATAAACATTAAAAAGAGAAATTGAACAAAAAAATTGTGGAAGACTCGATTTAGAATCAGTTGGATTTTAAACTGCATTGTCTAGAACCAAGTTCTCTTGCCTCTTAGAGATCCTTCGGAAACAGAAGCATGCAGAGAGTATAAAGAACTCTGAATATTTTGGAAGAAAAGGTTTGGAGTTCTCGAATAGACTACGTATCTTAGGGCCTCCTTAGAGACTAAAGCATATGTTGTAAAAAAAAAAAAAAATCCCACTCTCCAGGGAAAATGCTGTCTTCTACTCTTCAGTTCCCCCTACTGGCTAATGATCAGCGATGTCAGTTTTGGTTAAGCTGATCTAAAGAAATTAGATGCTCACTGGGTTTAGAATCAATCATCTCATGCCCAAGAAAGTTGCATGTCTGTGTTTTCTGGGAGAATTTAGCAGAATCATCAGTTATTCCTTTTGTTAGCAGAAGCTTTCCCATTCTTTCATTTTCAAACTTTGTTAGCAGCAGAATCTTAATTCAAATTAAAATCTAGAACTACATCATCCGGTACAGTCACCCACAGCTACATGTGGCTATTAAAATTAAAATTAAATTAAATTAAAATTTCATTTCCTTAGTTCAAATAGCTACATTTCAAATGCTTAGAAGCCACTTGAGACTTGCAGCCTCAGTATTAGACAATGCAGATATAAGACATTTCCACATTACAGAAAATTTTCTTCCAGCCTTGATCTAGAGTGGAAGCTCAAAATATAAATCAGACGCAAGGGAAGCTGCTCAGGCTGAGGGGCTAGGATCATTTCCCAGAAACATCTCCAGTCAAGCATCTGGGTATCCAAAAGCACCATTGAAAACCTCCGGCTTACCATAAAGTATGGCAATAAAGAGCGAAACTTTTAAAACGGGACATCCAGATTCATAAAACCTACATTTTTATATATTTCAAGATAGTTACCTTAAGAGGCTACCCATTTTCCCCCAGAAATACTATTATTGTTCAAAACATCTTTTAGGCTGCCCAAGTCAGTTATGGAGATGCACAAAAATCAGTTTCATTAGTTTATGGTGTAAATTAACTTATTTGAAAAAGATGGCAGATTACCTCCACAAATGGTCCATCATATTTATAGCTTCGATAAAGAATTCATCTCAGAGGACAAGACTATGCCACATTAAGCATATCCAAAATAAGTGCTTTGGGCCCTGAAGTGCCACAGAGAAGTGTGCCAAGTATTTTTTAAGAGATTTAGAATTGTATTTGTTTCCTAGGGCTGCTGTAATAAAGTACCTCAAAGTGAGTGGCTTAAACAGAAGATATTTATTGTTTCATGGTTCTGAAAGCTAGAGGCTTGAGGTCAAGGTGTCAGGAAGGTTGGTTCTTTCTGAGGGGTGTGAGGAAGAATCTGTTCTATGCCCTTTCCCTCAGCTGCTGATGGTCTGATGGCAATCTTTGATGCTCCTTGGTTGTAGGAGCATCACCCCAATCTCCGCCTTCATCTTCGTATGGATTCTCCCTGTTTGTATAGATCTCCAGATTTCACTTTGCTCCTAAGGACACAAGTCATGTTGGATTAGAGGCCCACCCTGTTTCAGTATCACTTCATCTTAACTAATTACATCTGCAATGACTCTATTTCCAAATAAGATCACATTTGGGGTTCTGGGGATTAGGACCTCTACATATGCATTAGGGGGAACACAATTCAACTCATAACAAGAATTGTTGAAACAACTAATTACTTAGGTTGTTAATTTTAAAAGGTAATCAAATAATCTTTGGGTCAGTGTTTTTGAGTTCCTTAGTGATTATGCTACACCTTTTTTTCTTTGGGTGAAAAGAAATGAGGATGGCCAATTCATCAGTTCAACAGTTAAGGTCCTGTTCATGCCATAGAACAGAAAACAATGCTTAGTATTTCTAAGATATTATTAAATGCAAACATAACTGTGGGTATTCAAATATAACTCACCACTAGGTTTTAAAACCACAGATGATTACAGTATAGATATTAAGTGTATATGTGAATGGGAACTTATCAACTTTCCTAGTGTGAACGTAATCCATTTGTTAGTTTTGGGGAGTGGCCAAGTCAGTATGGGAAATTATTGGGCTACAATGCTATACAGAATCTTTACTTTCTTTAGTGATTAATACTGATAATACGATTATAACCAATATTGATCATAAGAATGGAAAAACATGAATCCACCAGATCTTCCCGTAAAGTCAGAATATGGATATATTCACTTCACTTGTACTTTGGTTGAAAGCATTCAATTAAATTTTCGCTAAACATTTTTTGCTATAAAAATGCCATTCATTTTTACTAGTTTATCTTAGATTATTTCCACTAGTAGTATTTATAATGGAATGCCTCACATTCAGTCTGTCTATAATTGCTTATTCTAAGGATTTTAAGATTGAAAGAAGCCACACTATTGTGCATGTGCAGGTTGAAGAGCCAGATTATTTTAAAAGCTTTTTCATATTTTCATCAAAAGATTTTCAGTAGCAAGCTAGCATTGCCAGTTATGAGATATTCTTTAGACAGACTTCCAGCATAAATGGAGGTGCATTATATTATAGTAAATCTGCTTTTGCATTTTATAATTAATAACAGATGCTGGTATTGGTAATGATATAGTGCATAATTATATGCATAGTTGACTTATAAAAGTGGATCACTTAGTAGCTTTATGGTACAAATACAATTAAACCCATCATTGAAAATAAGACTTAATTCCACTTTGCCCTGGAGAACATATGTTTCCTAATTGAAGAGTGCCCAGAGACCATCCACCTGGAAGATGAGGCGGCTAACAGGGAGGGACAAGCGAGGGGCAGCTGCAGGTATTTATGTTGCTTATTCTGAAGTAGCAGATACTAAGGGGGGATATTTTAGATGTCTTCAAATATTTCAAAGTTCATCATTCAGAACAGGAACTAGAGTTACTCATTGTTGCTCCCAGGGCCAGACATTACAGGAAGGAAATTTTGAATCAATAGAAGGAAGACCTTGCTCATCAAAATCCGTCAGTTATGACACAGGCTCTCCTATAAAATAATGAGTGACTCATCACTAAAAATATTAAAGTCAAGGTCAGATAACCATATCATTGGTGGGTAGAATGGGTTTTTAAATTAAGAGTGAATCTGGACTAGCTGAACTTTAAGGTCTCTTTTATCTTTCATATTCTGTAAGCTCAGAGATAAGAAGTGGCTTTCTTCCTGCAAGCTTTCTTCAGGAGTCTGAAATCAAGGAAATAAATCATTCTCAACCATCTGGTGGCCTGCACGGTCCCTGACCCAATAATATTTTATGACACATTTGAAACCTGTGAAAAATGACAAGAGCAGAAATAAAGCAACAATTGCACATTTTAGAAACACTCCCATCAGAGGTATTGTTGGATTTGGCACACAGCTCCTCCAATACCTGTAATAAGCTACACACTTGTATAAAAGTAGAGATGTAAGAATCACAGGTGAAAATTTCTGGCCATCAATTTGGTTCCATCATATTCATTAATTCACACTGTTTGGTGAGTGCCAGGTGCTAATGTAAATGCTGAGGATATAACAGACTGTTACAAAAACTCTCCTGCTGTGTAACTTACATTCTTGTTAGGAGTATAGACATTTAGAAAGAAAGAAAACAACAATAAAAATAATTTCAGGTAACGGTAAGCGTTAAGTTGGGTTGTGATCTGGAGAATGGCTTTTTTGGCGAGGGAGCTTCATAGGATGGTTATGCACCTACTCTTTTAGGAAGTGACATTTGCACTGAGAGCAATCGATGCAAAGATCCACTGAAGGGGCACCTGGGTGGCTCACCAGTTAAGCATTCAACTCCTGATTCAGGCTCAGGTCATGATCTCACGGTTCGTGAGTTCCAGCCCCATGTCACGCTACATGCTGACAGTGTAGAGCCTGCTTGGGATTCTCTCTCTCTGCCCTTACCCCATGCATGCTACCCCCCTCCCCCCACCTCCAAAATAAATAAATAAACTTAAAAAAAAATCCACTGAAGAATTTTTTTTAGCCTAGGAAACTGTAAGTGCAAAAGCTCACCCAGAGGTAGCTTAGTCAGTGATTACTGACTGCTTACTACCCTGTTTCTTGGGATCGTTTTTGTGACCACACTGTCTAAATACCAGGTGTGAGGCTTGGCCTCAGCAAAACATCAGACTCCGAGTGTACGTTGGTAGAATACGAGACTGGAATGTCTCTTCCTTCTCTTACCTGCTGAGTTTTCCACCATGTCATTACTAAAGGTCTCTGTCTAGACTTGATCTGGAGAAGAAAAATGGAGAGACAGAGTCTTAAAGAAGGTAGCAGAGAAAAAGGCTTTGTAGAGCATAGACTATCAAGCTCTTGCCAGTGGATCTGAGCTCTTCTTGGACGGGCTTCCAGGGAGACGTGGTACTGCTGCAATTGTTTTCAATATTTCATATGTATGTTTTTCAAGGACTAAGATCCTTAGCTTTTACCAGCTTTTCTTGGGATTTCATACCAAAAAGTGTGACAAACCATGGTCGTTGAGGTAGTTTCCGTGTTTGCTACCCCTGTTGGGAAATGAAGCATAAACATCTTTCAGAGGGATTGGAATTAAGTTTTCTTCCTCCGTATGCTGCCTCAAGATAACTAAATGCAAGTAAACAAGTTCACAACAGGCCCGCCTTCAAAAGGACCAGTTCAAAATGTCAAACAAAGAGGAACAGAGAGTAAAGTGAGATGTATCTCTAAAGGCACATCTTGTTTTGTAGTTAGGAGAAAGACCACCGTTAAAAGATATTGTTGGCTTCTTCGGAAAAGTAGTATTCGCAGCAGCTGATGTGAGGGCTGGGTAGAGATGGTTTCCACACAGCTGGTGCCTTCAGAACATTTTCCCTTTATCTTATTTATTTTTAATTTTTTATGTTTATTTTTGAGAGAGATAGAGATACAGAGTACAAGCAGGGATGGGCAGAGAGAGAGAGAGGGAGACACAGAATCTGAAGCAGGCTCCAGACTCTGAGCTGTCAGCACAGAGCTTGACATGGGGCTCAAACCCACAAACCATGAGATCATAACCTGAGCCGAATTCAGATACTTAACCAAGTAAACCACTCAGGCGCCCCATTTTTTTTTTAGTTTATTTACTTATTTTGAAAGAGAGAGAGCAAGTAGGGGAGGGGCAGGGAGCAGGAGAGAGAGAGAGAATCCCAGGCAGGCCCCATACTGTTGGTGCAGAGCCCAATGCGGGGTTCGAACTCACAAATGAGCTGAGCCAAAGTTGGCCGCTAACCGACTGAGCCACCCGGATGCCCCTGGAACACTTTCCCTTTAGACCCTTAGTCTTTATAGATTCCATGTGATTTGGGGTCTGAATAGCAAATATTCTTTGTAATTACCAAGTAATTTTGCCCCAAACCACTCTGCCTCTTAGGTGGTTGTTTATTTCTGGTCTGAGTAACAGAAAACGTGGACACAGAGGGTGATAGGGAAGGCCAGGGAGTGTGGAAGTGAAGGGATGTGCTCGGTATCCAGCATGAAGACCCCAGAGGGTGACGAGCATGTAGAGGTCCATGGTACTCCCAGAAGGTAGGTTCATGGACAGATCGGAGACGCTCCCCCAGGTTGAAGGTGGGCCAGCTCTCGGTGAGCCACGTGGGATGGTGGTTCGTTCCAGGTTTTTGTTCTCTCTGTTGTGTGTTCTCTGCTGTGTCAGCTGTCGCCCCTCACAGATTGGAGGTCCTGTTCCTCTTTATCTCCTTTGTACCCTGTTGTCATCGGCAAATGGTATTTGCTTTATAATCTGTGCACATTTACTTTTCTGGGCAGCATCTTAGCCTTCAGCACTTTTGATGAACACTCTTCTTTTAACATTAGAAAGGTGAGTCAATTCTATATGTCTGCTTTGATTAATAGAAACAACTTTGATTTTATAATTTTCATACACAACATCCTAAACACAGAGATATTTCCTTAACAATCTTTGTGGTGGAGACATGGCAGAGTATTGTAGATACAAAAGGAGATGCTGGGGAACAGGGGTATGGCTTTCTGGCAAGTTCTACATAGCTATGAGATTATTTTTCTCCCAGGTAGCCCTGGTCTTAAATTACTAGAAGTGGGATTCTCCTTAGGACCAAGTAAATCACCGCACAAAAAAATAAAATGAGAGGTGAGTGTTGAAAGATTAGTGTAAGACCAGAAGCCAGAGGTAACAGTTTAGGCCCTTGGCTAGGGACTGACCAGTTGCAGTAACATAAACTTAGTCAAATCTGCTCAGTGATGATCCTCACATCAGTGGTTACAATAAGAGAGAGGAATTGATGATATCATTTTGGGGCACAAGAAGGATCTAGACATGGATAGGTAATTACCATTTTGTTTATGTTTGAGGTATGCATAGGGGCTAGTCTTTCCCTGAGAGAAGCAGGCGTTAGCCAGGTGGACAGAGTACTGGGGAGGTAAGGCCGGAAAGGGCATTGAAGGTGAAGAGGCGGTGGTGCAATTAGAGCCAGAGGAACGTGAGCAGAGCTGGAGCCTGGGGTGTGGCAGGGCCTCCCTGGCTTGCTGGCCCGGGCAGGCGCTGGATCACAAAGACCCCTGTCTGTCCTGCTAACCGCATGCATTTTATGCTCAAGTCTGTGAGTAGTTGCCAAGTAGAAAGGCAAGCACGTTCACAAATTTGAGGCATTATTGTGAAAGGAAAGCTTAGCGCTGAGCAGTTGCAGGATTCTGATTTTATTAATAATGAAGCTCCTTTCTCAGATAAACACACACAGAACCTCCTGCGCGGATAGTAATCAGTAGGCAGCTTTCAGGTTCAGTGCTTATTTAGATGGAATATCCCCAAGAAGTTCCATTCTCAGGGTTCTTTTATATGAAGTCAAAGACACTCCCTCCGGCCTCTCTGCTGACTTCATTATCTCCTCAGCACCTGCCCGCAGGGGTCAGGTTGGCTCTGACTTGGGGCGATATCTGTTTTATCATTCAGAGCCCTGCAGGACTGGTTTGTGCTTGGTGGGGGAAGGTCTCTTTTATCTTCGGGCTTTTGCTTGATCTAATCGGGCCTTGCACTGTTCTGCTAGTTTTGCCTAAGGTATACAAATGCATTCTTTTCTTTCTGGCGCAGTTTACTTGTGTGTTTCCTGTTACGTAGTCACCGTTCTTGTGCTTTGTTAATGAAGACTTGCAAGGTTTACCTTTAGAATATGCTCACAAGAAATCCATTGTAATATTTTGACCTGAAAGAAGTACTTTACAAAGTAAGAATTTTAGATGTGTGCCTTGAAGTCATTGTCGCCCTTGTGAAGAGTGGAGGTAAGGACTAGGTCTTGAGACCTGGAAGAGAGGTAGGAGACTGTTGCAGGTGATTCACGAGAGTGATGATAAGGGCCGGGTTTAGGGTAGTGCCACTGAGGACAGAGGGGAGGGGATGGATGTGAGTGATTTGAGGGGAGTGAACAAAATGATGAATTGGTTGTGCAGAACAAATGACAGGAAGCTTGCAAGGACACTAGGCGTGGACTTGGACCCTGATTGGATAAAGAAGCCATTTACTGAGGAGATAGGTTGGATTTGATTGGGTCCATCTTGGGAATGCTGGGTTAAAGGTTCCTGTCAGGTACGCCATGTGCGGAAATCCAGTAGAGAATGCGAAGCTCAGTAGACCTCATTCAGTCAGAGATGTGGATTTTGTGTGGGCCAATCAGGGGAAGAGCTAATTCCATATGCAATGGGTTGAATAAGGTAGGAATCTAGTTTCCTCTCATAAACCAGTCAGGTGGGCCAGGTTGCCAGGCAACTCTGCTGCCTACGTTCATCCAGGGACCCAGGAGAGTGAGGCAATTTCACCTTTTTTTAAATACCTGCCTTTCAAAATTGCTCCCATTTTTCTCCAGTTCCAGTCAGTGGGAAGGAGGACGTGGAAAGAGAACATCCAATGTGTTCAGCTTTACACTCATCGCCTCTGCTCACATTCCATTGGCAAGAGTTCCTTGGTCCTGCTTAGCGGCAAGGGAGGCTGAGAGATGTGGCCTCTGGCTCGGAGGCTGTGTTCCCATAGACAACACTGATTACAGTGAAGTGGAGAACAGCCTGGGGCAGGTGGGGGACTGACAGTTTACAGGTGTTATCAGAGTAGGTGAGGCCACCAGTGAATGCTTGGGAGAACATCAGGTCACACAAAGAGGTGGTGAGAAGAATGCGGCAGAGGACAGGATTTAGGGAATGGCACCACGAAGGACAGAAGAGGAGCCGCACCTATTATTGTTGGCAGAGGAGAAATGGAAAGCAGTGCCCTGGAAGTCAAGGAAGGAGAGGGCTTTAGAAATGAGTTTTCTCTAGTGAGGAAGCATGGTGCAGAGGTTAAGATCAGGCTCCGAAGCCCGACTCCTGAGGTTAATTCTTCACTCTGGGCCTTACTAGCTGTGTGATCATGACCAAGGTTTTCCTGTCTTTGTGTTTCATTTTTCTCACCTGCAAAATGAAGATAACCAAAGTACCCATCTCGGGGTTGTTTGGAGAGTAATGACCATATTAATGGGCTAAGAACAATGCCTGTTTGCCGTAAATACTACCAGGAATAGCTGAGAGTTAAGGTAAATTAGGGATTGGAAAGTACACTTTGGATTTTTAAATAAGATACTCACTTACATAGCTCGCTAAACATGCATTACCTCGTTGAAGCCCTAAAATATTTCCATGAAGGTGCAGTATTATTATCTTTATTTTACAGATGAGAAAAGAGAGACACAAAGAGGCTAAGTGACCTAGCCCTATGTCATAGCTAGTCAGTGACTGAGCTGAGATCTATTTGATTTCAAAGCCCATATTTTTAGACATTAAAATTTTGAGATGTGGAATACATGGTGAGGAGCAAGCTGAATGTTTGTAGATCTTTTTCACTCGTAAACCTCAATGTCTTTATTTTTAAAATGAGATTAATAACAGTACCTACCTCACTCTAGTATTACAAAGATAAATCAAGCTTCTTAATGAGAAACCCTTACCAAGCCACTTGGCATATCATAAACACAAATCTCCAATGTGTGGGGGTAGCTAATGACAGTAATGACAATAATAACTTATTTATTAACATATTTATTAAAGTAAATAGAACAATTAACGATCTATCATTAGATTTTTAACTAACCAAATTGCACTGGGTTTGCTAGTTAAAGACAGGAAGAGTATGCATTTTCTGTTCTATGTTATGCACGAATAGATCTGTGCTGGCTGAAGGTAGATTTTCAGGTCAAGATTATGGGGACTTCATGTGGTTTCTGACGCTGCTTGTTTTAACACCTTCCCACTTCTTTAGCTGAAATTTAGGCGGCCAAGGGCCCAGTGAGAGACAACGTTTGCTTGAGCAGCTCATAAAATGTGCTCCTGCTCAGTCCATCAGGAGCGCCTCCTGCAGGAGCCAGCTCGCAGGGGGGGGAGCAGCATGCCTGGGTTTTCTGACTCCATAGTCTCCTTACAACCACGTCTCTCTGCAAAAATGAATGTTTAGTAGATGCAGTCTTTTAAGTTTGGTGATTCTGTCTACCCAATGGGGATGTTGTGAGAATTAACAGAGATTCCAGGGATTGTCATTAAGAAATAGGAAGACTTGGGGCGCCTGGGTGGCTCAGTCGGTTAAGCCTCCGGCTTCGGCTCAGGTCAGATCTCACGTTCGTGGGTTCGAGCCCCACGTCAGGCTCTGTGCTGACAGCTAGCTCAGAGCCTGGAGCCTGCTTCCGGTTCTGTGTCTCCGTCTCTCTCTGCCCCTCCCCCTCTCATGCTCTGTCTCTCTCTGTATTAAAAAGAAAAAAGAAAAAAAAAAGAAATAGGAAGACTTTTTCTATTGCATTTCCTATGCATGGGTCTGGTTAGTCTTACCCTTAAAGAGAGCAGAAAGTACTATGGTGAATTTTATTACATGCTATTTAATTTTTTTAAGGAAGCATTCCGTTCCCTGCAGCACTTATGATTATCAGTGGAGAACATTTGGTCCAACCTATGTAAAATTCATGGACTCATGAAGTACATTCTTTTTTTAATTTTAGAAGAAAGAAGGCTGAAGATTATATATTTGTAAGTGATAAGTAACACAGCCATTTCAAACTTGAGAGCCATGTTTATTACCAAAAATCAGTTAGAAAAATATCAATACTGGCATATATTGGCACCTACACTTAATTTATACTTTATCTTCATAAGCTGATTAGAAGTGTGCCTAAATTTTTTTCTGTGTTGCCTGAGAATATTGAGTACCAAAAATCCATGGGGTTCTTCCAATTTTAGAAAATTGTTTTGGATAGATAGGTCAGAGCATAATTTCAAGTGTGTCATTTCCTCAAGTAAAATGAGGCATCCTGACATGCCTTCTAATAGATTCTAGAAAATGTAGGGATTAGTGATTTCTTTCCTCTACTAAAAAGTTAGTGTTATTATTTACAGTTAATAGTTGACCAGAATTTTAATATTGCAGCAATTAAAGTAGGTTAGCCTATATGTGTATTCATATCTTTGAGTTTTCTGAAGTTATTAACATAGGACTAACATAGCTTTATGTAGGAAGAAAACATATTCAAGGTAAATCAACTTAGAGTATTTTATTTTGAGAAAAGCAAATAAGTGTAATTGAGCTCTTTCCAATTCTGAATAAAACACCCTTTGTGAAATGGAATGCAGTTTTGAACTCTAACGTCTCTGTTTCCTCTTTGACTCACTCAACAGAAATGTTTGTTTATGCAACTAAATCTCTATGAATAGTACAATAGAGTGTATAGAGACACATCTTTTTTTTTTTTCTTCTCTAGACTTGGTGTCTTGCTTTTCAACAAAACTGTCCAAGTTTGCACTGAAGAGGGTAAACATTATACATGAATATCTGACTGCCTGAAAATAAGCTCACAACTTATGTTCAGACTGATTTACTTCAAAAGTGCCAAATGGAAGAGAGTGGCCAAGGAGGACAATGCTTACATATGATGCTTATATAGAAATCTGGAAAAACAGTATCCTCAAGAAGAGGACTGTTCTTTTGGAAAATTAATCCTTAGCTTTAAATAATTGTGTAAATGATTTAATGATATTCAGCACCTTGCTTGCTACAGTGCTCTCTGAGTCATCAAAAAATATTAAATTGTGTGCAGTATAGAGAGATTTGCATTTAATGAATTCTAATGACAAATAAGTATTAAAATTCTGTCTTGTTTCAGGAGTTATCTAAATGCTTTGTAAACTAAATGAGGTAGTGATAAGGCTGACAAATTGTTATATAAATTGAGGAATCTAAGACCTTTGCCTTTAATGAACAACCCTTGCCCACCTTAACATGGAAATAATCTTTAGCATCCCCAAGATCTGGAAGGATCCCCAAGATTCGGAAGGAGGCCAGGTCCTGATTATGTTTCATATGATACAATCCCATCTCCACATTTGTGGGGAACCTGAAAAAGCTTTTTGCCCAGGACCCAACTCATTCACAACAGCCTTGGTTGTCCTAATGTAGCAGTGAGTCACAGAGTCGGGACACTGAGGGTTTTGTTTCTAGGAAGCTGCTTTGTTCATGCTTGCACGGGCTCAGTGGGCTAAGACCCAAAAGGCTGAGCCCCTAGCACAGCAGGGAGCTGCCTTTGTACAATTTTTGCTCCTTTGTCCCTCATATATGGTACCATACAGTCTGAACGGGCGGTCTATGTTACAGAGTCATGAGGAATGTCCTGCACACATACACAGCCAGCTTGCCTTCTCTTGTCTTGAGATGTTCACCACATTCCTTAGGGACTTGCTCTACCACATTAATATTTTACTGTATTTTCTAGATTTTTAAAGTTAAAAATCAGTGTTATTTTCAAAGAAACATTGACCAAATCAGCACAATCCAGAAAAAGCTCAGTAGGCTGATGATGTGTATATATTTGGAAAATTTGGGGGAATTAAGAACATTTAGTTTGAAGAAGATAATGGTTCGAGGGAAAGTAATGGCTTTTCAGGTACAACTCTCTACCTTATAGAAGGCATTGAGAGCAGACCCAGGACTAACAAATCTTATTAAGAAAATAGGTTCTAATAAGGAAAAGCTTAGGTATTCATGTTGTTCAAGTGTGGACAAAACTGTAGTGAGGCAGAGAATTCCTCTCATTAGAAATGCATTTTCTTTGAAGGCTCTTTTTGTTTGTTTATGAGTCATTCTCTCTTGTATCTTTGCACATCTGGTAATTTTTTTTTTATTGTTGTTGAGAACTGGACATGGTAAATAATAGAATGTGGCAACTCTGGAAATCAGATTCTCCTCCCTCCCCAGAGTTTGTTGTTGCTTATTTGTTCATTAGTGACCTTCCTGAATTAATTCTGTCAAATCTGTATTCTTTGTCACGTGTAGCCACTAAAGTCCGCTCCATTAACTTAAGGGCAGTTAATGAATGAACAGAGGTTTCCTTAAGTTTTCTGGAACCAATAAGCCTCCGGGTCTTTGTCAAGGGTGCATAGAGCCTCAAAGTTAGCCAGAGGTAAGATTGTAGGGCCTTCCTCGGTCTTCCCTTAGCATGTACACAGCCCTGGGCATGAGCACTGCCCTACTCTTGTGTGTAACTTTGGAGATCTCCACAAGTATCCCAGAGCTTTGCCAAGGCCCCGGTGGACTTCTCATTCCCTCAGATTTTCTCCTTAAGCTTTTTGACCAGCTCACTGTGTGAAGTTACTATGCACTCCATCAGGCAGCCTGGGTGTTCCTCTGGGTACTTTTGATAGACACCCCCAGGGAAAAGGCTGTTGCTCTGTTGAGCTCCAACTCAGGTTCAAATTAAAACCGCCTTGCAAATGAGGTCTTCCAGGGAACCCCCAGATGGGACAAATAATGACAATTCTCTGAGAATGGGGTTTTGAAAGAGCTCCAGTCATATTCTGTTGCCTCTGGCTTCCAGGCCACTGGTTTTCACCATAGTTATGGGTTGTTGATTTTCAAGGCTGCTGCAGAGCTGGGGAGAGGCCATCAGACAAGGCTAATTAGGACGTGACAGAGCTTACTAGTCTTACTGAGACTCAGGTACTTCTCTTGAATAATGTTCCTCAAAGCTACAAGCTTTGGTTAATTTTCAGAGTTCTAAAAAAGTTGATTGTGACAATGTTTTGCTAATGTTTTCATTACTTATATGGAAGTGAGACTATTTAGAGGTCCTTTCCCTGCCAGTCTTGTTGGTGTTGTTCTGGAAGTGGGTTTTAGCCATATTTTTTAAAAGTTGAACTCATTAACTTCCAAGGTCTCCTCCCACTCTCGAACATTCATTGTTAACTAGTTATAGCACATCCCCCAAACTATCCCAGAGGATATAATTTACTATACCTTTTTTAAATAAATGTGGTTGTTTAAAATATAATTAGAACAGACTTTCCCCAAAGCCAAAATATGGAACACAATAGACTGTAGTTTGGTTATCAATCTCTGCTTGATTTTACGCACTTGTTAAACAAGAAACATTACCTTTCCTGCACAGTTTTATAAGTTACAATGAATTAGTCAAAAGGGGTAGGAGATCTTATGCCAATAAGAACCATATATCATGATATAGGTAAAATTTAAGTACCAGTGACTACTAAAATGATAATTGACTTACGGTATTTCACAGGATTGAATCATTAGCATATGTATTTTTTGAATGGTTTACATTTAATTCTGAAGTTTATTTTAATTATTATTACCAAATTATTGACTTGTCTATTCTAACTAATCCTTTATTTACTTGCTAAACATCCACTTTTATTCTAGCACTGATGAATATAGGTAAGGAATTAACTCAGCATGATCCTCTGCTATTTTATATACATTTCTTTTTTTCTGAAGATGGATATGGTGACCTGGTACTGCCTTACTTGGCAATGTTGTTAAATAATGTATCTATATAAATTAATTTTCCAAATGTTTGAAGCTAGACTTTTTTAAATTTAGCTATCTGACTCTTTCCAAACTATATTAAATGGTTTTCAGGGTGCCTTCTCAAGGTGTATTCATCAGCTAAGCATCCAACTCTTGGTTTCAGCTCAGGTCATGATCTCCCAGTTCATGGTTCATGGGTCCAGACCCCATTTTGGGCTCTGTGCTGATGGGCAGAGCCTGCTTGGGATTCTGTCTCTCTTCCTTTCTCACTTACTTTCTCTCAAAATAAATAAATAAACCTGAAAAGAATAATACATCTCTGCTTCATGAGAAAGCTAGCGATCTAATGTATCAGTGACAAATAATCATTTTAGATAGTTACTTCACAGCCTTGAAAAGCAGCATCAGCCACTTTGGCTCTCGTGAGCAAGGGCTGTTGCATCAATACTCAGTGGTGACACAGTGCTGTGATTTTGGTGTTTTAATACTTTTTAACAAGTGTTGTACCTTGTACATGTTCATTCAAACTTGCTTTTCGTAGGTTTTCTATTTTATTTTTAATTTAATTTTAATTTTTATATTTTTTTGAGAGAAAGGGAGTGGAAGTGGGGCAGAAAGAGAGAGGGAGACGCAGAATCTGAAGCAGGCTCCAGGCTCCAAGCTGTCAGCATAGGGCCAGACATGGGGCTCGAACTCCCCAACTGCAAGATCATGACCTGAGCCAAAATCAGATGCTTACGAAAGCCACCGAGGTGCCCCAATTTTTCATCTAATTTGAATTTTCCAATCTTTAGTGGGCCTGATGTGGGAAACAAAGACCGAAGGAAATGGCAGATAGAACTAAACTTCCTTATACCCTGCGGCCATTGACAAATACTTGAGCAGGCAGAGTGAAATGTTTCTCCAGGAACTCCCTACTCTCTTACCGCTAATGCTTTGCTAGAGAGAAAGACAACTTTGGCTTGATAATAGCTAGGCCTCCAGTATCCTGTGAGTCTTCTTTAGCATATGACAGTCTCATTGAAAACTCCCCCCTGACTTTACCTCCTCCAGCTCCCAAGTATGTAATGTGTCTCTCTGCAGGGTCTGAGACAGCTCTTTCTGCCCATGGGTCCTGTCCCAGTGGTTAATAAAATCACCCTTTGCACCAAAGACATCTTCAAGAATTGTTTCTTGGCCATTGGCTCCAGATTGCCCACAGTAACCCCAAGAACCTCATCAGGCCGACACACCAGATCAGGCCTGACACCTACTGGTCTCTAATGATGCACTAGACCCCACTTTAAGTTCATTTAATTTTCCCAACATACCAGATAAGTAGGCACTATTATTATCTTTTTTAGATGAGAAAACTGAAGCAAAGAGAGATTAAGTAATTTGTCCAAAGTCACATAGCTTCTAAGTAAAGCGGGGATTTGAAACTCAGGATTCTGACTCTGCAGTTCATGATCTTAACTATTACTCTATACTATGTCCTGCAAGGATGCTTGGCAGAATTACACATAAACATAAGAATGAGAGGGTGCTGATGGACTAGCTCAATGAAACTCATTAAAAAGTATTTAAACTTGGGTGAATTTTGTCTGTGGCAGAGAAAATTCTTTTGGTTTCCCACAGACTGTGTGTGCATGTGTAAGCATACACGCATGTACATGCATGTTAGTGTATGTATTAAAAAGGTAAGATGGCCAAAGAAGTGATTTTATTAAACCGATGTTAAGTAGTATTAAATTATAAATATTTTAACTTCTCTTTTGGTGAAATTGATGAAGTTTTGCTAATCTTTTGTTGTTGATTTGCATTATATGATTTTACCAGAAAAATTTCTTGAAGTATGTTTAGGACTTGTTTTACATGACTTTGTATTTCTTGAGAATAATGCCTTATTGGAATCAAGTTACTGATCAATGTCTTTGGAAATCTAAGAATTATGTATGGTTCATTCTTCTTCTCCAATATAATGCACAGATTAACAACTGATTCAGTAATCTTGCTTTCCTTGATGTAGTGGATTTTTTTGTGGCATCTAGAGAAGAAGACAAGGAGGCAATTCTCTAAGTATTAATTTCTTTTTATTCAAGTAGTTGCCTCAAAAGGGTAAGCAGAATGAGTCACTGTTACCACAAACTCAGCACAAAAGTTTTGAAAAGTGAAGTTCATCTTGTTGAGAGATCATTTCCCATTGGTCTCTTGCCTTTCTGCATGTCCCATGAGCAGAAGCACTGGAGGCCGTTTTCTGGATTATCTTCTCAAGGGCTTTTGCCCAGAAAACAGCCTTGAAGATAGAGATGGTGTCTCCCTCCAAAGAAAGGGGCAGGTTCATTTACTGTCCAGTATAACAAAAATGATGTCTTTCTCTAATGCAAAGGACATTTATTCTTAATGCCCACTATGAAAGGTTAGGGTGCCCTAACTTCAGGTTTCTCTTTCATAATGCGGGCCACTGTGTGTGTGGGCATCACCTGGCCGTCTCCATGTTGCAGTTGGATCTCGGGGACCTGGCCCATAGTCTGGCTGTTGCTGTTGCTCTGAGTCATAAAGTCCATGGTCTCTGTCTTCTGCCAGAAGTCCATGAAACTGTGGCAGGCAAATTTGTTCTCTTCCAAGTAGAGTGGAGTCTCAGAATCTTCCAAGTTCTTGAAATTTATTATTATAAAATTCTTTCTTAGATTTTCACCTTCATTTAGAAACAGCTTCCCTTTGGAAGAGGGAATTACCATTTCTTTGTCGTGGATTCAATAGAGATTTGGCAAGTTCTCTGTACTTTGTTCACTGGAGAAGTGACTTAGGACAATTGTTGGTTGCATTCTCCCTCCTTTCCTTTGCACTCCCCCCTCTGCCCCCACTGTTATCCTTAGTCATAATGTTACGCCTAAATTACGGGATCCCCAAAAACCAAGACCACCAGGGAGTCTGAGACACGTATGCAAAAGCAAAGGGCATTTATTCGGGCTTAAGCTCGGTCTCTCAGACCTCACCAATGCAGTGGATCCGTGCTGAGAGCCCCGAACAATAGCTGAGCAGGGTTTTTATGGGATTTGGAAAAGGAGAGTTACAGGGAATTGTGACATAGGCACAGCAATCCAATCGTAATCACACAGCAGCCCTAGTAACAATCCTAACTATTCAGAATCTCTAGGGTGTCCGTTACATTTGGTGGGACCCAATCATGAGATGTTTGGGGTTCCTTTGAAAATAACCAATTACAGGGTGGGCTAAGGATCCCCACGTGGGGTTTGGGCAAGTGGTGAGGGATTGGCAAACTAACATTAAGCAACTATCTATAGCCCCAGTCCCCAAGCCCCGGACCTCAGGAATGTTAAGTATCCCTTTGGTCCTTACTGATTGACCCGATTAGGAGCGGCTCTTCTAGTCTTGAGCAAGGTGTAATTGCCAGATTGTTTCAGGGAAGCTGAAACTTAGGCCTTCTAGTTTCTAAGGCTTATTTTAAGCCTGTCATGGTGTTAGTTTGGCTCTTTTATAATTTTTCTTTCCCTTTTTTTTCTCAGAATTCTCTTCTGTCTCTCCTTTGTCTTTTGTACTTGAAGTTGACTATAAACAAACAGAAACATTGTTAATCTGTTTAAGTCAGGTGTCTTTAGCATATAGGGAAACTAACTGTCCTTTTCAGACCCTTACTTGGGGCACCTGGATGGGTCAGTTAAGCATCCAACTCTTGATTTTGGCTCAGGTCAAGATCTGAAGATTGTGAGATTGAGCCCCACATTGGGCTCCATACTGAGTGTGGAGCCTGCTTAAGATTCTTTTTCTCCCTCTCTATCTTCCCCTCCCTAGTTTGCTCACATATGTGTGCATTCTCTCTCTCTCTCTCTGTCTCTAAATAAATAAATCCAAGTAAGACTTGATGCTGTGCCAGAACCCACCCCCCCCATGTGTATTTCTTCTACAAGCAGTGGACAAAAGTGTGTGATGGTAGGTGAAAGGGAATAGACTAATTTTCACCCATCAGCAAGTTTCAGCAGCAGACCCGGCAAGCATTGCTGATCCTTGGGAAAAAGTTTCTGACCAAATGAGCTACACTGTAATAGTGAATACCCCAAAAAAAAAAAAAAAAAAAGGGTTACCAATTCCTGCTCTAATGTGTTTTATGCCAGTGATTCTCAATTTAAAGTGTGAGGAAGACAGAAAAAGGAGTAAGCTCACCGGAATCACCTGGGCAGGATTTTCAAAAAGCGCTCCCCTCCAGTTTCTCATAGGTGTTCCCTGCTGAGAGTCACTGTGTTTAACTTTTATGATTCACGTTGTTTGGTTCCATTAACTGACACAGATTGTTTGTTTTCGGTGTTTGACCCTCTGGGCCATACCCAAAGTAATACTGACCTTGTTACTTCTTTTACAGGGTTGTGGGAAGAAAATGTATTCCTTTTTGAGAGGAACCAAACAACTGCAGGTGCTAAGATTTCTGGGGATCTCCATTGGAGTGACACAGATCCTGGCCATGATTCTCACCATCACTCTGCTCTGGGCTCTCTATTATGATAGAAGGGAGCCTGGGACAGAGCAAATGATGTCCCTGAAGAATGACACGACTCAGCACCTGTCATGTCACTCAGTAGAACTGTTGAAGCCAAGCCTGTCAAGGATCTTTGAACACACATCTATGGCAAACAGCTTTACTACTCACTTTGAGATGGAGGAATTATAGAGAATGTCGAAGAAGCAAGCTGCAAATTTATTTTATTGGACTCGTGCATTTTTGGGCACACACTTAATCTGTTTCAGAAATGTGTGGAAATAAAAATTTTGCCATAAGGAATGCCTAAGCATATAATTTTTCTACCCTTTAAAGTGAAGAGGGAAAAATTTTATAAGTCACCACCTGGACACTTATAATGCCCTTTATAATGCTGAAGACAGATCTAATACCCACTTTATAGCCTGTATAAGGTTTTTACTGAATACAGTTATTCTTCAAGGCTCATGCTTTGGCATAGTTTGACCAGCATTTCTGCATGCATGTAAACAAGCCATGCTCTGGTGGCACTGGAGCCACAGTAAAGTGTGATTTACTTTCATAAGCTTGCTAGTGTATCAAGTACCAATGGATTGCTAACACAGGAAGTTAGGCAGTATTAATGAATTGTATTCCTTGATGACATATTCTTTTGAGAGTGGGTAGATTATACATACGAAAACTCTGAAGATTGGTGACTATCTACATGTGATTTTTCTGGTTACTAAAATATTCTTATTACTTAACAAAAGCAAATTAACACATTGTCTTAAACCGATCAGGGATCTATGTGTATATAAGAGTCTGTGGTAAGTCTGTATAATTCAGTAGATTTCAGTTCTTATAATGTTAAGAATAACAATTGTGAGTGAAAAGGATAAATTTTTCCTGTATAGCACCATTATTGTTAACCTTTTCTGTTAATAGAGCTTTAAAAATCCATCTTGGCCTTATATTACATACATAACTGTTAATTTAAATGCTTAACCACTAATTTTGAAGAATTGCCAGTGTGATACATAGGAATCATTTTAACTCAGAATGTAGTCTGGTCTCAAGGAAGTATTAGCAAGAATGTTTACACATAACATTAGTTCACTTAGCAAAGTCTTGGATGCTTCCCTTCTCCCAAACTAAGGCTCTTTTTGACACTCAACACTTTTTAAAAGGAACTTACCTTTGTCTTTTCCAAACAAGAGGCAATAGTCCATAAGTCTGAATATAATTCTACAGAGAATACTGTTCCTTCTTTTCAGCAAAATGTCAGGAGAATCATTAAAATTAGTGGCAATTTAACTAGAGATTTTCTTCGTTTTATTTCACTGATTAAGATACTATGGTGAATTACACAGATTATTAAATTTTTTACAAGAGTAAGATATATTTATTTGAAATGGGAAGAGTGCATTTTACTGTATTTTGTGTATTACATTTATTTCACAGAAAATGAAAAGAAAATTAAAATGTGTCAATAAATATTTTCTAGAGAGTGATAATTTTTCTGTGTCTAATTTTTATACATGAAAACACTTTTACCATTTACAATGACTGCCAAAGGGAGAGAAATACAAGAAGAAATGATGAAGTAAAGTAACAATAATGATATCCAAACTCTGGAACTAATCTATAAGAGGATGTATTCTCAGTGAGAAAACACAAAAAGATGCCCATTTACTTCTCAGGTTTATTTTTGAGCAAAATGATAAATAATGTGGTTGTTTGCTAGAACATAAAAATACGCACATTCATGCAAATTCATCTTCTCAATGTTTTCACATCCCAGTTTCTTCAAGTTAACATTTAGAAGCAAATGAGTCTAAGAAATGCAATATTTGAAATTAGCTGTCAGATTTTATCTCTTCCATAGATTCAAATGAAAACGGAGTAAATCCCTTGCTCCATCAGAACCAAAAGCCTCAACACCCAACTCCCCATAACTTCATGTAAAATGCCCATGGAAATGAGAGAGCTATGACTATTATCTGAATTATTTGGATAGCAGTTAAATTATCCAAATGGCTGCTTGTTGGTTGATGTGTCTCGGTCATAGGAAGAACAGCACATACTGTGTTGACCTCAGTTAAAAATCTGCAAATTACAAACAAAAGCCAATTTCCACATCTTTAGACTTTAGATATTTTGATATATTACCTGACTTAGTACTCTCGAATAGTCAACATAAATTTAGACAGACATCTACTATATATTACACTTGCTTAATGGGAACAAACAACATTTATAGCTGTGGTCTACTCAGGCCTCTTACGGTCACAGTGCACCTGGAAAAATAAAATTGCAAGAGATTTTAAAAAGTGTATTTAATATGGTAGAGCTGAGGGAGTTCACTGTTTGGGTACACTGCAAAAAAAAATTGCTAACTATTTCTTTGGGAGTTTGTAAAATATTTGTTTTATAAAAAAATCACTTTTTAAGTTAAAATTTAAGATTATTTTCAGACTAGTTAATGGTCCATTCAGAGTGCCCTGGAGATTCAGAAATGACAGTGGAAGATGGGGTCTGTCCTCCAGCACTGTGAAATCCGGTTGAGAGGTCCTTGTGCGAGCCGGAGATAAAACTCCCAGGAGAACATGCAGTGGCCCGGGTCATGCCGAGGAATAAGAGACTAAGAAGAGTGGAGTTGAGTGGAATCGAGGCAGCTACACTGAAAAGCTGAGTCAGGAAGGAAAGCAGAGCTTAGCTAACTCATGGAGAACACTCCATGGCTCCGAGCTTGGTAAGTATGTATTATTTTGGGGGCTGAGAGTGTCCTTTGATGTGGTTAGACAGAGCACAGGATGCTTCAAGAGATAGCATGAGAAAGGAAATGAGTGAAATTTAGGTTTTGAAATTCATTTTGTAAGCTAAATGGGAAGTCATTGAAGTCCTCTCAGAAGTGATTTGCCTCTGAGAAATGTAACTGGATTAGCCAGTGAGAAACTGGCAGCAGTGGGACTAGTACAGCTACTTACACATCACTGTGGGGTGCACATTCTTTACCTCTTAACGGGGCAGGCTCTCTGGAGTTCTAGAACACCTGGGACTCTGGAGGGGGGCTGGTTAGATTGCTGTTGCTGTGGTCCTGGAGAAAGAAGGATCCTCACCAAGGCAATAGAAATTTTTTTTTAAAAAAAGAAAGCATAAAACAGATTACAACAGGATGAATCCACAAATTGAGTGTGGAATGAGAAGCAAAAGACCTGACATTTCTAGATTTTGTAGCTAGTAAATCGGCAGTGGCATTAACCTAGATAGAAGACTGGAGGGAGCGGGTGTGTGGGAGGGTGATGTAATTAATTTGGTTTGGGACACACCCAGTGGGACATGCCTGCAGGACATGCAGATGGAGGTGTCTACAGGCTGCTGTAAATTCCAGTCTGGAGCTCAGAGAGTTCACTGTCGAGCCTGAGGATTTTTATGCATTGCTTTCCCGTCTCAGGAAGCCTGACAGAAAATGGGCTGAGAACCAAATCTAATATGAGGAGAATCTTAACTAGGATGCTACAAGAGCTTCCTTTTGTCTGAACTCCCACGCCTATGGATGAGTCAAGCGAGGTAAAGAGAAATGAATATACCACTGAATCTTCTGTGGCAAAAGGAGCCACCCCTTTTAAAACAAGACTGCCAAGTGCTATGTCGCTTATTCAACCCCACTTCCTGTGAAGATCCTGTGATTTTTCAAGCAGATTCCTCTTTCCTATTAACTGACTTATTTCCTCGCCTCCACGCACCTGCTAGAAACATGTTCGGGAGAGTCTCTCAGACCATTTGAAAGTCATTTACTTTCTCTTAGAATATGTTCTTGCAATCACGCCTCATCTCGTGCATTCGTGGGTGGGTGTGAGGTGCCAGGCCCCCGGGTGCCAGGTGTGTTACATGTATTTTCTCTGCTTTTTACAACCATTTTGCAATCTGCAGGCATCTTGATCCTCATGAAACAAATGAAGAAGGGGGACTCAGAGATATTGCCGGGAAGTGGCAGTGCTCTGCCCTGCCCCCCACCACTTTGTGACATGGCGTCATCGTCGGCCTGTGGTGAAGCGCAGCTGTTGCCTCGCACAGAAAAGCCAACTCCTCCTCCATGGCCATCGGGATCTCGAGGCCCACTTGCCTCCAAATTCTGTTGCTTCTTCCTTCAAAATGACTCTTTTTTCTAATTTCATTCTTCCTACTATTTCCCAGAACAAGTCCAAATTATCCATAACTTTGATTGAAGCCCTACATTTCTCTCTTCTCCCATTTCTGTCTCCTTCCATTGATCTATCTTGTACATGAACGGGACCAAATTAATTTATTTAATCAACCTTATTGAGATATATATTTTATATATACATAAAATACATCTCACCTATTTTAAGGATTAGTTTTTTCATATCTATGTACTCATGTAACTACAACCACAGTCAAGATGTAGAACCTTTTATCATCTCAAAAAGTTCCACGATGTGTCTTTGCTGTAAATCCCCACCATCCCCACGCCTAGCCCTGGGTGACACTGACCTGCTTTATGTCACTTAATTTTTATAAAACACAATTCCTACCGTGTCACTCCTTATTCGAACCCTTCCAGGAGTTCTTTGCTTTAATTAAGACAGAGATGCCCAGCTCACTTGTGTGTATGTCATTTACGTGGCCTATTGGGATAAATGAAGGTCAAAGGTGCCTGGCCATCCTAGGCCTTTCCTGGCCAAATGAGGGCTATAGGAAAGCAATCGCTCAGCACCAGGGTTTGACTGCAATCCAGTAGTTTAAACAAAATAGAAGTGATTTTATATTTCATAAAATGTACACGTGTGAATAGCCCAAGGTACGGCTGCCTGAAGGAGTCAGGGACTCAAGTCCTTTTCTCCCGCTGCTCTGCGGTGCTAAGGCACTGCCCGTGCTCACCCGGCCCCAAGTGGCACACTGTACTTCCACATATACGGCAGCAGGCTGGAGAGAGTGTGGAGCGGATGGGAGGAGACATGCTTCTTCCCTTTAAGGGCGGACCCATACCCAGGATCACACAGAGCTTCCGTTCAGGTCTCCAGCCATAAGTGGGGTGGGGGAAGGGCCTTTGTTCCAGGCGCCCATGTGCCCAGTTGAACCAGGAAGTTCTATGACCGCAGAAGGAGGGGAAGCTGGTATAGGTGTCACGTAGCAATCTCTGCCACATTCCTCGGTACTTGCAGAGTAAGCTCTTCCACATGAACTTATTTTTCCAAACCCATCCCCTTGTACCTTCCCACAGGTCAATATACACCAGCCACACAGGCCAACCATGGTCTCCTCGTTGCCATTAACATCGTGGGAGATATCTGGGGGCTCCTTGATTTTGCTCACGTCTTGGTGCTCCTCTCACAGACCTTCATGTCCACCAGCCCACTCTGCACTCAGCCTCTGTGTTCCAGCTCAGCAGCCGCTTCTTGTCTGCAGCTTCACAGCAAACCTTCCTTCAGCCCACAGCAACCTTCTTCCTCTCAGCATTTATTTGTTGCCATGATATCTAGTTTGATCCTTGTGTTTTCCAGTTTGTAACACTATTTGTAATTTATATTATTATTTTCTTTCTGTATATCTGGTCTCTCTCGAGAATAAATATGCTCTTTTGTATCCCACTCAACATGGCATGGGGTTGGGTAGTGTTTCTTAGGTATCAGTGCCTATCTATCTACTATGTGTATGAATTAATACATGCATGAATTATGAGTTAGTTAAATGAATCAAAAGCTATTGTCCAAAGTGATTTCAATAAGGAGAAACTACTGTAAAGGAAGCCATCTGTTCGTTCTTGACTGGGCTAGAGGACACTGGGTTCTCATGAGCTAAGTACTCATTTAGCTGTAAGTGGATGTAGATTGGATCTGTAGAATGCAGTTAGAGCTCAGTCAAGTCTCATAAATGTCTGAGTGAACTATCAAGTTGTACTTGCAGTCTAATCAGATAATAGTGTCTTTCATTTATAAAATGTTTTTATGCCTAACCCCAAACCCTTTAACTTTCGAATCTATGTTTTGTTAAACTTAAAAGTACACAGAGTAAAATCTGAGTTCACATCACTGAAAAAAATCTTTGAAGAGTTAAAGATTGTAGCTGATCTCCACTAATTTTGCCATATTCATGCAATTCTAGAAGGTAACTTAAAAAAATATATGTGGCAGAGGCACCAGTGTTGCTCAGTTGGTTAAACATCCGATCCTTGATATCAGCTTAGATCATGATCTCACAGTTCCTGACATGGAGCCCTACGTCAGGCTCTGCACTGACAGCTCAGAGCCTGATTGGAATTCTTTCTCTGTCTTGTGCATGAGTGCGCTTTCTCTCCTTCTCAAAATAAATAAACATTTAAAATAATATGTGGCATCCAAGACTTCTGTGCTGAGTGCATCAAATACAGTTTTCTATTTACTCTTCTCATAATACCAATGATGTAGCTTTTATAATAAAGAAGAGGGACCTGTGGATCAGAGATCATAAGGAATATACCCCAAATTACGCAGCAAGAAAGTGTGGTTTTAACCAGGATTGTCTAAATCAAAAATCCATGATCTTAACTACTTAACAAGAGAGCTAGTATATTAACAGATTTCCTAAATTATTCTTAATTTCTTGGTTATGACAGGTTATTTTAATATATTGCTGAATTTTGCTAATTAACATTTCTTTAATTTTTTTAATATATTCAAAAGTTATATTCATTTATTTAACTTGTTAACTCATTTTTCTTTGATAGATATTGTATGAGGATAAGCTAGAGTCTTAAAATATATTTATTTTAAATTTCATTTTAGTCTAAGAATTTGGCAGGTGTATATACTGTCTTTAATATTATGAGATAAATTTTTTAATATATCTCATGTCAACATTAAGAATGCAAAATAAGACTTCTACTTCCAGCCAGGATGGAATAATGAGGATCAAATGTATCCTTCTGTCTGAAATATACAATAACAAAACATGTTTGAAACGATGATTTTTTTTAAGATACTGGATATTAGACAACAAAGACAGTGATCTTTAAGAGGTTGGTAACAAATGAGGTGAGCTCTCTGGTTTCCCCAGCTTACTTACTTAAGGGAACTTCCAGAATGTTGTGAAAGGAGGGAGAATCTAAGTAGAGCCTGGATTCCGTATTCAGAGGAGATGAAGCTCAGAATACAGGGAGACCAAGGCAGCTGAGTTTGAGAGTGATTGAGAAAAGAAATGCCTGGATAAAGAGCATGGATAGAATATCCCCTTCAAGTATTCTGAAGAGTCATGATTGACACATTCAAAAGGACTAAAGCACGTGGTACCTAGTGCCCACAGAGGGCTGGAAATAGTGCTATTCTCACCAGCCAGACCAGAAACCCCATAATTCATAGGGCAGTGAGTGGGGTACAGAAAGTCCCACCTCAGTAGTGAGAAATAATTGGCCTTTAAATTAATAAGGCTCTACTGCACCAAACAAATCATAAAAGCAAGACCTTAAATTATCATACTTCTTTCACATAATATAACTGAATCAAGAACAAAACTCAAGAATACTTAATAAAATACAGAAATAACTATCCCCCAATAAGGGAAAATTCACAATGTTTGACATTCAATCAAAGATTACCAGTCATGCTAAAAAGCAAGAAAATATGACCCATAATGAGAAAAAAATAAGTTGAAATAGATCCAGAACTGGCACAGATACATTAGCAGATAAAGATATTAAACAAGTAATATCTTGGTATTCCATGTGTTAGAAAAATTAAATGGAGATAGAAAGAAAATTTTATAACAATCAAATTGAACTTTTAGAGATAAAACCTTCAAAGCATGACATGAAGAGTATGCTGCTTATAACTAACAGCAAGTAAGCCTTTGTGGAAGAAAGGTTAACAAGTTTCAAGACATAGAAATATAAATTATACAAAAGAAACTTGAAACAGAAAAATAAATTAGAACCAGAGCAAACACATCACTGAATTGTGACAATGTCAAGTAGTCTATACACACGAAATTAGTGTTCTCAAGCAAGAGGAGCAAAAGAAAGATTTACAGTATAATGTTAGAAAATTTTCCAAGCTTGATTTTTAAAGGTCCAGGAATATAAAAGGACCCCAACCACAAAAACATGAAGAAAACTACACCTAGGCACAGTATAATCACTTTACTTAAAACCAGCAATATATAAGAAATTTTTAAAGCAGCTGGGGCGGGGGAGGGGTAGATCATGAACCATTTACAACTACATTAAAAATACTAAATAATGAAGGATGTATCCAGGAGAAAAAAAGATGTGCAAGACCTATACATTGAAAATTATAAAATACAACTGATAGAAATTAAAGAATACCTAAGTAAATGAACACTTACAGCATGCTTATGGATCAGAATACTTAATCTTGTGAAGAGGGTAATTTACCCTAAATTTATCTTTGGGTTCAAATGCCAATCAAAATCCCAGCAGATCTTTTTGTAGAAATTGGCAAACTAATTCTAAAATTCATATGAAAATGCAAAAGTGAGGGACACAAATCATGAGAGACTATTGAATACTGAAAAGGACCCGTGGACTGAAGGGGGAGGAAGAGGGAGGGAAGGGGGTGATGGTCATGGTGGGGGGCACTTGTGGGGAGAAGCACTGGGTGTTACATGGAAACCAATTTGACAATAGAGTATTATAAAAAAAAAGAAAATGCAAAAGACTAAGGTATTTTTCAAAAGTTGAAAAATAAGAACAAAGTTGGAGGGGTAATACTACTGGGATTTAAGACTGTGTGGTACTGATTAAATAGAATAGAGAGTCCAGAAATAAACTTACATAAATGGACAACTGATTTCTGACAAAGATGCAAAGACAAATCAGTGGTAAAAGGACAGTCTTTTCAACAAATACTACTGGAACAGTAAGATATCTACACACAAAACCAAAAAATCAAAACAAAATAAAACCCCAAAATTTGTTCCATAGTTTGCACCATTTAAAAAATGGTACAATCACCATTACATGAAGATAAAATGGTATATCCAAAGTGAATCACAGGCCTAAATGTGGAACTAAAATAAACTTCTAGAAACAAAACAGAAAATCTTGGGACAAAACAGAAAATTGGGTGGCTCAGTTGGTTAAGCATCTGACTTCAGCTCAGGTCATGACCTTGTGATTGGTGAGTTTGAACCCTGTGGAAGGCTCTGTGATGACAGCTCAGAACCTGGAGCCTGCTTCAGATTTTATGTCTCCCTCTCTCTCTGTCCCTCTCCTGCTCATGCTCTGTCTGTCTCTCAAATATAAATAAACATTGAAAAAAACCTAGAAAATCTTTACGGCTTCATATTAAAAAAATATTTCTTAGATATGATACCAAACATAATCTAAAAAATAACAAATTGATAAATTGGACTTCATCAAAATTAAAAACACAGATCACTGAAAGACATCATTGGCAGAATAAAAAGATGAAACACTGGGAGAAAATATTTACAAAACATACATATGATAAAGGCCTTATATATTGAATATATAAAAACTCTAAAAACTCAATTATATGAAAACAAATTCCATTTAAAAATAGGTAAAATGTTTGAAGACACTTCACAAAGAATATGTGCAGATGGAGAATAAGCATATGAAAAAAATACTAAATCCCTTTATTCATTAGGAAAATGTTAGTAAAACCACAATGCATCACTTACTAGAAAGGCTAAAATGTAAAGTTTGACAATACTAAGTGTTGATAAAGATGTGGAGGAACTAGAACTCTCATACATTGCACGTACAAATGAAAAATGGCTGAATCACAATAGAGAACAGTTTGACATGGGCGCCAGGGCAACTCAGTCACTTGAGTGCTTTTGATTCAGGTCATGATTCCAATGTCATGGAATCAAGTCTTCAGCATGGAGCCTGCTTAAGATTCTCTCTCTTTCCCTCTGCCCCTCTCCCCTGCTCTCTCTCTCTCTCTCTCTCTTTTCCAAAAAAAATAAAAAACACATTACTAACCAGCTTGACAGTTTCTTAAATTGCAAAACATACACTTAATATATGATTTGGCTATTACTTTCCTAGGTACTTATTTATTGAAGAGAGAGCAAAGCATATTTCTATACAAAGCCTTACACATGAATGTTTATGCCAGTTTTATTGCAATAGCCCCAAACTGGAAACAAGGCAGATATCCATGAACATGTGAGTGGAAAAATTGCATTAAATTCATATAATGGAATATTACTCAATAATAATAATAATAATAATAATAATAATAATAATAATAAAGACTAGTCTATTGAACCGTGCAACAAAACAGATAAGTCACAAAGTAATTATGCTTAGAGAAGAGAGCTTAGCAACAAAAAGGAATTACATATTGATATATACAACAATATGGGTAAAAATCAAAAGAAATATGCTGAGTGAGAGAGGCCAAACAATAAATAATGCATATTACATGACTCCATTTATATAAACCCTTAAAATTCAAATTAATTGATAGTGACAAAAGCAGAACAGTGGTTGATTCAAGAAGGAAAGGGAGAGAGAAAAAATTAAAATGATCATGGGGATGATAAATAATTGAAGGTGGGTTCCAACCCTCAGAGCATGTGGAGGGTTGGTTAGGTCCCTATTTGTCTGTTTGGGCTTTGGTCACCTCTTACCTTGCTCTTACTTGAACTGGATGTTCTCAGTCCCGGCTTTGCTGATACCCATTCTTCATTAACCATTTGAGCAATTTACTAATTTCAGTGTCTATAGTTAATACTTTTTGAGGATGTGGCTGAATTTCTTCTGCGTAGTGTAAGGAAATTTCACCTGGACAAAGATGAATGCATTAAATGTTGAGCCTACTCTAAAAATGGATCCTTAAGTGCCTTGCAATGATTCTGCAAGATAGCCAATCAGATATAGCATCGCTTCCATTTCTCAGGGACTCCATTCTACTCCAACCCAGGGCATGTCTACTGTGCTTCCAGGGCATTTTCCCCCTATTCTTAGAAGCAGTTTTAACAAATAGACTTGTAAATAATGATCTTTGATTGATCTAATAAGAAAGACGGAAGGCATCTGTTACTGAGGCAGGAGAAACTTCCCTTTTTTTATAATTCATTGTTCAAATGCTTGTCAAAGGGCAGGGTCCCGAAGCTAGAGCAGCTAAAGGAGGGAAAAAGTTGCATTTTCCAGAATCAAAACCCACGCCTTGGACTATTACTTCTTATATTATGGATAGAGTATGTGAGAATTTAACTGTCTTTGTGTTGTTAAGTTCTGAACACATGCATAACTTAAAAATCTATTCCCCTCGGAAAGCTGTGCTCTGGCAAAATTGGAGAAGAAAATTGCTGTGACGAAGGTATAATGTGCTGTATTATTCTGTTTATGGATCAATATGAATCAATCTGACAATCAGATTTCTAATGATGGTTCCTAATTCCCTTCTATTCTCTTCTAGTTTTCCTTGGAATTCATCTTATTTTCTCTTGCCAAGTTTGAGACCAATTCAGTTCAATTTAGTGAGATTTGTTGAACATCTGCTATGTAGAATAGGTTGGGCTGGACAATGTGAAGATCAGCAAAAAAACAAACTATAATCCCTGCCTCAAGAAACTCACAGTGCAATTGGAGAGATCAGACAAATGGGCATGGAATAGTTAACCAGTGCCTGGTACAGGTTCTGGCCGCTGAAGGTACTCATTAATGTATGAATTGAATCAACAACACTGAAAATTCGTATAAGGTTGAATGCGAAAGTATGTGGTACAGATATAGGATTTCTGAGAAAGCAAGACATCAAAGCAGATGAAGTTTTGGCACATCATGGGAAAATTGTGGTGGGGCAGATTTTAACGAGAAAAAAATGAGAAGCATAATTCAGGTTAGGGTCATTATAAATAAGCCGGAGACAGGCATTGGCCGAGTGTGTGTTCACAGCAGGAAGGAGCCCGTTATGGCTGGAGAAGGTAGTACAGGTTCAGATAGAGGAGGATCTCCTATGAAGTTTGGACTTCATTCTGAGGCCCTGGAGAGCCCTACGTGGGTTTGTATCAGCAGGGCCGTATTTTTGAAGTCTACATTTGCATAGCATGGAGAAGAGAAGACTTAACAATGAAAATACTTGAAGGGAGAGAGAACTAAATGTAGGAATATAAATAACTGAATTGCAACAACTTGAAGTACCATGTTTGCATATGGTTGGGAAGAAAGAAACCAATCATGGAAGGCAGAAAACAATAAGGCTCGCAGAT
Organism: Suricata suricatta; assembly: GCF_006229205.1. Lineage (NCBI taxonomy): Eukaryota > Metazoa > Chordata > Mammalia > Carnivora > Herpestidae > Suricata > Suricata suricatta. The sequence continues at coordinate 29,314,824 of NC_043701.1, forward strand.
TATGAAGAGGAAATAAAATATGACTCCCTGACGTATAAGTCGGAGAGACTGTGAAGAATACAGTGTCAGAGACAGAAGAGAAAACAAAAAGAACTATTGTAAAGAAGATTTTGTTTTGGATTCAAGTTTGGGATGATCATGGCAAATTCAGGATGCTACAGCTTTTTAAAGGAAAAGCTCAGGTTCAAGATAGATGTTTGAAAACAGATGGATTGTTTTCTGTCAACTCAGCAACATTCTGTTTCCTCATTGTCCTGTGTTACTTAGGAAAAAAGTCCTCAAAATTTTCTTCTTATGTGGTTTCAGGGTATATCATTCCACTGAGAGCCACTTTTGTGAAGTTAAGAGGGCTCAGTCCTCACTTCTTCCTCTGGCAGCTGTCCTCTGGCTTCTCATTTGTGGCCTCACAACTGGGAGACACCACTTCTAGATTTCTGGCCATCTCCCAGACTTACTTCTGATTCCTCCAGCTCTAAGGTTGTATATGCTTATAATTCCCTATATTTCAAAATTTCTACACTGGAGACCTCATTCCTCATGAAGCCTAACACAAAAGCTTATTCTTGGTACAGAGATTAGGGGCAATGACTAGATTGAGCTTTATTTGTGTGTGTGTTGAAGAAATAGAGGCAGAGAAAGAAACAGAAGGAATGGCCAGAAAATTAAGAAAAAAGATGAGCACACCTTATAAGAGAGGCCAGGTAAAGGAAAATTAAGACATGATTTTTTTTTAATCAGGTAAAGGGACAAAACAAAGACAATGAGACAGCACAGAGAGAAAAAGGTGTAACTTTTGTCAAGATGAGGGACGATGTGCAGAAATTCAGCTTCAGTATTCCCACACATTTCATTCCAGGGTCAGTTGGAACTATGCTACCAAAATAGTGGGCTGGCGTGATGTTCAGTGGGTTGGTGAGATGATGAAGACCTTAGAACTTGGTTATCATAAGAGCCAAAGAGTCTTCAAAGCACAAGGTGAACACAGGGCCTCTATAGCACTCCCTTTGGAACATAAAAGCAAATTGCTTCTTTGGTCTTTACTAACTGGTCTAGAGGAGAAGCTTTCACCAGATTTAATGACTTCATACTATTAACCACAGCAAGTGTCAATGCTACCTGATTCCATTTATGATAATCCACATCAATTTACAAACCCATCCGTCCTTGGCATAGACACCTACATAGCTGAATGAACTGGGAGAGGCGACAGAAACAGCAACCTCTTGTCTTTGAAATATGATAGTGGCACTAATTTCTGAAGTAATATTGGTGATTTTCTATTTTTGGAGGGAGGAGATTTTTCAGCCATTTTCATTTGATCCTTCCTGCCTTATTGTCCTTATTCCATAGATAAAAGAGCCGAAGTAGGTAAACTTCCTGTTGTTAAATGTATGATTTGTATTCAGAACCACCGAACCTTATGTCCTTATTCTGATTCCTGGGCCACTGACTTACAGAATTTCCCTAAATTGGTGTTAACTTCTGGGCAATCCAACAATCTCTGAAAAGTCTAAATATTTCACTTTCTTCATTACACAGCCACACAAGTAAATGATTGCTGGTGCCTTTGGGAAACTCAAGAAGATTTACACAAACTTCTTGTGGTAGTGTGGCAGAAACTTGCCAGTTAAACTAGAAGGAATCTGGTCCTTTCATGTAAAGAGCTCATGTTTACAAACTGGCTCAAGAATGTGGGTTATGTGACACATTGTGACTCCATTGAGCCAATTAAAGTCAAGACTGTTCACAAGGATTAGAGATTAATTTTTTCCCTTAGAGTATAGACTGTGCAATTATATTTCTTTGAGGAACACCATAGTCAATTAGCTACTACCAAAGATCTCCTTAGGTTAAATTCTCTTGATTACAGTTCTAGTCCTGCTGTCCATCCTGATAATCACCTCCAGCTGTCCCAAAAGATGAGGATCAGGGAACCCATTTCAGAGGGAGCATCTCTCAACATCATTATGAGCTTGAAGCATCCTGAGCTTTTTAAGATGTAGATCCATTCTCTACCAGAATATTTCTTAGTGCATTGGTAAAGGTAGTGTTTTCTGGGTACTTCCTTAAGACAGAGTTAGTGGGTGGGTAAGTGGGTCCCACATGATAAAAACATTCCAAGTTCCTGTCTCCCAGCCTTTGAATCCTTTCATCTACAATAAACCAAAGACATTCTGGTATCTCACCTTTGTTTAATATGCATACTCACATATATAGAACAATTATTAAAACATAAATGAACACGTAAGGTTCTCAGGGTAAGGTTTGTGTATGGAAAAGCAAGGACAGAATTGGAATCTGGAAAGTTGTACCTATCATCTTAATTCTTCATTTCTTAAAAGTAGTAAAAATATCTGAAACAAACAAGTCAAAATATGAACATGTGTTGGATCTTAGTGGTGAGAATGTGGTGTTTGTTTATTTTTCCTACTTTTCATTATTTTCAAAATATTTCATATTAAAAATATTTTAACATCTCAAACACTTGAGAGGAAGCCAACAGTTGCAGGCAAATATATTTGTAGTATAGATCACATAGCAAAACGTTTGCAAAAGTTCAGAAGAGTCATTCTTAATAAAGGCCTTAAAAAGAATTGATCACAAAAAATTAACTTCTAAGAAGACAAAGACAAAAATAGGTAAAATTTATGTTCTAATATGAATTGTTTATGAACAGATGTTAATTCTGCATGTTTCTCTGACTAGTTAAGTAGATCAATCTTGTCATTATGATGGTTTTCTCCATTCACTCCTGGAGACCAGAAGCTTCTCCTAGGAATGCCCTTCTCCTTTATAGTAAAGGCTAGGAAAGGACAAAGCTAATAATATAATAATAATAATCATAATATTGATGCCATAGTTGCCTTAAGAACCAACCAAGAGCACATATATTTTGTTTATACACCTTTGATCTGTAATGATTTTTCAAAGTATAGGTTTTATTTATAAATGAACTTAATATGATTATCTGCTTACATTCAATTGCCATGATTAGTATGATTCTTTTTAATGATCTCAATGCAGAGAAATGAGTATAAAAAATTGATGCTAAAAATGCCAGCTAATCTACAGCTATTCTCTGCGATCCTCTGTGTCTTTAATCCAGATAAAATATGTCGTACCAAGAATTATCAAAAAGGAGAAGGAATAAGCTCCTAAAATCACTTATAAAAGTAAAACAGAAAAACAGCTGAATCAGGTGTATAAGGCTATCTAGGGATACTTAGGTAGAAATGTGTGCTTTGGAGTAAAATGCGCTGAGCTCATAAAATATATGAACAATCTGAAAGAGGAACTTCAAGGTCACCTGAATGTATTTTCAAACAAACCATTGACCTCTCTCCAGCTATTTCTATCAACACTCCAATAGCAGAGGGAGTAGACAGAGATGGCCTGCGTAATCAACCTAAGACCTTGTTATTTAAAAATTCTTTTCACACATATTATTTTATATAACTCTTCATCCATCTGTGAAGTGGGCAGAACTTTATTTTAGAGATGCAGACATGAGGCTCAAAAGACTGGATATGTTTCCAAAGCCCACAGCCAGGTTGGGGGAGACTCTGGGCTTCTGTTCTTTCCTTTAGATCTCACTGACTTCATTCTCCTTACTCTCTGTAAGGTAGATCTCGACCTTTCAATTTCAGGGAGATTGGGGAGGGTTTTAAGTAATTCCTTTTGGGAATACTTTACAAAACCCATAGCATGTTGACACCAACATTCTAGAGATTGTGTTTTATTACCAGGAATACTACTGGAGGCGGGCCATTCTTTGACTCAAATAGCAGCATATGGACAATGTGAACCAGACCAGGGTCTAGGCCACAAGTTCTCACTTCTTTGTGGAGAAAAGATGATATCAACTGTGGTCCCTCCAAACACATTTAACATGTTCAAATTATTTTTTTCCCCTTGGGAGTAAAGTAACAAAACTATTGGAGGGGAAGCTTATTATTCATAGTTACATAACATTTGTTGTCTCCAGTATGCTGATGAATTAATTATCTATTGCCTCTTAACATTTTCCCCCAAAAGTTGGTGCCTTAAGACAATTATTATCTCCCAGTTTCTGAGAGCTGCTTGGTTGGGCAGTTTTGGCTCAGGGTCTCTCATCTCATGAGAGGGTCTCCACATTTGGAGGTGTGACTGGTGACGCAGGATCCACTTCCAAGTTGGTTCACTCACCTGTCTGGCAAGTTGATGCTAGCTTTCGATTGGAGCTCTCAGCCCCTGTCCGTTTGGGTCACTTCACAGTGTGGTAGCCAGCTTGCCTCAGCAGACGGTGATCCAAAAGGAAGTGAGAAAAAGCAAGCTAGAGCACCCAAGATAAAAGCTGCGTGCCTTCCATAATCTCATCTTGAAGTGATAGCCCATCCCAATCACCAGATTCAACTAATTAGAAGTGGGTCATTAAAGGTGGCGCACACACAAGGGGAGGGAAAGTCAGTCCCACGTTTTGGAGGGTGAAGTATCAAAGAATTCATGGACACATCTTCAAAAATCACTGCAACGCCTCGCCCCGATTCTTAGCTTTTGCAGAATAAAGCATATAGAATAGATATTTTTTTTCAGCTGGTTCATATGCTGGTAAAACTAACACTCTCTTGCTATTTCTGATCCTTCAATGATAATTTCTTCTATTTTCTTTGCTGCCCCTTGTCCTCTGCCTGAAAATGTTGGAGAGTGCCAGCTGTTCACGTCTTCTTCATGTACACGCTCGCCTGCCAACGCCTCTGGTACTGTGCTGCATACACCACCTCTACCTCCCAATTCTTACATTTCTCTGCAGCCTTGACCTCTTCCAGGTTTATGTTTGCAGCGGCTCCTTGACATCTCCACATGGCTCACAGGCATTCAAGTGTACCATGGCTATGAGAACTTTGATCCCCTGCTTTTACTCCTGGGCTTCTCTTCCTTAGTAAATCCTCCCAGTTGTCCAAGTTCTTCCTTGTCTTGTGTCTAGTCCACCAGCAGGTCCTGTCCGCACTTTCTTCATGATCTTTCCTGCACCCACCAGACTTTCTTCACCTCTGCTGTTACCACGCTAGTTCAAGCAACCTGTCTTCCCATCTGGACCACTTTAATCACTACTAACGGGTTTTCTTACTTCTTCTCTGTCCTAGTGCATATTCTCTGCAGTATCATGGTAGCACTTTGAAAATAAAATCAGTCCCTGCTACTCCTCTGTTTAAAACTCTTTGTGGCTCTCAGGGCACCTGGGTGGCTCAGTCGGTTAAGTGTCCAACTTTGGCTCAGGTCATGATCTTGCAGTTTGTGGGTTCAAGTCCTGAGTTGGGCTCTGTGCTGACAGCTCAGAGCCTGGAGCCTGCTTCGGATTCTGTGTCTCATTCTCTCTCTGCCCCTTCCCCATTTGTTCTCTGCCTCTCTCTGTCTCTCAAAAATAAATAAATGTAAAAAAAAATTAAAAAAAAAAACCTCTTTGTGGCTCTCTATTTCACTTACAATAATAAGCCCAAACTCTTTGTTCTTACTTAGAGTTTTTTTTTACAGATTTCTGCCCCTGCCCACTAGCCAGCCACATTGGTCACACACACACACACACACACACACACACACACACACACTCACACACACTCACATATAATTACAATTTGGTTAAAAAAAAGCATGTATCTGGAAATTATACCTTATTTCAATTGCAGCTACAAAGTTAGAACACGTGGTTTGAGAAGTAATTATGGGAAACAATTGAACAAAATAACCCAAGGTCAGGAATATCACTATAAAAGCAAAAGAGATTTTCTATTTGTGCATGTAATATCAAAAACCCCAAAACCAAACAGATACAAAAGAAAATCCCCCAAAACACCATGATGAGGAGGATTGGGATCAGGAAGCTGGGCACACCAGTAGGAAGCTTTAGTTTAATGAATCATAAGCTGATAAAGATGGCAATGTAAGGGCTATTAATAAAGGTATATTCCATATAAAAAATACACAGCACTTAGGTATGTCAACACACATATTGTATGCACACATGTATCTGCATTTTGACTCTGTGTGTGTGTGCATGCTGTGTGGGTGTGTATAATGTGCATGTGTCCCAGTGTGTTAGTGTATTTGACTACACGCACACGTGTGACTGTGTGTGTGGGCTTGTATGTGTACCTTGGCGGGTCTCTGTGCGCAGGGACATCCCGATTATAGGTAGATTGGGTGATACAACTTCCAAGAGAACACTCAGGGGCCACAATATCTTCTCTCTCAATATGGATATTTCTCCAGAGATTCATTAAGTTGAAGTGAGCGCTTTTCAATCGCAAATATCCTGGGAAGTGCATCTATCATCTGTGTCTTTCCATGAGTTATCACAATTAGATTGTGTCCCTCCCAGCGTAGCCTGATGACAATCAGAGGTAGGAATGAGGGCAAGGGGCTCCGAAAAGAAAACTCAGGGGGCCCTGTGCTGTGTACACGGTGTTGTGTCCACCTGTATCTAACTGCTTACTTAATGACCAGAGCAAGAGATCCCCGGATGTTTAGATTTCAGGCTTTGGAGTCAATACCTGGGGATCAATCCCGGTTTTGCAACTTATTTGTTGAGTTGTATGTTATGTAACATTTCTGTGCCTCTGCTTCTTTATACACTAGAGAAGCTGAGTATATATTTTATAGAATTTTTCTGATGAAAAATGAAGTAATATATTTAAAGCATTTAAAAACTATGTCTGGCATATAGTCGGCATTTAATAAATACTTACTAATTCTTTATATTGTTATTATTTTCCCCTCCTCTTGGAAGCCTCATGAACCTGTTTAAGCAGAACATCTGATCTCCTCAGCAAATGGCACTTTCCTCCACTACCTAGGATCAGAAATTGAGAGCTTTTCTAGAATTTTCTCATGTGCTATCAATCATTCTTAAGTCTCCTAGACTTTAACTCTAAAATGTTCCTTAAGTCAGCCAGTCCTTTCAGGTGCCTCTCTAACTCACCCATCCCTTGTCTCTCACTTAAGTTACTGAAAATGTTTCCTAATTGATCTCCTAGCTTCCTTTCGTGCCTTTCCCCCAACTCAGTTTTCAACATAAAGCAACTAGAGAGATTTTTTTCAAGATTATTTTTTTATTTTGAGAGAGGAGGGGGGCACAGGTGGGGAAGAAGCAGAGAGAAAGCGGCAAGAGAGACTCCCAAGCACCTGATATGGGGCTCGATCACAAATTGTGAGATCATGACCTGAGCTGAAATCAAGAGTCAGACGCTTAACTGACTGAGCCACATAGGTGCCCCTCAAATACAGTGATGTTTCAAAAACATAAATTTGATCATGTCACTCCTGCTCAAAATTCTTCATGTTTCCCATTGGACTAAGGACAAAATCCAAAGCTCTTATGTGGAAGGGTCTCTGAACTCATCCGTATCTGCATCGCTGCATCCATCTCCCCTCTGTGGTCCCTCCACTAGTCACTCCCCAGGGCTCAACCACTCAGGTCTTCTCACAGGTTTCCAAATGTTGTGAGAGCTTTTCTATTTTGTGGGATGCAATTTTGCTTCTAAAAATGTGTTTCTCTTCTTTGAAGATAAGTCCTACGTCTCCTTTTGGCCCCCATAAAGGTCACTAGCTCAAAGAGAACTTTTCTGAACTTTGAATCTTAACGGAGGACCTCTCTGTTATCCCTTTTTTAGTGTCCTGTTATTTCCCGTTGCGGCACTAATTTCAATGGTACCTTACCTGTGTGTTTATGTGGTTACCGGTAGTCTTGTCATCTAGATGCAAACACTGTAATGACAGGGATCGTATCTGTCATCTCAGTGATGAAAACACAATAACACGAATGTAAACAAGTCACAGATGTTCCTAAACTTCTTACCTTGAAGTGACGAAATCCAGAGTTGCGAGCTCTACTCAGACTCAGTTTAATATTATTGGTGACAAATGGGAGACTCGGTTGGAGAGCAAAACGCACAGGCTTTGCAGTGCAACTTGGGTCGGAATTCCATCTTAATCATTTACCAGTCCTGTGGCCCCGGGCAAGTTGCTTAACTTCCCTTGACCTAAGTTTCCTCACTTGGAAGGTGGTTATCTTAACACCAGCTCCCAAGTTGTTACAGAGAAATTGAAAGGAAATGAGTGGCTCGCTTGTGTTGATTGCTTAATGAGTAGATGTTAGCGGTTGTTTTCACAGCAAGACGTTTACTATGGCACTTAATTATGAAAGGGAAATAAATAGGAATTAAGAGTGATAAACTGTTGATTCCTTTAAAATACCCAGAAAAATGTGGCCCCAAATCATATAGAAGCCTGAAACAACAGAGACTAGAAGGGAAAAATTAAAACCTGTGAAGTTTCCTGAAATCAAACGGATTGGTCGTTTACATTCCCAGGGCAACTGTGCACGTGCTTCCCAGTCTGGAATGCTCTTTGAGTTACTGGCTCTTCCTTCTGCAAAGTACACATGTCTTTTCCTAGAGGCCCTTCCTGTACTATCAGATTAAGCATTTCCCCTGCTCACCTCCCTCATCACCGTGTCTTTGCTGATCTGAACCATATAGAAGTGTTTTTCCTAGAATATATCTCACTATGAACTTCAGTTGCTTAATTATATTTCTGTTTTGGAGTCCAAGTCAACAAGTAGACTATGAATACTGAAGGGGAGCAGAGCCCACCTCCCCAGAATACAACTGTCAGAGTTCAGGATCCCCCAAGTATGCCACTTTGGTATTTAGATTACTTTAAGCTGTAGGTATGTGAACAATAGTTAATGCAGAGAGAGCCGTTCTCTGAATTCCCCTTATGTGCCTAGAACATCCGGACAAACTTTGTCACAAATGATCATGCCTTCCATCTATTCTTTCCTCAATATCATTTACTGTCTGTTAAGAGACCTACTTACCTTCTTTTCCTACCAAGGTTGTTGTTTAGTCCTGAATTCTAGGCCACCTCTAATTTCCACTTTCCCTGCTTTCTCTCGTGTATATATGAGGTATACATGTGAATGAACATATTTGTTTTTCTCAACATAATCTGTAATCTGTGTTTTGTTACAGGGGGTCTCAGTCGAGAACTCAGAAGGGTAGAGGAAGAATGTTCTTTCCTCCCTTGCGGTACCAGCAACGGTAGGACCTACTTTTCAGTTTGTCCCCAGCACAGTGCCTGCAGCGTACAATGTGCTCACAAAGAAAATGAATGAGACGAATGGCCACCTCCACAGCCCGAGCTTCAGTGTGCCACTTTGCAGTCCTGTTTTCATCACAACTGGAGTATAATGCAAGATCATTCCTTAAAACAATCTCTTATTAGAAAATCTCTTGAAATTTGTATAATTTTAAACTGTGAGCAGGGTGCCTGGGTGGCTCAGTCAGTTGCGTGTCTGCCTTCGGCTCAGGTCATAATCTTGCGGTCTGTGAGTTTGAACCCTGCCTCGGGCTCTGTGCTGGCAGCCCAGAGCCTGGAGCCTGCTTCGGATTCTGTGTCTCCCTCTCTCTCTGCCCCCTCCCCTGCTCGTGTTCAGTCTCTCTCTCAAAAATATATAAACATTGGAGTGCCTGGGTGGCTCAGTCAGTTGAGCTCTGACTTCGGCTCAGGTCATCATCTTGGGGTCTGTAGGCTTGAACCCTGCATCAGGCTCTGTGCTGACATATATATAAATGTGTAATCCACTTATTTGTTTGGCCTTCTCTCTCTTTTTTAAATGTATTTATTTTTATTTTTGAGAGAGAGAGAAAGAGAGAGAGAGAGAGAGAGAGAGAGAGAGAGAGAGAACGAATGAAGGAGAGGAGTAGAGGGCGGGAGAAGGAGAGAATCTTAAGCAGGCTCCACCTTTAGCACGGAGCCATTGCAGGCTTGCCCTTGCCCCTGGGATCATGACCTGAGCCAAAATCAAGAGTCTGATGCTCAATCTGCAACTGACTGAGCCACCCAGGAGCCCCATTGTGTGGCTTTCTCTTATTTGTTGGGGCTATGCTCCTCTAAAACATTTTGGGCATCGAGTATTTTTTCTTTTTTTTTTAATGTTTTTATTTATTTTTGAGAGAGAGAGAGAGAGAGAGAGAGAGAGAGAGAGAGAGAGAGAGAGGGAGAGAGCATGAGCAGGGGAGGGTCAGAGAGAGAGGGAGACACAGAATCCGAAGCAGGCTCCAGGCTCTGAGCTAGCTGTCAGCACAGAGCCTGACATGGGGCTCGAACCCACAAACTATGAGATCATGACCTGAGCCAAAGTTGGATGCCTAACTGATTGAGCCACTCAGCCACCCCCAAGTATTTTTTTTTCTGCTATAAGAAGGGAAATGCAGTTACTTAAAAACAAATGATAGTACTTTTAAAGTTCATCTGTATTTAAACTCCGACTAGAGTTAGGAATTGTTATAGAAATATATTTAATTAGAATCAGAGATACTCGGGACACATAAACGAAGGCTTTTATACCCTCAGGTTTTGATGGCCTTAACCTTATTCTCCTAAGTTGAGTTTATTCAGTTTAAATGTATGTTGAGATACTTATTATAATTGGAGGCTATAAGTGATGGGGGAAAGGACTTGAATTAATTTCAGATAATCCTAGAAAATTCATAATCTATGTCTAAATTCTCAGAATCTTTGCAAGGGAACTGAATACTAGGTAAGATAGCCAGAGAGAGACAGAGATGATGTTAAATTTGTCTGGTCTTTCAAACTCTGTATCTTCCAAACAAAATGTGGTTTCAGGTTTCTCTGGTCACAAATGGATCCTTGTCTTTTAGTCTCTCATTAGTGGGACCATGTACCCTTGAATGAAGAAAACATTTTGTTTTGGGTACTAGTTGAGCCATCTGATATTATATATATATATGTCTCTTTTTCAAAATATAGTGGGATTTTTTTTATATGAGGGTTTACCGGCTGTATGTTCCTACGTTGGGGAAAAAAACAGGCATGAGACTTTTTACCCCCCATTATCATCTTCAGTAGGATTTACCTACTGATTACCTACATGATTAACCATATGCGATATTAAATTTTCTGTAAATTTCTTTTTAATCCTAAGTTCAATTTAAGTTTTCATGGAAAAGAAGTTTTGGACACCACGTTAATACTTATGATGACGAACACATTTACCTATTGAGAAGTAGGAAAGGAAAGAGTGAGATGGAAGGTAAAGAGATATTATTAATAGCCCAATGTTATTTTGGAACATAAAACAAGCAAACGATGAAGCCCAAAGAAGAAGTTTTATGACCAGTAGTTATATCCCAAGTACCATTTTAAAAGGTACATTAAATTTTCTACAGTTCTATATAAATCAAATGTCTGTGTTTACACCTTTATTGGAGCTCTCTATTTTATTAGGAGCAAATAAAAACTATCAACGACCTGCAGAAAAATTTTGGGATTCTTTGTGAAGATGTAAAACTCCAAGGATATTTTAAATTATATCATCTCAATTTGGGATACTGAATTATACAGTTATTTTGCCAATCCAAATCTCTCTGCACCTTATTTCACATGCCAATAGGCCCTGCAGAGCCATCCTCTGGCACTTTTGCCTACAAGAACCTGAGGAAAATATAAAAGATAATGAAAGATGGGAATTGTGGTTATTGACCTTAATTCCAAAACATTTCTGTTCCATTATTATACTCCCCTAGGACATGGATTAGGGGCCAGTGAGATGCCCCAGTTATCACCATGGCCCCGATCAATAACCTTGAACATTTTGGCAGGCCTTGTTCAAAAAGGGAAGCAAGTGAGAGATAACGGATGTCCTAACACATCACTCTGGCTGTTACTGGCAAATTATCTCAATATGTACGTCATGCTATGGACTTGTCATCTTTGTCAGTTAGGACACTGATCTATTTCCCAGCCAGGTTTCATTTGTATTTTAATTCACCAATAGCCAGTCAGGAGTAGCTATTAGTAGCATGCTTATCAAGATAAGAGAAATTTAGAACAAAGAAAATGGCAAGAAACACTGACTGTCTTTGATAATGACATTGCAACTGATGCAGCATGGTTATAACCAGGCTTCTCTCTGCCCCCATTTTCTTTAAGTTCTGTTTTACACTAAAAAAAAAAAAAGAAATGGCATCTATATTTCTACAAAAGGGAACTTTATCACAGTAATACATGATTTAATTCAAAAATTTATATTATCTGAATAGGAATATCCAGAGCCATCAGTTTTCAGTGTTCAAGTTTTCTCAAGAGAAATGTGGCTAATATAAGTACTTCACAGACTGATACATATAAAGTGATGGGCAGAGTGCCTGGTATATATTTAGAGGACAGTAAAAGTTAGCAGTCATTATTACTGTTATCTTTTCATGGTGGCTATAATCATAATTGGTCATTGTTCACTGTGAACTTACAGAAGAAAGAAACGGTATTGGAAAAGATGCTTTCAGGTTTTACTTCTGTGGCTCATACTTTGGTTCTTTACTGGGTTGGCTGGGAACAAAAATAATGCTTATGAAGTCCAGATTAAACTTGTGATGAGCATGACATTTTTACTTTTTAAAATTTTATAGCCAGCGCCTTTGGTTCAGAAATTTAACAGATTCATCTACCCAAGGTCAAGGTTCATGCTTTGGCTCTTTCAAATCTCTTTCCCATTTCTCAGTACCAGTTCTGTATTCTGCTCTTTTAGGGTTTTGTTCGCAGTTGTACAGGGAGCCCAGGAGATCTCTGAGCAATTTGTCTATGCCTGAATAGTAAAAACTGATAATAGATTAAGATAATACCTTTGGTGTTATGATTTGTAGCTCTAACAATGCTCTAACTTGATCAAAGTCAAAAAGGTTGAATTTAGAATCAAAGCCCGAAGATGCCTCTCTCTTCCACCTTGTAGCCTGTGTCAACACCCCAGTCTTTGTTCTGGGGTTCCTCCAAATCTCTTTCCACATCTTTGATACCCTCCCTTCAATACCCTTCTTTTGCCAGCTTCATCCCTTGGAACTGACACAGACCACCTGGGTCCACCTTTTTGGTAAGTGCTGCTAATTACAAACTTACCTTTCTTTCTAGACCTACTGCTCTGTTGTCAGAGTATCTTCAGACATTTCAATGGGATTAAGCAGATGACTGAATTTGAGGAGGGCATTAGGATTCACAGCAGTGTTATGTGCTAGTCTTCCTGCAAAGCTATTTCAATAGCTTTCTTTATATTCTCTGGAATATAAAGGAAGGGCAGAGTGCAAAGTTGGAGAAGTCTAGTTTTTTACCATGCTTGCATCATAAATGTGAAGTTCTGTCTCTTTTCCTGTTTTATTTTGCCTTGCCTTGTTTTCTAATCTCTCTCCAAGTAGGTAGGTGGGGATTCATGTACAATTTTCCTGCACCCCTGTAGAAAGAGGACCATGGCCCACAAAAAAGATTTTAATCATATGATGGGAAGGTTTTAGAAAGTACTTTGAAGAACACTATCTCAATGTAACTCCTTTGAAGACATGTTTTCAGTAGACTAAAGTAGAAAAATGACTGTTATGGCAGAAAGAAAAATACCTGCAGCATACAACTATGCATAGCACTGTAAAACAGAGAGCAGGTCAAACTATTTTCCAGTATATAACTCCTTGAGGAGGATTTGGTTTGGAATTTTAAACTCTGTTTCTCCAACACCTATCACAGGTCTGACCCATGTGATGCACTCAATAATTTGAACTCATAGAGTGGGCAGTAGTTACCTAGTGGATTTTCATAGAAAAAAACAGAGGGGGAAATGATCAGGGGAAGGGAGAAAATAATCTAGTCAAGGAATGATTAGTGTTTGAAGAAAAAGGAAGGAAAAGGTAAAGTGGCAAGTAAAGAATGAAGAATTAGAAGATATAGATGTAATATTATTTCCACTAAACACTTTTTGCAATAAATACACTTTACAATTCCTTTAAGCAAATGTGCTGTTCAAAAGCAATAATTCCTTATACATAAAACATCTTACTCTTTTGAGAATGTTTTGCTACCCTAAACACAACCAGCTGATGTATATCCTACTTAAGCTCTTATTTAAAAAAAAAAATACAGTGTGCCTATGCAATTGTGTTGAAAATTCTGATGAAATTTACACGGTGCAGAGCAATAACCATTTTTGGACACGTGAGTTAATAAAACAAACACCCAATAACACTCCAGGGAAGAGGAGCCGCCTTTCTTATGAAACTCTGAGGAGTCATGTATTTGATATCAAGAACCCTTTTTATTCTTTTGAGTAACGGCAGGCAGACATTGCTATAACTCCCTGGAGGCTATTTTCAAGCCAACACTGTAACTCAGTTGAAGGAATAGGGAGGTGTGTTAAACCTTTTTAACGCAGGATTGGCATCTCAAGAAATGAAGGACTATAAAAGAAAATAACTAACAAGACAAAAAAGGAGACAATCCACCAAGAGTATCACTAGTTATCACTACTCAAAATCACTCTCTGTGATTTACTCTGAATTTTCCCCTCTTCTAATAATCTCTTAACATTTCTTTGTTTTTTGTTTCCTCCTGAAAAGAAACCATCAGATGTGCTATACAAAAAGAATAACAATCTATGTGTAGGTATATGAATGAATACATATAAATATACATATACATACTCATATAATAGACAAATATATCATTTTTCTGTTTGCCTGAATAGAAAAGAATCTTTGACTAGAGATCTGATTGAGTTCTCACCAATATCATCAACTCAGAGCTTCACTTTGCTTAACTTTAGTAGTGGTAGACAAGAGGTATATAAGGTTCAGGCACCAGCCTTACTTCTCTCGACCATGCTGTCCCATAGGCATGTGGCCTGTAGGGTGCTGGCTAATAAACTGGGTCATACACTGCAGAAAGCACTCTGTCTAAAAGTATGGCATATACAAAAACAACTGATCTTAAGCATACTACCTTTTTTAGTAATGACCAACAAAATTTTGTAAAAGACTTACATTACTAGCTACAGAGTTGTAGTTGCCAATGTATTTCCTAGAAATATCAGCTAAAGCAGTGGCACTCTTTTATCTTTAAGTGATATGAACTGTTTTTTTAAAAGTCTCTTCCTCAATTCCCATTGTTGGCGGAAATCTACTACCTCCACTGATGAAGACCAGATTTAAGTGTTACTAACAATTGACAGGTACTTTGAGTTTGTACATGTTATAAGGTTCCCCCAAATATGATCATGACACAGCCTAGATTTTGGAAAGGAAGGAAGTCTAAGAAAAAGAGAAACAGTCAACCATGTGGTCCTGTTCAAGCATGCACATGTTTTATTTAAGTATTCTCCAAAGGTCTATTTTTTTCCAGCATAATGCAGATATTATGCTATCCTTTGAAATAAGATATATGAATTTCAAACAAAATTGTCAGAAACAATGACCTTGGTTACTCCATATGGTACACAGAAATAATTACATTTCACTTACGATACAGATGCACTTAACACAGTCATCAATAATCATTCACCACCAACACAGTAGATTTTTAAATCACCTAAAACACCAAAAATTTTTTTCTTTTCCAAAAATCTAAAGAAATGAATAGTTTGGGATAAATGATAAGTTGAAAAGGAGGCAGAATTGTCAACTGAAACAATTAACTGCATTTTTTAAATGTAGTATTAAGAACATGAAAATAGAACTTTTCTTCGGGAACCAAAAGACCTAAGTATTCCTGATTGTGGTTTCCTTAGTCTACTTTTGAAAAAGTTTTTCAACCACTGCCATCAAAGAAGTTTCACTATATATTTGCTCTAGAAACACAAAGTGACATGAGGCAGGTGTTAATATAATTGTTAATATTCACGCTCCAGGAAGATTAGTAACTTTTTAAAAGACGAACTAGGAATAAAGCCAGTTCTTCCCGAAGGATAGTAGAGTTTGTCTTACTTTTATTAAGCAAATATTTATTAAGATCTACTGTGTGCACAGCACTGTTCTAGAAGCTATTCTAGAAATGGGAAGCAAGAATTTCTGGCTTTACTTGAAAATGGGTGGATTAATCCTTTCTTATGATAAATTATGATAAGCAGTTTAAAATCTCTAGAGTAGAGGGATAATTGTTAATTCTTTCCATGTACAGAAGCTAAACTTTATTTCTTACAGTGGTGGTTTGGAATGAACAAAACTTTTCATTTGACATACAACTTTTTTACACGGTCACGTGCAGACATGTCTGCTGATATAGTTTAAAGGTGAAAAGGTGTAAAGACTTTTCACTTCAATGTACATAGAGATCAGCTTTGCATCATCAAACTCCCATCCTCCTGATTTAGCGGAGAAAATCGCTCCTTGCAGCCCACAGGAGCCTTTCTCAGATCAATTTGTGCTGCCTTCTCACTGGCATAGAACGTGCTTTCATCAAATATTGCTACATAGAGCACTCTAGTTTATCTCTGCATTTCATTTCACATTAGTTATTCTCAAAATGTATTCGAGATCTAAAGTAAAATAAATAATACATCAAGTGAGATTCTGGGATCACTGATTCTGTGGTATTCATCACAGCCTACTCTTTGCCTGAAACACATAACGACCTATCCAGCGTCTGGGCTTTTCCCTAACAGCAAAGAGGTTAGAGATCATTCATAGATGTCAACTCCTTTTTCCTACTTTTTGACAAGGGGATTGATGATGATAATCTACTTACAAGATAATATGTTGGGGAATACAAAAGTAAGAAAGTCATTTGAACTACAAAACGTTAGTCCAGTTGATGACGAGAAACCCAAGAAAAGGTGCTATAGAAATACAAGAACAGATAATGCACCGTCACACGAATACTGCGGACCAAAAAATATTACTGGAAAACATTTATGGCACAATAGTTTTGGATTAAAAAGTTATCTAAAATCTGGCCACACCAGAAGTTTCTCTATGAATGTGGCTCTTACTGTATCTATGAAGACCTGGAAAGTACAACAACAACAAAAATCCTGATTCCTGATACAACAGGTGTACAATGAATTATTGCAGTTGTAACAGTATCTAGGTGCAAGGTAAAATGATAATTAATACTGAACTATCTGAACACTTTAGATTTACTAATGAGCATCCCCATGAGAAATACCGCAGCTCTAAAAGGAGTTAATTTGCACAGCCCACCATGGAACATGAGCAATCAGCTTGTAAGTGCACAGAAAGTCCCCCTTTCTACAATTATAGTTTATCATGCCTATTCTGAAGACAACATAAGGACACTGAGATCACTGCTCCAAAGAGTTCTAGCATGCATTATGATGGTTTCCTTCAGTCAATACAAATGTGTTGTATGAGTTTTTTTTTAATATGTAATAATCTTCATCATAGCCAATGTTCATGGTTTTAACAGGAAAAATTTTTATCAAAATGTTTTCCATATTTTTTTTGTTTTGCATTCAACTGGAACATTATGTTCAAAGATTTATTTTCTTTATTTTATTAAAAAAGAGTTCAGATCATAAGAAGCATTGATAGGTGGCATTTCATTGTGCTCAATCACAAAGTCAAAGGGTCACGGACTCTTCCTCTGTAGAACGGGTCAAACTCTGCCTAGAAATGCCATTTGGTAGTTTTATTTCCATCCTCAAGTTTGGAAGCTTTGTTTTTATTTCACTGTCAACCTTCTTGCCTTGCTGTTTTTCATCTGCAAAAGGTTTATTGTTTCTTCTGTCTTCCACATTGGAATTCTTTCCACGGCCAGAGCTCAAATTCTCTTAGACCTGGTTCCAACTGTCTTACAAAGCGGACACTCTGACAATATTTCCTCCTGAGTACTCAGGGGATTCTGGCCTGTCATCTCCTTCGGGGGTGGTTACTGGAGGTGTTGGGATGCTTATTATTGCTGTAGTCACATAAGGTTGTTCACAGTTTAGTTTAACACACTCTTCCATTTTGGCATTTAAACTGGATCGGCTGATGGGAAAAAATAGATTTAAAAAAGTAAGTTGTTTACTTGAAAAAATTTTTCCTACAACTGAGGAATGTATTCTATCAGCAACATTTCAAATATCTAACGACAGTCACCATGATTTTTAAAAAATGAAGCCCCAAACCTTAATATATGTTGAAGTGAACATTGATCAGTTCATTAATATTAAATAAGGGTCTAATAGCCAGCTTAATCTGGCTCAGTCAGTGTTCATCAGTGTTTTCTACATAAACTCAAGGAGACTCAGGTGTGTTTTGGAAAGCCAGGGTTAAGCAAAGTAAAATTACTTTCTTTAAGACAGGACCTCTGAGACCTTTGAGATGCTCCTATGAAAGGGATGCGCCCCAATTCCCTGTGAGTGTGTCTCAGTTCTTTTGACCACAGAATCATTTTACTATCTTGGCTCTTTGGAAAAGATGATGCCCTTTAAGCTCTCAGGTTAGTGACAGCCAATTTTAAGAACCCAAAAATGTGAGCCATTACCAATAATTCAAGGTTTTCCCAAGTGGTGTTCTTTTTTTTTGGTCTTTATTTTACTTTTTTGAGAGACAGGGACAGAGAGTAAGTGGGGGAGGGCAAAGAGAGAGGGAGACACAGAATCCGAAGCAGGTTCCAGGCTCTGAGCTCTCAACACAGAGCCAGAAGCAGGGCTCAAATGTACGGACTGTGAGATCATGATCTGAACTGAAGTCGGAGGCTCAACTGACTGAGCCACCCAGGCGCCCCTCCCAAGTGGTATTCTTGCGTGAATTTTATACTCTATGTGGATACAGGGAAAAGGAGAAAGATGCAAGAAGCATATACATGGTGTACTTAAATCTAATTACTTTATTTTCATGGAAATCTTACTTAAAATATTTATGTCCTAAAATTTTCTTTCTAAATGCTTCTCTGTTTTCTGCTTAATTTTGCAATGTAGAGGTAGAACACTGAGAGACAGAAATCTTTCATTGTTCTAAAATTTAATATTCTGGTCCCAGAGACCTCTGATTTATGTAAATCAACACAGCTTCAATTCAGAATCTCAAACAGGTTTTTCACAAGATTGTTGAATGAGAACAAAGAAGCAGCACTGAATTAATGGATTGTTAATATAAAAACATTGCTATTTAATTTGAAGAATAAAGCAAAATTATTTTGGCAGGAATTGGTCATTTTAATGAGTTGTATAGTTTAAATGGATTACTTTGTGTTACATATACATGTTTGTGGGAAAAACAGAAAGCAAATAAAGAGAAGCAAAGGAAAATACCATTAGAAAAATTTCACCTACATTGTCCATAAACTAACCAGAGGTGAACAATTTTAGCATATCACTTATGTTTTTTGTGTGTGCGGGATTGATTTTTGTGTTTCTTGTGGCTCAAAATACCTTTATGATCAAAATTATATATTGATTCAAGAGATGTGTATAGGCATAGTTTTATTTTTCACTGTTACATTGAAGGAGTTGCTTTATTTTTAGGTGCTGCTGAGTACTTTTCAATGATTCTAGTGTCAATTTAATTTGTCTCCTTTAGTAAGTGTTGCCCATCTATCATTTAAGGTTATTTGCATTTACATAAAGGCTCCTGAGTATAAAGGTGTCTGCTCAAATAAGAAAAAGTTGTGGAGTTAAAGAGGCAGAAGTACATTGGTGTCGGAGGCAGAAGTACATTTTGCCTTCTTTCTACTTTTCATACTGTACAACTGCTGCTTTGTACTCAAATAAATATTACGACATACTTGTTATGGTATTAGTTTGTCTCATACTAAATAAACCCTAGGAACTAGGATTTAGATGACACGGTGCTTCTAAAGTGTATTTGTTAAAAATAAATAAATAAATAAAAATTGTTTGCTCCCCCTCCACACTCCCTCCCCAACACCAAAAAAATACCAGATACACCAAGACGGCGACATGCCTGGAACTGGAGGTACGCTCAGGGAGCAAGCACAGGTGTGTGCGCCCACATGGGTTAACCCCGGTACCTGTTAGACAGCGGGGTCCTCTCCACACATCTGATCTGGATTGTACTGAGTTCCTGCACACTGCCTCGGTGGCTTCCTGATACGTTGGCATTAGGGATGCGGAAGGTTTTCTTGTGTCGTCGTGAACAGCAAGTGCTGGTGACTCCTTGTTGTGACGAGAGAGAGGGGCTGTGACTTGAGGGACGGTTTCCAGTCGCGACTTCCATGCAGCTTTCTTCAAAGACTTGCTCATCCACAAACTCGTGATTCTGTTCCACAGTTGTGAGGACATGTGGAGAAGGCAAAAAACACATTGGGATTTTAAGAAAGAAAATGAATGGCTTTATTTTTAAAGCCCAAACATGCCCAAACACTTAGACTATCCAATAGGCAACTAGCCACTTTCATCAATACTGGAATATCAAAGCCAGCTCACACTGGCATTTGTGTGAAAATAGCATGTCCCTTGTTAGACTTTGAGATGGACAACTGCAGGCTGATTCAGTATCTCTTCACAGACTAACTTCATCTTGAAATATCATTTATTAATTTAAATATCATTTCTGGAAGTTCAGAGGCAAAGAAAAAATGGTTGAAAATGCACATAAAACAGTACTCACACTAAATGTGTAAATTTACATTGACTTTTATTTTTTAAACAGTTTGGAAATATGTTAAAGATACTACTTTAATAGAATGTCCCAAATTAGATTGTCTGTTAAACATTAGCAAATATTCTCACATGAGATTGAAAACATTTTTTAATTAGAAAATGAGGTATTTAAAAGAGTTTCTCTTCCTTCCTTCCTTCCTTCCTTCCTTCCTTCCTTCCTTCCTTCCTTCCTTCCTTCCTTCCTTCCTTCCTTTTTTTGAGAGAGAGAGTGTGCCAGCAGAGGAGAGGGGCAGAGGGAGAGGGAGGGAGAGGGAGGGAGAGAATCTTAGCAGACTCCACACTCAGTGCAGAGTCCGACATGGGGCTCACCTGGGTGCTCGGTCTCATGACCCTGACACCATGACTTGAACCACAATCAAGAGTCAGACTCTTAACTGACTGAGCCACCCACGTGCTCCTGTACTTTCTGTTTCTTCAGCTGTTCCCCTAAAATTCCCAAGTATAGACAAATGACCTATTACTTAAATAAGTAAAATACTGCAAAGTGTGACACTTCATGATCAGAAAGGGTGAGCACTGGACTCTGAGGTCTCCTTTCTTATTTTTGTGATACATCCCTGGCTGGACTCAGCGCTGCCTGTATTCATAGTTCTTCTGATGCCAAACAGTGATGGCAACATTTTGTATACCACATTTTAAACACAAATACAGTGCAGATTTTGTGTTTACAGTATTTAATAAAGAATCACTTCCTAAAATGCCGATGTAAGAATTTTATCTCATAAATGTAAGGGAAAACATTTGGGTCCTAACTGCTGGAGGATGACTTCATTACTATATTTTTCTTTGTGTAGGTAGGAATAATCTTATAAAGGAAGGCTTTGCACATGCCAAGTTCCACATAATCATCTCTCATTCTAAAATTTAGTGAAAAAATTCACTGGCCAATAGATTGTTTTAGTTAGTCATTTTGTAAATGAAACCTAAGATTCTATGATTTAAAGTCCACAGAATAATATGACCAGGTAAGACAGAATTTCCAATTAAGAAGTGAATTTCAATGTCAAATTTTATAGAAAAAATATAGCTCACAAAGCTTTCACAATCTGTTTTCTTTTACAATGCAGAATTCTCACACAAAATACAAGTATATAATGCACACGCTTCTAATTGATCACACCAGGAATTGGAAGCGAAGAACTCATCCTCTCCCTGGTTACTTTTGTAGGTAGGTCCATTTGAACTATGTTAATTGGTGTTAAATAATTTTATTTGAAAGTTAAAACAGTAAAAAGGAAAGGTAAGATCGTAAAAAATGAAAATAAAAGCGAAGAGCATGGGGATAAATAGATTTGATTATTAATGTTACCATTTACCTTTCAAAGAGTATCTGAAAGGTTGCAGACCTTATCCTGTAAGTTATGGATCTTTAGTTAAAACTGCAAATATAGGGCATGCCCGGGTGGCTACATCAGGTGAGTGGCTGACTTCAGCTCAGTTGTGATCTCATGCTTCTTTGGATTCTCTGTCTTCCTCTTTATCTCTCTCTGCCTCTTCTCTACACTATCTTTCTCTCAAAGTAAACATTGAAAAATGCAAATATAATCATGTAACTACCCTGTTTAAAGCCCTCAAGTAATATTTCATTTATTATGGGAAAAGATCAAAATTCTTCACATGCCTCCAAGGCCTCCATTATGTAGACTTTCTCTCACTCTACTTGGGTCACTGCATACCCTGTCTTCTGATCACCCTCAAATTCTTTCAGTTCCTCTTAGGCCAACTTCCAGCCTTCCCCCGGTGCTTACCTCACCTCTTAGCTCCTTCCCTTCTTGGCCTAACCAGCTCCTAGGCATCCTGTGGGTCTCAAGGCAGTTTCCTCCAGGAAGCCCCTCATGACTCCACCCTCTTTGTGGCACTGTGCTGTGGCCTCATTTTTCCTCTGCAGCTCCTGACCCTTCTCCAGTAACATCTTTGTTTTATCCCATATGTGGAAGCTTGATGGGGGCGGGGCCACACGGGACTTCACGGTGTATCTAGGGTCTGGCTCACTGTCACGTAGTAGGCAAGTAATACAAATTTGTTGAATGGCTGCATAAGGAAGTGAAGAAATGAATGGGAATATGTTGGAAATGAGAACACAGGTATGTGCCTCTTGGAAGTGAGTGAGTAGACTTGATTCAAATATGGCAAAAGTTGTGTTTTGCTTTGTGGTCAAAGACTATGACCCCTTTTGACAAGCTAGCTAGGGAAAGGGTCCGTTTGCTAAAGCAGAGGTCTGACTGAAAGCTGCTCAGTGGAGAAGGGCAGACTCAGTCCTCAGTTCCAAAGGGCTTGCCAGTGATTACATGTGTCATTTTTCTTATGGGAACACATCGTTTTTATTACCCATCTTGTTTAGTACAACCTTTAATGGAAAGAATGCTTATATTCAGTTATTCTTTTTTGTTGTTATTATCATTATTGTTTTTCCCTTTACCTAGATGTCAGAAACACAGCAACGACATTGTTTTTGTTTAATTAACATTTTAATTATCTGAGGAAAAATAATATTTTACAGGACACCCAGTCGGCTGTTGGGAAATGACTTTCCATTGGCATTAAACTGATATTTCAGACTAGAGTTAAGATAATCACTGAAGATAAAAACATTTTAAATAATTCTCTAAAATAGTTTTCAAGTTGAATGTCACTAGAGTCTTTCAAAGCAATTTCAAATATTGTGGGGTTTTTTTTCATTTTTCGTATAATTTTCAGTAATGTAGACAGTGAAATCATATTTGGAAGCACTCAGTATTCACAAAAGCAAATGGGATTACTGTCTTCCACCGGGGCAGACATTCGTGCCTTTTCCTTACCGTGGTTTTTTCCAGGCAGTGAAGCAGGTGGTGGTGCTGGGTTTCAAAGCTGGAGCCGGATTTGCTCACAAAGGCCTGCTCATCCTCCGCGGACTGTGAACGCACAAGAGACAGAAGTGCTTTCTGTTTCACTTGCAAACAATGAGAACCTCAGCTACACATTTCCACAGAGAGCTCTAGCCTATTTCCTGAGATTAAATGGCAGCATTTTAATTTTTTTTAACGAAGAAGGGACAAATGTGCAGTTGCTTTTGATTTTGGTAATCAGCATTTATATTTCTGTCAAATTAGCGGTCTGGGCTTTTAGGCTTGCCTCCCTGAATTGAAAATGTAAATCGGTTTTACTCATTCAACTTGCTACCTTTGAAAGCCTGGGAGCTATTCTTTTTGGATAATAAATTTTAATCTAGTGCTTAGATAATCCTGAAATCATGATCATGCTCACCTACATAAAAGCTATTTTGATAGCAAGATGAGTGGAATCCTAAATATTAAAGGAAAGTTTGAGGTAAAAGTAAGAAAAGTAAAGTTTCTCTTGTATTTCCTACCATGTGAGCTTTAGAACACGGAAATGTTGTTCCCTCTCCATTAGGAAGTAAAACAAGACACCATCACCTCACACAAACAAATTTTAAGGAACATAAATAATTTTGAAATAAAAATAGGTATTTGCGTCGGTGAGAATTTTTGAACTTTCCCATGTTTCAATAAGACAGTGAAGAAATATTGCTCAATCATGAATAGGAGTCATGATTCACCAGCAATATTTCATAGCCCAGGTTCTAATCTGCTACGGACAGCCAATGAGACTACACAGGGCAAGGTTATTTAAAAACGACATTTTTGTTGTTTCAGTAGCATTTTCATAATTGCCCACAATAAAATTATATGGTTAAATAGAACTAAATCAATATTACACTAATAAATCGAACATTAAAAAATGTGAAATGCTTGACTGTACCTGCAGTTGATTACTGAGTAAGCCATTCCGCTTGCTCTGCATGTAAGCATTAGCACTTCCGCTTTTGGCTGCCCGGATCCTGGCGAGTCTAGCTTTCTACAAGTCAGAAGAGAAATAAATGTTCTGTTAATAGTCATGAATTGTTTTCTTAAAACAGTGAAGGCACTCTTGTGTGATGCTAATGTCAGCAAACACAGTTTTTAAAAAAAATTTTTTTTAAGTTTTTATTTATTTTTGAGAGACAGAGAGAGCTAGGGCGAGCAGGGAAGGGTCAGAGAGAGAGGGTGACACAGAATCTGAAGACAGGCTCCAGGCTCTGAGCTAGCTGTCAGCACAGAGCCTGACGCAGGGCTCGAACCCACTAACCGCGAGATCATAACCTGAGCTGAAGCCGGACGCTCAACCGACTGAGCCACCCAGGTGCCCCACCACACACAGTTTTAAAAGTATGCTAGCTTTTCACATATGATTATTGAAAATTAAATGTTCACCATTTGAGTACTTTATTTTCATGAACTTTTTCAATAAGATCAATGAGTGTTAGTGCATTTAAGACTTGTAATTAAGTCTTTATAGTAAGATCAAGATCATTATTGTTTCTGTCAGTTGAGTTAAGAGAAAAATGGCAGTATCCTTTATTTATATTTTCACTTATCCCAATCTCAGTAACTTAATAGAATGAAGACTTAACATACCACCTTCCAAATCATTTTCATTTAAACTAATGTCTTTATAAATATTAGTAAATATATTCCAGGGACCAATTGCCTATTTGCCTCCCTTCCTTTTTTTCTTCTCTTTCCCTCCCTCCTTCTTTCCTTCCTTACTTTTCTTAAAAAAAAGATTTTTAAAAAAATGTATTAAAATACACTTATGCTTTGTATTTAATAATTGAGAACAAATAATAGTGCAGTATATCTGTATTCTCAAATATCAAAAATACTTTTTGCACTTATTTTGTTAAATTGGACAATGTAGATCCCATGTTGAATAACATGGAGTCTCAAAAAAAATCCTCAATTTGTCCACTTTTTATTTTGACACTGGCCCATATCACAGCATGCTTATCTGGAATTTGTTGAGATGAGGACACAGTGAGCCACTCCAAGGATATTTATAAAATTATTTTTTAATTGTAAAATATCTATGTGTAGAGAATGTTCTCCAGTTTGGAGGGCTCAGGGTGTTCACAGCTACAGTGAGATCACCAAAGTGACATCCTGAGCGAACTCGCTGTTTCGCCAGATATCTGGTATTCCATTCACCCCTGTAGAGCTGCTGTTTGTGTCTGGAATGAGTCGTGGAATGAGTCTGGCTTTCACTTCCTGGAGGGCACTTTTTGGTGAACATTCTGTTTGTAAGATGTGTATCTAGCAAGTGTGTATAAGGAAGCATGGGATGGCTTTGTTAAGTTCCTATAAAATTACCCCATAAAGACTTCTTTCTTCCCCTTTCTAAACAACCCAGATGAATACCTTCTGTCGTCTTTAGCTCTGGGATGTTTTTCTAAATAAAAATTAAAAAATTATCTGCCTTTTCCAAAATGAAAAATGAATACATACATATGACAAAAGTTTTAATACAAAAGTGCATCAAAAACAAGTAAGTCTCTCTGCACCTTGGAGCTACCCTGCTCCTATGCTTCAGAAGCAACCACTGGTAATATTTCTAGAGAGTCTTGCCAGAGATTTTCTAGGCATATAAAAGAAAGTGTGTGTGTGTGTGTGTATTCATACATTTATACACACATATTTTTACTCATTTGGGACAATGCCCCTCACACTCCTCTGCACTCAGCTGTTTCCATTTAATATAGATTGAAACTCCTTCCATAGCTACATATATAGATCCACCTCATTCATTATAAATATATAATATACTAATGAAAAAGCATCATTTATTTAAGCAGCCAACTACCATTAATTTTTTAAAGCATCTTTTGCTACTACAAGCAATGGGTCTTGCCTTGAACATCATGATGTACTTTTCTGCAAGACAGTTTCTAGAAGCAGAGGTATTCCTAGATCAAAGGGTGTCTGTGCGTGTTTTACCAAACTTCCCTCCCTCCAGAGTTGTACCAAGATGCCCTTTCACTCACAGCGTTTGTGAGGAGCACTGAGCCATCGGAAGCTCTCAAAATAGCATTAAGATACCATTTGGCTTCAACTCCGCCCCTTCTCTCTTCCTCCGTGAATTTATTCTTCCTGTTTGCTGATTCCAAGTTAAAATAATACTTTGTACCAAGATCATATTTATGAATGATGGGAAAAATAGACAAAATTCACTCTTTGTTGGCCGTATACTGTTCAGATCACTCAAAGCACTGAGACAATACTAGAGAAAGAAGCTGGAAGGTAGGACATTTTTAACTTCAAAAGCTGCGCTGCCCAGACAGGATTTCAGGCCAGACTTGATAAAACAAAGGGAAATGGCAGGCACATTTGGAAATGACTTTGAATTGAGGTAATAACTCAGAAATAAGTAATTTAAATATACATTTGATTTCCAGAAAGGAATTACTGTGGAAATTTAAGTCTTAGAATCTCACTGGTTCTGAAACAGTTAATGACTTTTTGGTCTTCCTCTCCCCCTAGCCTTTCCTCTCTCCCTCTTCCCTCCCCCCTCCTTCCTTCCCTCCTTCCATTCTTCCTTCTTTATTCCTTCCTTCAGCAATGACTGCATGCAATTACATTGCCTGTATCATAGTTTCTAGTCCCACGTACGGTATTCTCCAAGCACACAGCAGCAGTAGTAGAAAACATTTTTTTTTCACAAGTGATACATTTATTTACACAAACCAAAAACACTGTCCAGAAAAGGAAAATGACACGTATTTCCAACACTAAAAAGCCTACATATGGTGGCAACCACTACTCCAGAAGTGGTTCTAAGCTTAGGGAAAAAGAAGCAGTTTTTGTAGACAGAATGGCCATTTTGCTAAGCCGTGTACTAAGTTAGAAAAACCTCCCATCTCAAATTTCAATCACGACTTTTCTTTCATTTTACAACAATACTATATGAGTTAATTGGTTTAATTGGTCTTGTGGAGCACCACACCAAATGCCTGTTGAATAATGCCAGCGTTTATGACCTGTGATTACATCTTTGCTTTCAGTAGGTAATTGAGGAAATTTCTTTTATGAAGATATTTTAGAAAATCACTTTACTTCTGACCCACTCGGTATGATGATGTTGGCAACTGTGGCTTTGTAGATGGGAGGTTAAAAGAACACCATCAGCTAGTAGGAGGAAATGTATTCCTTGCAGCCTCTACCCCTACTTTGTAGGAAATAGAACTTCTTGGCATGGCCAAGTACCAGCAAATATTATGGAGTGAAAGTAAGGTCTCATTAAATAGCCTATTTGAAAAATAGGAGGATTTCAGACTTTTAATTAAACAAAATGGCTTATATTGTCAGTGTAAGAAAACCATAGCTTTGGAGTTATTTTCAAATTCTTGAGAAACACCGATAGTGTTGATAAAAAGACATTGTCTCATAAGCACATTTCCCCATGCATCTCAATTCTTCATAAATTCAATTTTCTTCTAAATTCTCTAAATTCAGCAGGATTTCTCAAAGTTGGGGTCCAAAGAACTAGTAAGTGTTATGGGTAAAGTCCAAACCAACAAAATGAAACAAACAATAGGTACTGTGCTCAACAGAAGTTTGGGAAATGCCGAAAGATCAAACAGGTTTCTTTGCTGTTGGATTCCTTACAACATATCATATTGTGGATGTTCAATGTGAAGACAAAAAGTGGATATAGTATATAATTTTTCTAAAACTAAATTGACATAGAACCCTTTTATTGTAGAGTATTCAGAGGCTAGTATGCAGTAGTTTTCAGCAAGTGGATTGTTTTTTAATTGCACCAAATGACATTATATAAACTTTACAATGTATTCTCTGGAACAGAGGCAGGGAACCCAATCAGAGACGGTATAAGCCAAAAACCATGGAGATAGTAATTTTCTTAAATGTGATCTATCTTCTAAATGATGTGGGAGGTAGATTGCGAGGAGTTATTGGACCGTGTTGTTGCCAAATCACAAAATGTTTTCAATACTTTTGAAAAATAAAGGTATCTTATGTAGATTCACAAGTGAGGTAGAGAAGGTCTTTTTCCTTTGTAATGTGAGGCAATTCCTTACTCTTCAAATACCAGCTCACATACTTCATGTGCCATTTACTCTGGAAATTTTACTTAGACTTGTTTCTTTCATTTAAGGTTTAGTCAAATGCCTCATGTGGAGGTAAAAGCTTTATCAGCTTTCACAAATTTAAGGAATTTATTGGAATCTTTCCATCTGTTAAGGTAAATACCTCCCCTAGAAATGAGACAAGTTTGTGCCAAATACTAATAAAATGAGAGAGGGGGAAGAAGTCAGTGGAAGATAGTGCAAAATTGTCAGCTCTAGAGCTTGGCTAATCCTGGTGATGGCAGGGCTGGGCAGAACCAGTGCCAGCATTTGGATAAGTAGAAGGGCCCCTGAAAGAAAGGGTCAGTGAAAGAGAGAGCCACAAGAGTTCTCCAGGTTGGAAGAAGTAAGAACTGAAGGAAGATTGCAGGAGTGTACCAGAGAAAAAAAATCATGCTTCCCAATATTCTTTTCAACTGGTCCTAGGAGTGTCCACCCAACCTTAGGAATGAAGGACACGGTCAAGGTGAACAAGACTTCACTCTTCATTCTTTCACTCATTTCACAAATTATTAAGTGTCTATTTTCTACTGGGCACTGCACTCAGAACAATGGAGGATCAGGAGAATATGTATAATACGTGATACTAGAGTATGCATGATATTGTAAGAGGAGGAAAGCTGGAGCAATTAATGGTGTACACATCACTGAGGGAAGTCTTCATGAAATGGGTAATATTTGAGCTGTGTATGGCACCCTGAGTTTTCCAGGTGGTTATATTAGATGATATGAGGATGGAACGGAGACTTAAGAGCAGAAGTAGGTAATTCAATAAGGCTAAAACATAGAGTGGATGTCAAGAAGTATATAACCTTCAGATTCTTAAATGTGTTGATAATGGGAGTTCTTAAACTGTAGACAAAGATCTAGCTATCCACAGAGATGTGGGGTAGGGTCTGAGTGATACTTTTAATATCAGATAATCTAAGAGAGATCATACTTAGGCTCTGGCAAGGTGTTATTTATTTAATTATTTTAGAATTCTATAAAAATTATTTGATGTGGACATTAATTAATGTACTGGACAATGTTTCTCAAAGTTTCAAAATGGTTTTCAGACCAGCAGTATCATCATCACTTCGGAACTTGAGAAATGCAAATTTTCAGACTGTAATCCCACACTACTGAATCAAATGCTACAGGAGTGGGTCTAGCAGTCTATATTTTAACATGCTCTGCAGATGATTCCAGAGAATCTAAAGTTTGATAACCACCAGAGTAAAGTATGACAAAAGACTGAATATTGGTAACTTCTTTCTGTATCAATGTCAACATTTTTATGTGACAAGCAAAAAATTTACATTGTCCATTGGCTGTAATTTGGCTCATTGATTCAAAACTTCTCCTGTATTTAGAATTATCTATAGAAAATCCCTAAAGTATATAACTCTATTAATGCCAGAATTTCTTTGTCTTAGACTTTAATCAGTAGGCATATATGCATAAGAAAGTCATCTGTAAAATGGAAATAATAACATTTCATGTGTGAGTTGATTGTGAAAAGAAAGTAACAGATATAAAGCACCTAGGATATACTAGAAACTGTGGAGAGGGTTGTTATTTTTGCTATTAGCACTATTAAATTATAGTTATAATTATGATTACTATTATACATGAAAATTTCTTACAAGCAGCCTTATAATCTCACCTTGATTGACTGGTGTGATTTGTATCTTAAAGCAAGGTAGGCTCCCTACTTCAAAATATCAACCCTACTATCTGTCATAGTATCAGTTTAGCCTTATTTTGGCAACTACTTTTTTTTAAAAATTTTTTATGTGTATTTATTTATTTTGAGAGAGAGAGAGTGAGCTCATGCAGGTGGGAGTATGGGAGGGGCAGAGAGAGAGGAAGAGAGAAAATCTCCAGCAGGCTTCACATTGTCAGTGCAGAGCCCAACAGAGGGCTCAAACTCACAAATGTCACAAACCATGAGATCATGACCTGAGTGGAAATCAAGAGTCCGATGTTTAACTGACTGAGTCACCCAGGTGCCCCAGCAAATACTTTCTAATCAATAAATACTATTGGATTTAACTCAAATACTATTGAATAAATACATCTATTAAAATACAATTACCAATGGTGGGGGTGTAAGGAGACTTGTTCCAGTTTAAGACTACATTCACCCACAGGTCAGTGTTTAGTTAAGAAATGATCAACAAGGATAGGGTGCCTGGATGGCTCGGTTGGTTAAGTGACTGATTCTTGATTTCTGCTCAGGTCATGATCTTATTATTCATAAGTTAGAGCCGTGAGTTGGGCTCCTTGCTGACAGTGTAGAGTCTTCTTGGGATGCTCTTTCTCCCCATCTCTCTTTGACCCCCCTCCCCATATAAATAACTTAAAAGATAAAAAATGATCAAGGGTGGCTAGAAATGTGCACTCCTTTTAGGAGTGGGGACAGGTAGTGAAAGCAGGAAGAGTACTTGCTGGGAGAAGAGCCGAGAAGAAAGAAAGTATCCCTGAGGGCCGAGGAGAATGTTCTCAAATGCATATTTAAATTTTTTTAATGTTTATTTATTTTTGAGAGACAGAGAGAGACATGCACACACAGAATCTGAAGCACTTCCAGGCTCTGAGTTGTCAGTACAGAGTCCGATGTGGGGCTTGAACTCACTAATCGTGAGATCGTGACCTGAGCTTAACTGACAGAGCCACCTAGGCACTCCTCAAATGCATATTGTATATATTTCACACTTTTGCTTGAGCTTGGAGTTGAAAATAGGACCAAACACCAGAAAACATGGTCTAAAATAGTTTTGTAATATTCCTTATTATTCAACTTGACTGATGTTTTTACTAAATGGACTGCTTACTTGACTGAATTGGTGACTACTTTTTCATAACGTTGATATTTGTCAAATCACCTAGTTCCAGATAAACCTAAACTGCCTTAACCTAAGGAATAAATTCTAAATTTATTTATGTGAAAAGGCTTCTAAATTAGCTTTTCTTTACTGATTTGATTGTTGCAGATGACAAAGTTTTGAAGGAAATACAGATATTTTGGTATTCAATTTATTAGAAAATCAGATTTGTACTTCCTATGTTTTCCATATAGGTAGTTTTTCTTTCCTCTCCCCCACTGGGAAGATGACTTATAGGTAGCTTTTATGCTCTTATATCAAGGAAGGGATTTCTAGAATGTAGATGGATGGGTCCTGGGGATCTAAGATTTTTGTAGGGTTTTTGTTATTTTAGACAATGTACGTTTGTGCCCAGTTAGAAGGATTGTAATGTGTGGGCAGAGCCACTGTTGTGAGCATGAAAGTCCCTGGGGGAGGGGCCAACTGTGGCCAAAATTTCTCCATCTCTGCTTGCCAAAGATATGCCCTATGTGAAACTACAAAACTGCTCAGAGGGTACATTTTCCTAGCCTCTGTTTATTGAATTATCAGTTCCAATATTCATGTTAATTGGACTACTCTATTCTCTATAATAATTAAAGGCTAGGCAGGCACCTGTTCAAAAATGGGGGAGTCTGCAAAGCAAGAAAGGACATGGCCGAAAAAGTGACTCTTTGCAAAAGGCAGAGGAACTGTGACATTAGACATGAATGCATTTTCTGGACAGTATGCGCTGTGATTATACTGATTACCCGGAACTTTCTCAAGAGTTACTTTTCAAGATTTTATACTCAACTAAAAGACCAACATCATTAAAAAGCATACTTAAAATCCTGTTCTGGAATTAACTACAAAGTCAGTTATGAACTGCACACAAATCTCTCATGATAGTTTAGAGTTATCCTACAGTATGGCATTGTGGATCCACTTTAGTCACGGTTGTGGATAGTTTTTGGATACTAAAAACAATCTACCCATAAAGAATAGTGATGGAGTATCCGTGAGGAATACTGGAAATCTAGCACCATGGTCCTGAAGAAACTATACAAGAGATTTCCAAAATTATTTCTAAGCAGCAAGGGCCCTGACTCTAAGAGTGACTATTTAGACAAAACTTGGGGAAGGGCTAAACTCACTTTTAGTGCTAACATTTAGTCAGGTTTTCTGAGAGGGAGTCTACCATAGTGTTTAAGTGTATAAACCTGGGTGCCAGCTTGGCTTAGATTGAATGATGGTCTTACAATTTATTGAATAGAATTTCTCAATTTCTGGGTACCTTATGATCCTTATCTAGAAAATAGGAATAATAAGGATGACTCACTCCTATACTCATGAAGATAATAGGAATTATTTTTAAAAAGCCACCAAACCACTGGCACATAGTAGAATGACAATAAATGTTAAATATTGTTGGTGTTATGATATACTCATATAGATTTATATAAACTGTGACGTGGGATGTTTTTCCCATCTTACAGTTGCGTATACACCAGCTTACTCTTAGAGGGATTAATAACTGGCACAGAGTTCAGAGAAACAGTAAACTGCTGGGCCAGGAATAAAACTCAGCTATTAATGATCAGATTTCTCCTACTTCCTGGGTCAACTATTTAAAATATCTGAGACATATCTTAGCTCCTTTTAATAGTCCTTGCTTACTGGAACCAGCTTGACCCCTGATAGACAGAGAAGCAATAAATCAGATCTAGAAATCTGATTCTGATAAAATTTGCCAAGAAGCTACCTTTGATTTTACTACTATCATTAGTGCTGTTTACTAGAAAATTCTTTCTCTCTGCCTCTGACTGCACTGTAGGGTTATATTTCCCTGCCCACTTTGAAGTCACACGCGGCTATGTGACTTACTTTGGCCAGTGCAATAGAAATGGAAGTGACCTGGCCCACTTCCAGGAGGAGGTTTTAGGAGCCAGTGTGATGCATCACGTCCTGTAACCCCTGCTTGAATGATTGCAGAATATCTTGTCAAGAGGGAATTTCCATCACTGGACCAGTAAGGGACCTGCAGGATGACTGAGAAATATTCCTTGTTGTTTTAAGCCACTGAGATATTAAGGTTCCTTTTTTACTGTGGTATAACCTAGCCTGTGCTGACTGATGCAACTATCGACCGCATCTGGAACACTGAATATCCAGTAAGGGATTTTTAAAGCTCACTATAAAAAAGGGAAGATGCTAAATCAGGTTTCCCAGAGCGGAATACACACCTTCTGTGCTCTCCGTTTGTCTGCTCGTTGATTTTGGTGGTAGATCCGACTGAAGTTAGATACGATCACAGGAACAGGTAGAGCAATGACCAAGACCCCACTCAGCGAACAGATGGAACCAAATATCTTCCCTGCTATGGTTTTTGGTACCATGTCACCATACCTGGTTAGAGAAAAAAAACATATGGTTTTAAGTCACAGAAATTTATCTTCACCTGCTACAAATAGCTTTTTACCTGAAGTCAAATGGTTATTTGGACCAATCTATCTCTAACTTATGGCTACCATATACATGGGTTAATACATTAATAAACCAGAAATTATGAATATCTGAATAGCCAAAAATTATCTTTCAATATTGCAGGAACTGATTCCAATATTTTGATATCTCTTTGATTGAAAAATGTTTTAAGCCAGATGATGTAATGATAGCTCTTCTGTTGCCCTTTATATAATTTGGCAAAGTTCTTTGCATTTATTTATAGTCAGTATTACCATGCTGAATTGCATACTCAGCATAACTCTCTTTCCACGTAATTTTCACAGCATTAGATTGGTTATAAAATTTAAGTAAAAACAAGTGGTATATCACATTCCTTTTATCAGATATAATCATTTTTTAAAAAAGCTTTCCAAGGTCTCATTAACCTTCACTTGTTAAATCCAATGGCCATTCCTCCTTGATGATCTTATTTTGTACTTGATTAGTTTTCTCTCTTCTTGGAACACTCTCTCTTGGCTTCAGTATTGGAAAATTCCCTTCGTTGGTCCTCCTACCTCATTGGCTGCTCCTCCATCTTCTTTTCTGGCTCCCCTCCCTCCCTGTCCCTTATCTGATTTTTAAATCTTGGAGTAATTAAGCTCTCAGACTCTTTTTGTCTACATATAAGCCCTTTCCTATGTGATTTCATCCAATCTCATAGCTTGCAGTTATCTATATGTTGCTGATACCTTAATTTATATTGACAGCGCTGATGTCTACCTAGAAAATCAGACTCATATCTTCAATATTCTAGTCTGATTTTTCCTACCCCTGGATTTTAAGGAACCAATTAAGAGCCATTTAAGACAAATTAGCCAATAAGGAATGCTTTTACCCTAGCTTCCTCTGCCACCCTCACATCTGTTCCTCCCACAGTCTATCCAATTATGTGGAATGGCAAACCATTAATTGCTCACATCAAACCTTAAAGAGTCACCTCAATCCTCAGTCATGCATCTCATTTTTGAGCTAGTCCTGTTATCTCTAATCAAACTGAATTATGTCTTAGTACAGTCTCTTTCCTCAACCTCCATTTTACCACAACAACCCAAGCAATCACCAACTCTTGCCAGAGCTGTAGATAGATATAACTTCTTACCCAAACTTGTTCTTCCATATTTACCCCTTTACAATTCATGCCAACATAGCAGTCTGAGTTATGTTTTAGAATGGAGATTGCCCTGGTTCTACTTTGCTTAAACCTTCTAACAGACTTGGAGCTAAAATAAATCCAAACTCTTCAGTTTTATCTCCAAGGGCCTATATCATTTAATTACTGCCTATATTTCATTCCATCTTGCACCAAGTCCACTGCCTTCCAGCCATGCTGACCATCTGGCTTTTTGTCCACAATGTGCAGCCCCCAGATCATCATTATTCAGGTTGAGACTTAAATGTCTCCATTCCAGAAGTTATTTCCTGGCCATCTTATCCATTGTGGTATTATTCTCTCCCCTAGTCATTCTCTTGAACATTTTCTCACTTAATGACCTTCAAGTACTATTAACACATGATATTTTATAACTTATTAACATATTTGCTTTTTGACCACCCACCTGCCCTGCTGACATTAGGATACAACTTTGACAAAGCAGGGTCTGCTCTATTTAGTCTCACTAGCACAAAGCAGGCTCTTAATAAATGTTAGTCAAAGAATCTATTTTCTCTACCTTACTGATATAGAATTCTAAGAATTAATTTCTGGACAGGGGGCAGGAAGGAGGTCTTTCGATCATATTACTACAGAAGTTGCCCAGCTGTGCCTACAGAGCCCCAACACTCCATGTTCACTTTAGGGGTCTGGGGTGCTCAGAGCTCTGAGAGGAGCTCAGGTACTGGAATCCAGAGTCAAGGAGGACTTGGAGAGACATTACATCTTGAAGGGTGGCCCAGGAAATGATCACTCTAATTGTGTTTTGTGGGAAAATGTTTGTGTGTCAACATGGGAGAGGGAAGTAACAGAGGAATTGGCCCAGGAAAGGCTGGTGAGAGTGACAATATATTCATTGACCCCCTTTCCAGGCTCTGGTCCTTGTTTTGAAGGCCCAGTTACTCATTCTTGTGAGTGTTTGTGGGTGATCAGCAGTTGAGCTAATTCACTGTAACTAAAGTTCCCACAGGTTTTTGGTATCAGAGTGGCAGTATTAATTTATAGTGAAACAAACAGACAGACAAAGAATAGAAAAAACCCAGGAACTGGAATGCTGTGTCCATTTAAACAGGGGCTCTTTCTGTAGTCCATCAGGGAAGGTAAATTATAACCTGAAGTTTATGTTAGTAAAGAAACAATCACACATTGAAGAATTTATAAGGTGAGTGATAAAGTCTTGAGGACTTTTGTCCTGTAGGGATCTGTCAGTGGAATTGGAAGATCAACTTTTTATACAATGCTGTGTGTGCATGAGCCAATTTCTATGTTTGCCACAGTTCACATCGAGTACCCAGGCATATTTTATATACATCTTTTTCTCTCTTTGCACTGATGATACAGCAGGTCCTGGAAAAGTCTAAAACACACAGGCAGCTTAAAAAAAGAGGGGGGCTGATTTTAATGTCTACCAATCAGGATCTAGAAAATGTTTCTAAAAGGGGAAAATAAATAAAACTCAACTATGTTTGTTGTGGCCAGAATAGACAAGCATTGAATCCATGCAATTAAAATAAACCCTGTAAGATATAAAAACATAAAATAAAATAAACAGCTAAATGAAACCAAAATAAAGTTTTTCCGGTCTTTCTCTAAGAGATTTAAAAAAATTAATATTTATCAGCTACTTTTTTTGTATCCTAGGCTCACTATATCATAGAGTAGACAAGGCTAACGCTCTTATAATTATTAGAGAAAATTAAGGGCTAAACTGTGTGGTATAGACCCAAAGTTCATAAGACTTTAAGAAGACAGAAGGCTGGTAAGTTGAAGTAGCAGACTGTGGTGGTCGTAAGGATGGAGGCTAATCATACATTCAGAAAGGCCTTGCCTCAAAGAAGAAGGGAGAAAATAGACTCTGGGGGGACTCAGTCAAAGGAATTCTGAACCAAGTGATAAAGCAGATTTTCCCGGGAAAGCAATTTTTGACAAGGTGCCCAGTATTCAACTAGAGAAATAATCACTGCAAATCCTTTTTGAATATAAACAGAAGTTATAATATAAATAAATACATAAGTCAGAAGTGAACTTGGTACTTAGAGAGAAAAATGGGCAAAGTGAAATTTCTTGTACATTTTGTAACAAAAGGGTAGAAAGTAAAGATATGAGCCAGCTTTCTGAAAGGCAGAAAATTCATAGTCTAAAAGAATCCATAAGGGAAAAGAGATAACAGATTAGGGGTGCTTTAATGTCATGAAACTGTGCTAATTTGCATCAAATGCAATTATATATAGTATTTACCTCCATCGTATTTTTTTTAATTCCAAATTTTATTCACAATCAAAAAAGCAAAAGTGACCCTTGAGATGTCTGGTCAGGACTGAGTGATCGTAATGGAAAGTGGAAGGGACAACAAAGTGCTCATTGGAGGGGCCATCTTCCCCCATCTTTTTACTCTTGGGTCACAGGGCAGATCTTTTTCAAGATACAGGAAATGAGGATGGGCCCCAAAGCTCTGCTGTTGTGAAGCTAAGACAGAGGGAGATGGTAGGAGGCACGGGAGCAAAGGGGGCAGGGTGCTGCTGCTGGGGAGGTGGGGGTGAGCAGACGAGGTGCAGGCTGCCCTCCATTGCTTGCAAGGACACCTTCAGGTTGATTTCCCAAGAAGCACCTGCTGTCTCCTTCCACACTCCCCTTGGAACTGTATTCCCCTTTCTGCTCTTTTTCCTGTTCCCCACTTCTTTTCAAGATTGGACTGCCGTTGATATTTACAATATTTTAAGCATATTTCACTCATTTGAATATGCTGGAGAATCACGACAAATACACAGTGTGATTTGTAAGAATTCTTACATTGTCCATTGTGTCTCTCTTCTCACTTTAGGATAACCTTGAGAATGGAAGTTTTATCTGCAAACTTATAATTGGGCACAGAATTTACTGGGGATAGGAAATAGCTCTCTGGCAAAATCATCTGCTTTCCTTTGCTTAACAAAAGATCCCTTAACCAGTATTCAAACTTGTAGTAAGAAGCAAAATAGCATTACACACCTCAGGAATCATATCTCAAACTTGGTGGAGACAAGGCTCAGAATAGAAAGCTTCATAATGAGAAGGGACATTCTAGCTAACTGATCATGTAGTTTAAGTATTGCCTACAATACTGCCATCTTTTAATGATTATTTCTATCCAAGGCAACTTGTTTAGTGGTTGGCATTTTATTCTTTTTATTCTATATATAAACACGCCTCATTTTTCCTGACTCCCTACTCTTAAATTTATGCCAAGCCCAGCGATATTATATATTCTAGTCTTTCTGTTTTTCTTCAAAATTTAATATTATGTCTCTAGTCTTCAAAAATCCATTTCCCAAGAAGATTTACACTAAAGCATTACAAAGATGTGGATTTGTTTTCACAGAGACTTTTTTCTATATTTAAAAATATTTCTTTAAAAATTATAAGGGGCTTCTAAGGTCTACTAAGATAAATGTTGAATTCCTAAAAGATAGAGGAAAACAGGGGCGAAAATAGCATAATATAAAAGAATCACTCTCCAAAAGTTTTGCATAATAAAAACAAGCAGACTTGAACTCTGTTCATTGAAAGGAAGATTTCCCCATGTTTCTAGTTCCTTCTGCTTTCACTTCCTCCCACTTTTTCCCGACGTTTACTATGTGGAGCCAGGCCTGTTTCTTTCTGCTTTTTGTTTCACCCTGGACATATGCCAACCTGATATTTATTGCTCCTTTCCCTCCTCATATCAGTTAAAAAGGTATAATATGGAGTTGTTATTCACATAAAAATATTAATTCTAAACTTGCACCCACTGCCCCAAATATTTGGTTAAAATTATATCTTTTGTCATGTCTTAAAGACCATATTGAATGGAAGACCAATTCTCAGAAGAGATTCAGTTATTGGTTCTTGAATATTTTACTCTCAGATATCATTGAAAAGTTTCTGCAAAGTACTCAATACACTCAATGATAGAAGAAGTGGCTAAATCTGGTTAACTCAGACAAACAAGTAGAACACATATATCTTCCATCCATCCATCCATCCATCCATCCATCCATCCATCCATCAATCCATCCATCCATGAATGAATATTTAAACATAATATATTGCAAAGCAAATTTTATTAATGCCCACTCATTTCCTCCCTTTTGGGCATTTGTCCAGAAATCCTATGACTAAAGCATGCTTGTCTTTACATATCAAATGGAGAAATATTTCCTGGAATTTTCTTGTGCAGTGTTCAAACACAATACTGTTAGCTTCCTAGTCCTATTCATATTGTTTCTATTTTTTCTTCTCTTTTTATTTGAAGAGTATAAATGTAGGCTCATTTTATAAAAGAGAAATGTTATATAAGCAAACCTCCCTAGCTAAGGGATGACTTTTCATCTGTTAAGCCATTTCCCTTGGATTTTGTTTTCTAAGAAAGAAAACAAAAGCTGTGTATTTTATAAACACTCATGAAGGTAGGAAAGATCTTCAAATAACAGGAAGGAAATACTTACTTAAATATAAACATCAATGCTTACTGTAACTCAATCTCTTGCTCTTCCTTTTTCTTTTTCACAGTGAAAACGTCTTAAATTGCTAGGTAGAAAGACTCGAGTGAATGGATCCTATGCAGCCTCACAGAACTCTGGGAGCAACCTGTACATTGGGTAGGGCAGGTGCTGGTGCAATAAAGCGGCACTTCAACTACTACATGAGGGGGAAAGATCCCACAACTTCATAGTGGACATGAATCTGTATTTGAAATGGAAGTATTTGAAAAATAGGTATCTGCTATGATATGTCTGAATGTGTCTATACCAAATTTATACCTTGAGATCCTAATGCTTAATATGATGGTATTAGGAGGTGGGGGTTTGGGGAGGTGATTAGATAATGAAAGCGGAGCCCAAACAAACGGTGTTCTTATAAAAAGAGGCGCTACAGAGCTCCCTTGCTCCTTTTGCCATGTGAGTTCACTGCAAGAAGGGCAGTTTGTGAACGGTACCTTAACCACCACACTGAATCTGTTGGTGATATGATCTTGAACTTCTCAGCCTCCAGAGCTGTGAGAAATACATTTTTGCTCTTTATAAGTTACCGAGTCTGTGGTATTTTGTTACAGCAGCCTGAATGTACTAAGACAGTATACTTAAGAAATTAGATGAAAGTGGTATGTGCTATGAACTGCGTGTGTGTGTGTGTGTGTGTGTGTGTGTGTGCATTTTACTTACTGATTTTGTGTTTGAATTTTCTCTTAGACATGACCACCAGTCAGAGAAGTCTGTGAAATCATTTCTTCTGACCTGAAAGCTGGATCACTTCTCCACCAATAATGCTATCTGTTAGGGTCTCTGGCTAGTTATTTATGGATTTCCTGGTATCAGTTTGGCATCCTAGAAGGATCATAGTTCAATGGCTAATTTTTATAGTAGCTGCAATGTTGGCAAAAAGTCAATGACTTTTCTTTAAGTGTTGTTATATAATGCCTGCTGTGATATGCAAATTGCTTGCCAGAGAGACCCTAGTATTACTTTGACAATAGACAGATTCTCTTTGACATTTTAAAATCAATGTTTGCCTAAAAAGCTTTGATTTTGTCTCCACCTCTCTTGCCTGTAGGATTAATCCTACACTATCCGAGCTACATTGAAATCTTGAGAAGTTTTTGGATTAAGTCACATATCTAGGTAGTTAAGATATTCTGTATTCCCTCCTGTTTCTTTAAGTCCAAGCCATTGGATTATCCCTTTGAAAATGTATGTTTCCTTTTTCCTTTTCCAATTGTTCAAAACATTAGTAATTTTAGTATCTACTAAAAAAGGGGGCAGCTAGAGGATCCCTCACCTTAATTAGAGGTTCTTATCCAGGAATCGATGGACTCTTAAGAAATTCATGGATAAAATTTAAGTGGATTAGAGAACTCCATGACAGTGTGTCTTCATAGCCATTTTCTTAAGAGTTTTCAGAGCTTTTATTAATTCTCAAAAGTTTATGGCTCAAATAATGTTAAACACTTTGGTTTGACTATTTAAGGACCTATCAGTCAATGTCTTATATCGTTGATATAAATGTTTGAACACTTATGGCACAAAAGAAAAGCTGTAAAAATATTATTTTACAACTGCAGAAATCCCAAATACCCACTAGAGGGCATAAAAACCTAAATGAAAGTTTGGAAGCCAACCAGGATCTTTTTTGGTTTTCCTAAGCTGAGAGAAAAGTATTTCCAGTAAATTGCCTGTACCAATTCCTTATCTTTGCCTACACACATCCAATATTTAAGATATATTTTGGGCATCTTATTCCTCTGGAAATAGTTGAACAGGACAAAACCTCACCAATTTCATAGATTATCTATTTTCATGGTGTTTCCAAAAAGATGCAAAATAATTCTGACAGCATTTTCTACTTCTTTCAGAGAGATAGGGACATTTCTGTAATGTGAGGTATCACTAAAGCATAATTTTAAACGTGAAGCCCAAGACCCTTAGTGTGAAAATTAGGGTAAATTAAGGATTGAGTTTGCATGCAGAAAAGGGGAAAATTGAGGAAAGGGCCAAAATGCTTTTAGCACATCTATGCACATTTATACTCTGAGCTCTCAACATTAGATTTCACTCGGGCTTGCTAACTGTGTGCCTCTGGCTCGTGCCTTTTTCTAAAGCAAATTCTTTTCTGACTCCTCTTTGTTTCCTTTGCTCTTAGCCTATTATAGGATTGCATGAGGCTTTAAAGGTTGTAAATGAAATATATGATTATGACCTAATATCGTAATAAAGTGCTTTTTACCTAAATGAATATCATCAGTAAAAGTCTTTATCGCCTCCTTTAAAGAGTGTTTTCTTATTTTCAAAGTATGCTAATCAAAGTGTGCTCGATTTGTAATATTTACTCTGTTCTTCATTTTTAACAAAGCTATAAAAACATGCGTCCAGCTGATTACTGTGAGGCACACACTGTAGAGACGCTGGGGGCTGGCTTCCCCAGCTGGAGGACCACCGGAAACGTTTTCTCCCGCTTTGGGTTTTGAGCCTTTGTTGCCTGGAGCTATCCTGTCACCCTCACAGAGCTCAGAGTCTGATCCTGTCATTCTCTTGCATGAAAGCCTTCATTGTTGCTCTATCACCTGCAGGAAAAAGCTCCAGCTTTTTAGCATGCCACACACAGCTCCTCAAAGCTTGCCCATCCCATCCTCCCCTGCTCCCCCCACACACCCTATGTTCCACTTGGAACAAATCACTTCCAATTGCTGGCATGTCTTTCCATTCCTCTATGTCTTTGTATATGTTGTTCTTTCTAGAATATTCCCCCCTCGCCTAAATCCTTTGGGTAAACTCCTAACCTCCATTGATAAAGATCAAAGATCAGTTCTTATTTGGAGAACTTCTTGACTGCTTTACCTCGGTCCGACCAGAGTCACGTTTCCTCTCCAGTGCCTCCAGCGCCGCCTATAACTAATGGGGTACAATTAGTTTTGTACAAGTCTGCTTGCTCCTGCTAAATAGGAGGTCCGGGAGGTCAAGGATCATGTCAACATCATAAACCCAAGTCTAGTACAGACCTTGTCCAGAGCTGAGCAGACAGTTGAGACCCAATAAATGTTTACTGCTTAAATAAATCCTCCGGGAGAGGTCTGATGGTGAAGAATAAATATGGGAAGGAGTGAAGGGGAATACACGTCCACGGTTCTTTTTCTTTTAATCAGATTTCCTTTCTTTCTCCAAGCCAGGCACCGTCTCATTTCCTCAATATGTCTAAATTCCTCTTTGGACACTTAGATGATATGCGCAGAATAACCTAGTTCTACACTGTCAATTAATCTCACTTTTTATACCCAGAGAAATCATTTTTAACCTACATGATTTTAAATGAACAGAGAAGCCGAGAGAACTGACAGTTTTCCAATTCCTACCTGTGTTTTATTGTCACATGCTTAACGAACACGTACCCTGCTAGAATTTCAAGCTACAAATGGTCCCAAATTTGACAGATTTTGCAATCCTCAAATGCCCGGCAACGTGAAGGAACAGGACTTGGTGTTCTCTGACTCTCACGTATCATTCTGGGAAATGGCTAGGTCTTCCCATATCTCTCTAATCTTCTCGAAGATGCTGCTAATCTTAGATGTTAACACTAGCAATTCTCTGAAAATTCCATTGTTTGGTAACCATTTTTCTTAATAAGATCCTTTCTGGTATTGCCCTGGGAGTTTGTTGGAGCAGGTATACTTGTCTTTCCTCAGAGGAAAGTTAATTCATCAAGCATATTAAGGTACCAGCGAATGCCTGGCCATTGGCTTTGGGCTGAAGGCACCAGCTTCCAGAGGATGCCTATCTTGGTTTCACATCCCAGGGGTTTCATCTTTGACACTATCAGAGCAGCTCTCACACCCGGGGCTTTCTCAAGTTAGCTGCTGCTGTTGCTTCCTCTCTTCCTGTCCTTTGAAAAGGAACTGTTGGGGGAAGCTCCCCACCGTGCATGAGTCTGAGTCATTGCTTCTGCACCACAGGCGGTCACCCAAGGAGCCAAATCCCAGTGCCATTTTGACAGTTCTGTCTATAGGTTTGTTTTCTTATAATCAGCCACCTAGCTCACTTGCTGATACCACCAAAATTACTCATTGCCTACAGTCCTTTCAAAGACTCCTAAGTGCCTTTGCCATGGAAGGAAGCAAGGGTGGTTTCCAGGGTCATGCTTGTGGTGCCCGTCATGGGAGAATTCAGCCAAGCAGCATACAAACATGAGGCAGGGATGTTTGTCCTGAAGGTTTTCATTTCTTTCTGAATTTACACAGTCTCAAACCTATTAGCTATTACAGGCCTCATGACACCGTTAATTAAGATGTCTTTAAGTGGTTACCTATTTTATTTTGGACTGCACTTTTAAAATTAGTTATAGACTATCAAGAAATGACCTAACACATCTCTTATTTCTAATTCTGCCACCTATTGTCTACTTGAGCTTTACCGAAAAGAATACGTAAAATTCTAACTCCCCTGGAGGTTAACACTTGACTCTCGTGAGGGCAGGGGATAAGGCTCTATTCTGATAGCAGCAGTGTCGGAGGACTGAGACCTCAGATTGTGTCACTCCTGCCTATCTGGAGGAGGGAGGTCCAAAGTCAAGGCACCGATAGAGGTGGTGCCTGGTGAGAATTTACTTCCAAGTTCATGAGGGCTGTCTTTTCCCTGTGTTCTCACATGGTGGCAAGGAGAGGGAGCTCTCTGGACATCAATCCCACTCATGGGGGTTCCACCTCATGACCTGATCACCCCCAAAGGCCCATCTCCTAATATGATCACATCGAGTGTTAGGATTTAACATAGGAATTTGGGGGGATACAAACATTCAGTCTGTAGCATGATCTAATGGCAGTCCCATGAGTGTCCTAAGACCCTTCACTCGACTGACCACCCTGGGCAGAACCTGGACTTTTCCTGTCTTCCGGTGGAGGTAGGCATCTGGTCTGTAGTTCACCATCGAGGGCAGTTTCTCATGAGTCATAGAGCCAGGGGGTAGACCTGCCCTGTTCCTTCCTCATCTGTGCATGGCTCTGCC
This sequence comes from Suricata suricatta, assembly GCF_006229205.1. Lineage (NCBI taxonomy): Eukaryota > Metazoa > Chordata > Mammalia > Carnivora > Herpestidae > Suricata > Suricata suricatta. The sequence goes on from NC_043701.1 coordinate 29,359,214, forward strand.
CAGTCACTGACTGGGGACGTCTTTCCTGCTGAAAGCTCCAAACTTCTTTAGGCATAAATAATTTAATATGCTTATCATCATGTAAAGAGTCACAGCTGCTTAAATACAAAAGGAAGGGAGAGCAAAGAAGCTGTGATTTAACTTCCCAAAGACAGCCAGGTATTTCTAAAATTCAAGTCTTCAATTTAACCTAGAAAGTTTCTATATCCTTAAACAAACTTTGTGTTTGGTAAGAATCCAAGGGCCTGTATTTACATTAGAGATGCTTTTGGAGAACAATTCTATTCTGTTCAGTGTGAGACAAAGTTATTTCCTAAAATTAAATGAAAGCATTATATGCATTTTATGTTTAGATTCTTTTGCCTTTTCTTAGGCAATTAAAACATTGATTAAATGGTCATGCTTTCTGTGAGTATGTAAATTAGGGTATATCCCAAATAAGCATAAGTGAAGAGGGTCTTAAATAAATTCATATCTCTACCTCTATAGTTCTAACTGGCCAGGTTTCTATATGAAAATGCTCCTGTGGTTGCATTCTGTTTGTATCTAATTAAAATATAGTAATAATAAAATAAAATAAAATAAAATAAAATAAAATAAAATAAAATAAAATAAAATAAATAAAAATGAAACCAAAAGTCCAAGTGGTTAAAGATAAATGAACTGGGTGCCTGGGTGGCTCAGTCAGTTAAGCCTCCAACTTTTGCTCAGGTCATGATCTCATGGTTCATGAGTTTGAACCCCGCATTAGTCCCTGTGCTGACAGTGCAGAGCTTGGTGCCTACTTCAGATTCCGTCCCCTCTCTTTCTGCCCCTCTCCCATTTGCGCTGTGTCTCATGTTCTCAAATAGACCTAAACATTAAAAAAACATAAATGAACTAAAAAGAACCTGCTATACAAAAAGTATTTTGGAGGTGCCTGGCTGACTCAGTCAGTAGAGCACGTGATTCTTGATCTCCAGGTTGTAAGTCTGAGCCCCATGTTGGGTGTAGAGATTACCTAAAAATGAAATCTTAAAAAAAAACATTATTTTCCAGATATATCATCTTAAGGAAAAAGAGGAACCATAGTACCTGAAAACAGGTTGAAATTAAAAATAAAATTAAAAAAATTGCAGAATACATCCTATACTCCAAAGACATGAAATACATAATTTCTTCTCTCTCTTTCTATGTTTCTATCCACATGTGATTTATTTGGACGTGAGATTAGATTATAGACACAATACTTCACTTTTAAAATAGTGTTGTCTGTATTCAGGGTCTAAGCAGGAAGATAGAAAGCACCCCAATTACTTACAGCAGCGTGGCCGTAAGGGAGGGAATGAAGGGGGCTGGGTATGGTCAAGGAGCTGCCCACAAACCCATCGCGAGACTACCTAGGAAGCCAGAGGCGGCAGCCCCATGAACACCGCGGGGCTGGAGAGGCTGAGGAGGAGACAGCTTTCTGAGCCCAAGGTCGAGTTCCAGAGGGAAGCTGGGTCTTTACCAGACCTTTAGGGAAGGAACTAGAAGCCATTAAAGAGGGTCTGATGCTGCCTTCGAAGATGCAAAGAAGGACAAATACCCTGGCTACCCTTTCCCACCCCTGTTCTTCAATCTCCTGCCAATGCGTCCATTGTCCGAACTGGCAGAAAATCAGATGAAAGGCACGCCTGGGAAATGCAGCCCATAACCGAACTGAGACCCAGGGTTTTTTCCCTGCAAAGCTGGGCTCTAACTAGCTCACCATAGTTCATTGCTAAGATCCGTTCTGGCTTAAGATGTTATGACCTAGATTCAGAGCTATTATTTTGTTGACTGACTCCAGCCCTCCCCCTAAAAGCAGAAAATTACATTTGATCAGAATTAGAATCCCAGTACTGAGACGGATGGGTCTTCTCTGGGTAGCTGTGCTATGTGTCACCCTGTATTTTGAAACATCAGAAGCGCATCAACCTTCTTACCACAAGGACTGAGGGAGTGTTGGGTCTTCTTCCAGGCAGACTCAAGCCTTTTCGGTTTCTGTCAAAAATGTGCATTTCAATCCATTGTACATTGAAAAAAGCTAAAGAACCAAAATACCTGTTTTGACAGAGTGAGGGAAAAATGCTAAATATGAAGCTACATTATAAAGATGTCCAATTAGATTCGATGATTGTGAAATGTTCCACTTGTATGAAATGGGCACAGAGTATAATAAAAGCCGGTCCCTGGGGTTTCCAAGCCTCCTGGTAACTAAGTGCTAGCAAGAGGCTCTTAATTAGAATAAATCATTTCAGAGTTGTATCCTTCAACAGATCATTGAGAATACCATTAGTAATAAATTAAAGCATATTTTAAGGGCAGGTGAATATATGTAAAACCAAGTTGCTTTTAAAAATGAACATAGCTCCGCAATTAGTGCAGTTGCTCATGGTCCTTTTGTTGCAGGAGTTTTTCTTTCTTTTTGCTTTTGTTTTTTTGTTGTTGTTTTGTTTTGTTTTTTATCACAGTAATGAAAGTCTATACCTTAACATGTCAGAACCTGGCCATTAGTTATACATTTAAACAATGAAAAAATAAATATTCTTATGTTTCAAGGGGAAGATAAGGTGGCAGATGATGGTTTGGCAATAAAATGAAAATATACAATGTGTGCTTTAAATTAAACACAAGAAAGAACATGATCATACTATTATGGATGCCATTACCACGGATAGTTAGACTACCCTTTTAAAATTTGTTTGACAACTTGATATTCCTAGCACTAGTGAGAGCTCATGATAGTGGTTTATGTACAGTTGTAGGGTAAAGCCTTCACAACACAGCACCTTAACCTCTGAAAGCAGTCACTATGGGATCAATGGTGGTCAGTTTTCATTAGGAGAGAACGAGGCTTAGACTTGAAACAGCCGAAGAAACATTCCTTGAAATATTCCTCAAAACATTTGCTGGTTTCATAAATACAAATAAAACTGCGGAAATAAAAGCATTTAAATAGTGAACTTCCACATGTAAGAAAAGAAAAATAAGGTAAAGTAAATGATCAAAGCTGAAAGCAAATATTACTCTTAAATGTATTTCTCCTTCCTTCTTTTCTCAATTCCTTCTTTCTTTCCTCAAAATTTTATCTAGTTCTTTAAGTGAGTGAGGTATTTTCATACTGGTAATAGATTTCATACTTGGCTCTTTTTTCCTCCAAAAAGATCTCACAGTTAAGGAAGTTAGAGTAATAAATAACTGAAGTCTCAGGATCTTAGGTTTCTATATATTCATGTATTTTTTTCCTATTTTCAAAATGCCTAAGGTTATTGCTCGTATTGTGCTTAATCTGCTAACTTCTACTAGAAATACTTGTTAATTCTCTTGTTTACACCTCTGCTATCACACTAAGGAGGAACGCACCAATGACTTCCTCTCTTCAACCATTAGTGAATCTCTTTTCCTCAGGTTGAATTCTTTCTGAACTATTTCCTAATTTTTTTTAACTTTATTTATTTTTGAGAGAGAGAGAGAGAGAGATTTTGTGTGTGCATGACACAGAGCAAGCAGGGAAAAGGGCAGAGAGAGAGGGAGAGATTGATCTCAAGCAGGCTCCGTACTGTCAGCATGGAGTCAGAAGTGAGACTTGAACTCATCAACTGTGAGATAATGGCCTGAGATGAAACCAAGAATCCAGTGTTCAACTGACTGAGCCACCTAGGTGCCCTCTTTTGTTTTTTTGTAATATTTATTTATTTTGAGAGAAAGAGAGAACATGAGCAAGGGAGGGACAGAGAGAGGGGGAGAGAGAGAATCCCAAGCACCATCAGTGCAGAGCTGGATGCAGGGCTCAAACTCAGAAACTGTGAGATCATGACCTGAACCAAAATAAAAAGTTGGATGCTTAACTGAGTGAGCCACCCAGGCACCCTGACCTAGAGCATTCTTTTTATAAAAGGCAAGACGGTAATATTTTAGGCTCTGTAGGACATATGGCTTTGGGTACAACCACTCAGCTTTGTTGTTGTAGTGCAAAAACAGCCCTAGATAATCAAAAAATGAGTAAGATGACTATAACCCAATAAAAAATTCAGTGTTTATAAATAAATAAAAACTATTTATGGACACTGAAATTTGAATTTCATATAATGTTATTTGTTGAGAAACATTATTCTTTTCTAACCATTTAAATATGTAAATATTCTTCTAAGATCTCAAACCGTATACAAACAGGAGACGGGCTATATTTGACCTGTGGGTCATAGTTTACCAGACACCATTCAGAAGGACCATTCTTTGTGTAATCAACTCACAGTGTTCACCACTGTTTGTCTGTAGAAGAGTTTGAAGCCATTACCGACATTTGAAAAACAAAACACTACCTCAGTACTGTTAAACATACTTTATCAAACATTTTGTAATTCTTGACCATGGGAAATGCACATCCTGGGGAAAAGAGGATAGGGGAGCCTCAGTATCCCAGCTCATCTGCCTCCATTTCACTACTGCCGTCTTCACCATTAACAGCTGCCTGGTATCAGTGGGCATCTAATAGATGAAAGGCGGAGTGAGTTGATTGTGCAGGTTACTGTCTACTATATACGTAATTTTGGAACAGGGGGTGGGGGAAGGATGTAACACGTGCCAAACACTGTGCTAAGTGTGGGAAAGCAGAGATTAAAGGCAGCAGTCCTTGCTCTTAGTAACTTCTGGTAGGGACACAGTCACCCCAGGACATAACAATGAAGTGTTATAACTACTATAATAGATATGATTGTGGCATTCCTGCAGAGTTGGGTATACGTGCCTCCAAAAAAGAGGCAAGATTTGAACTGAATCTAGAAAATTAAAAGGGAGTTTGCCAAACGATAAAGAGAAAGGGTGTGTTGTGAAGACGCTTTCAGGCAGCTGTTAGCACATGGGGGTTCTTATGAGTAGGTGGGGCCAAGACCCTGTCTACAATGATCTTGAAATAACGTCCTGATAAATATCTCAATTGCTCTTTGAATGACTTAAATCCCACAATTAGAGACTAATTCTGCCTAATAATTCTTGTCTTTCTAAAATACAACTATTCTTGAGAGTGGTAACACATTAAGCTTTTGAACTCATGAGTATCTCTTTGGGATTGAATTTATTCATCAAATTATTTTCTTGAAGGCAGGTTTTAATGGGGAGAGTTTGGCAAAGTCACATTCAAAGCAGGGAAGAGGGCCCAGAAATGAAGCCTGCAGCACTAAAATGCAAACTTGGACTGTTTAAAGGTTTTACTCAGGGCTGGGTTGTGCCTAGAAAAAGCTTTCCTCGTGAACTGACTTTTAAAAGGGCGTTTGTTTGTCTAGCAAGAGTGAACGAAGCCAGCCATTATGCCTTAGAGACCCTGTATTGATCTTCACAGACACACCACTAAATAGGACTTGACTGCTACACCATGGAGGATTAATTCTCCTTTCCATATAAGACTACAGTGGGCATGTCAGTGTGAATTTATGAAACCTTACTCTGTGTGGAGAAGGGAGCAGAGAATCTAATAAACAAATTAATATAGGGAAGTCAAAAGGGAAAGGTAGTCAACAGGTTTTGTTTTTTTTTTACATTAAACTCTATTAAATGCAATCGGAAGAAAAACAAGTTTTTACACAACTTTCTAACTTTATTCATGTTTTTTATTTACTGTGTATGCATAGTATGCTGTTCATTATTTTATATTTCAGAAGGAACCAGGTGTAAAAAAAAACAAAACCTTTTTTTTTGCCTTCAGGAGGCTTTCTTGTTGAAACATCCCAAAAGATTCTAGGATTGAAATGAGTGAATCATTTCAAATTATGAGATTTTGCTATCTTAGAAACATGTTAATTTTGAGTAGAAATGCTTAGGCTTACTAAGGTAAGAACGTTCCATTAGCTAATTATTTGTCTGAATCACCTCAAAAAAATTTCACATTAAAAAACATAATGCTTTTTTTAAACTAGACTGATTATCTATGAATACTAGTTTAACTCCCTAATAATTAATGACAAAAGTCAAATTAATCTACAAGTGGTTTCTAGGAAACATGGCAAGTAGAGAACTTAGATGGAAAGTCATATATTGAGGAACACCTGGATAGCTCAGTGGGTTAAGTGTCTGACTTCCGCTCAGGTCATGATCTCACAGTTCATGAATTCGAGCCCTGCCTGGGACTCTGTGCTGACAGCTCAGAGCCTGGAGCCTGTTTCAGATTCTGTGTCTCCCTCTCTCTCTCTGCCCGTCCCCCACTTGCACTCTCTCTCTCTCTCAAAAATATGTAATCATTAAAAAAAAAAAAGAAAGTTACATGTTGAGTTTAATATAAAGTCAGAGAATATTTTGGTTCCTATGAAGAACTGTCACAATACACCGACTGAACTATGGTGCCATTGATGAAAGAGGATTTTAAGCTCTATGTGTGATGTGCGAAAGGCTGTTTTAATCTCAGTTTCCTTCTCAAAAGCAAAAGTTGTCTTGCACTATCATTGTAAATCTAGGGTACTAACATAGTAAGTGACTAGGAGGATAATTTAAGAAAGTATGTTTTTGCTGTTTTGCACCTTTGTATATAGAACATCCACCCTTCACATGGCAATGTTTTCAAATGAGAGCAGAACATCTCACTCTCATAGAGTAATGGACTCAGATAAGAAACACAGCCAGCAGTTAAGGGTTGTTAACTGGAAGCCAAGATGTAAGTATAGGAATACTTTCTTTGCTTTCATAACTTAGATATGTAAAGTCCAAGTAGTTTTAAAGAAGCAAAATCACCCTACAAAAATTTTACCTATTACACAACTATCATTTTTCTTTTTTTTTCAAAACTAATCTTAACATCTCTAAAACAAAATAAAACAAAACAAATTCTGGGGACATCAGAGATGATCTTATTTTAAGCACCCGGCCAAATCCCTGTCATGCGCAAGCAAAGAGATGTGAGTCACCCACAACAACCCCCTCTACCAGCAAAGATCCTTTCTAATAAGTCAAGTTTGATCAGTAATGGCAGTGTCCCATTTCTAATGCCTCAGAGGATGAATGCCAAGGAAAAAGGTGGAGCAATGTATGGAGGTATAATGGGTATACTTGGTCTGCACTACCTTCAGGCTCTAAGCTCTTGATTCACAATCATCAATTGCTGGTATCTCAATAAGTCTTTAATTATCTCAAGGGCTATTTACTGTTTCCAAAAAGCTTTTCTGTGATCTAATTTATATTTAATTCATTTGAAAAGCATTTATATATATGGAATTCTCCTCTCTAATTAAAAATGCGTACATGTTACAAAATCAAAACATGAAGAGAAGGACATCTCAATTCCCAAAGGCTAGGGATGGGTACTGTCATGAGATTTTCCATTTTTAAGCTCTATTTCATTATGCCCTATTGCCCCCCATGGGAAGGTAAATGCCATAAATATTAAATGTGAGCAAACAGGATGATACACAAAGAACAGACAAAATGTATCTGAACATCACTAAATTCTTATGATACTAAATTAATATACAACTCTGGGAACAAGAGTTCAAAGATCAGAAATAACAACTGGTAAACCACATCCGTGTGATCAGTTGTATCTATGGATAGTTATTTGCAAGCACAATGTTGGCTCATCCTGTGTTGTAGTACAAACAAATCTATGAATTCTAGGCGAACACTTTTTATATGTTAATTACATTGTGTTCTATAACCAACATGTTTTTACTTACATAATCAGATAAAAACAGTAATTTATTTTCTTTGTCAGAACTTCCTTATCGTCTTAAGAAAGCTTTATGTGATAAACTTAAATGGTAAATTAAAATGCTCAATGATTGAACATATTACTACCATTCTCAATGGGAGCAAGTAGGAAGGAAATGACTTTTTTTTAGGATGAGAACAAGTGAGCTTGTTTAGAGAAACTGAAGATCCAGAGGGCTTAGAATTACATATTAAATGTTTGATTTTCTTGCATATCTATTACCACTAGAGATTAAATAAAATTGATGTGTTCAAGAGAGCACTATGAAAGATGTACCAACCCCATTCCCCCGAAATATAAGCAACAGCTTCTTTTTATTCTATAGGTCTCTTGAAATAAGTTACTGCACAGACAAAAATGCTTGCCAGCAAGCCACTATTATTACTGCTATGTCAGAATTTGCTTCTGATTTTCCAGAAGCACTAAACCAAATCCAAACAAGAATAGTATGTCACTACAATTCAGACCTTCCAAAGTCCTTACCCTCACATTTAGAACTGTGCTGTTCAACTAATTAATAACGTGACAGCAAAACCTCCCAATGACAATGAGGTCTGCAAATGACAGTTGGCACATTAGTGGATTTCAGGGAAAAAATTGATGCAACTAAATTTCAGATTAGCAAAAAATGACAGGATCATTCGAATGAGGGCTTTATGTGGAGGCACTTGTCACTATTCATGTCCGTCTTTGATGGCACATTTGCCCAGCTTTGTGACCTGCTTAAATAAAAAAAGACTGTTGTTCATGATTATCAAATGCTAATGTATTATACCCCTTGTTACTCTTTGCTAGTTGATGGCATAATATCTGCAGCAACATGATTGGGAGTTATTTCATTGTAATCTTGACCAGACATGAAGCCAGAACACCTGCAGTAGAGTTCAGCTCGATGTCCTACCAGCCTTCTGACATTGAGTCAAGAATCTAACCTGAGACTGTTTGCTTATGTATCAAATATGGGATAAGCATATCCATTCTTTCCAGTTCCCAGTTTACGAGGGAGGTTCTTCCTCCTAATTGTTGTATCCAGGTGGACTCCTTACTGCTAAGAGGAGTTGGTGCCTGGAGTTCCCATAGACTCCCGAGCAGTGTCCATGAGGCTGGTCATTTCTAGTTCACCTTGTCTAAAAGTACCTTCATTAGGCACTATTATAAGAAACTTATATGGAAAAACACATTTATGGTAAGTTCATAACCCCCAATGAGGTAGGTCCTGTGACTCCGTCTATTTTACAAATAAGAAAAAGGAGTCTTCACGGGACTAATTTCCTAGAGGAACAATCACAGGAAAAGCAAGAAGGGTGAGGTAGGCCTGACCTCACATTCTTCAAAGGGCTCACCTGTAGTCAAAAGATTTACAAATGATATTGTGCAGACAGATGCTGTGCATGCTTATTAATGGCCAGGCCAAAATCTGAGCCCAGGCATTCTGGAACTTCCAGATGAAACACAAGTTTCCCAAGAAGCAAACTGGGATCTGTCCTGAATCTGTTCAGGAAATTTAGGTTCAGCCCCCACTTCAGGGGCCAGTAGCTGGAATTTGAACTTCCAATTTAAGAGGACAATTTCTTTTAGTTTCCTTCTGTTCTAAAATCATATTAAATTTATTTTCTTAGATGGAAATGCTTTCCTCTTTTCAGTATTGACTTCTGTTTGCTATCCTTAATATCTCTTTTACTCATTTATACTCATCTTAGACTATGAAGTTAAAAACATTCAGAATCCAAAATTCAAAAGAAACCCACAAAACTGACGTGTTAAAAAAATTTCTAAAAGCTTCCCAGATACAAGCACAAATTAGCCCTACCAGACCCCACAGATACAGTTTTCTTATCTCAGTCATTTTAAGGTCCATGTTGACAAGGAGGAGAGCAAGAAGCATCAGCTGAGTCTGTTCACATCGACTTTTAATCTTTTAAATTGGAAGGAAGCACCTGAGACATCAACTATCCCTCAGAGTATAGATACTCGGTCTTCTTAATTTTCCTTAACATTATTTAGAGTCTCTGTTATACAACAAGGTCTTTTACTGTGCACTTAACTTGTGTGTTTTGATTTGTTCATTTATTGAGTTGCCGGATTATAACCTGGAACATAAATAGAATAAATTATGATCCCCATGAATACAGACTTTGATGTACCCTCATATTAAAATGAACCAAAATAAAAAAGAAACTCACTCCTACAAATCTGTACCAAGCTGCTTTTGCTGAAAAACCAAAGCCTCAAGGAATAGAACTAGCATATTCTCTGAGCTAACCTTGAACAGATTTTGTACAAAATACAAAAACCATTTAAAATCTGTTACTTATTCCAGAAATACAAAGAATTCATGTCAGATCCTCAGTAACAAGAATGGCTATTTCCTTGGAGCACCTGGGTGGCCCCATCAGTTAAGTGTCCGACTTCGGCTCACGTTATAATCTCACAGTTCATGAGTTTGAGCCCCACATATTGGATCCTCTGTCCCTCCCTTCTCTTCTCCCCTCCACTTATTCTCTCTCGCTCTCTCAAAATAAAAAAATAAACTTAAAAAAAAAAAGAATGGCTATTTCCTTAATGTGCTCTAACTTAGGGAACCCTACTGGGTTCCTTTCTCAGCATGACCCTCTCCACAGCCTATCTGGCTCTGGTTGTTTTCATAAAAGAACACGATTTACTTCAGTGTGGGTGTTTGGTACTTTTTAAATTAAGTTTGACAAAGAACATCTTCATAACCATGAGACACTGAACTGTTTTACACATCCTAGTAAAGTGAATGCAAATCATTCAACTACAATGTTGAATTCACTGCTTTGCATATAGTAACCTTTGGTTATATCTAGTAAATAGTAAAGGTTATACAGAATGTGGAACAGAAACTTAGAGGTCTAAATGTATCTTGGCAATATAATGATGAGATCAGTGTTTTTGGGTTTTTAATCAAATGCGAAAATCAGGTATTTTCTTTTAATTTTTTTTTAAAGCTTTTTTTTTTAAATGTTTTATTTATTTTCGATACAGAGAGAGACAAAGCATAGAGGGGGAGGGGCAGAGAGAGAAGGAGACACAGAACTGGAAGCAGGCTCCAGGCTCTGAGCTAGCTGTCAGCACAGAGCCTGACGCGGGGCTCGAACCCACGAACGTGAGATCTGACCTGAGCCGAAGTCGGAGGCTTAACCGACTGAGCCACCCAGGCGCCCCCTTTTAATTTTTTAAATAAAAGTTTATTTGGAGAGAGAGAAAGAGAAAGAGAGAGAGGGGGAGAGAGAGAGAGCAAACATGCATGAGCAAGTAGGGGGGAGGCAGAGAGAGAGAGGGAGAAAATCCCAAGCAGGCTGGGCTCTGTTAGACTGAGCCACCCAGGCATTCTAAATTCAGAATTTTTGGTGAAAGTGAATGACATCTCTCAGACAATTAAGAACTCTACTTTGTCATTTATATTTAATCATTGGTAAATCATATGTAATATATATTAATGCCTATAAAATGTGATATATAATCTACACTTTAATATATTTTTGTATAACATATATGAATGGCTAAGGAAAAAGTTTATCACAAAATTTTTGAATCGTAGTGACGTTTAAGGAAATATGCTCTGTATTTATATCTTCAGACAAATAGTGGTAGAAAAGTTAAAAAAATATGTGAGTAACAGTGTAGCCAGACAAAAAATGAGTACCTTAGGGCATAAGAACGTAACAGAGCTAACTGATGAATGTAAATTCAAACAGTCCGACAGAGTCGGGGGGGGGGGGGGGGGGAATGAATGGGGTAAGAACGCAGGCTCTGCTTGCCCTGGGTGCAGATTCTAATGCTACCACTTACTAACGATGTGAGCTACTCATCTCTTATGAGACTAAATTTTCTCATCTGTTCAACAGATCAGATAACCTCAGTTTGTTACTTTTCTTGATACAGTGTAAGTAACGGCTCCTTGGGCCAAGGCAGTCTCGAGTCACGATGGTAAATAAGAAAAACTTGACTTTGGTATGGTGGCTAGCACACAGGCCTTCATGGCAGGTTATGGGGGTTCATGGCAGGAAAAATTGGGGGAAAATGCAAAATCAGCCCAGACAGACCCAAAGAACAATGAGAATGGCTGACCTTGTTTGTAAATGTCTCTCTCTTCAAAAAAGGCTAAAGAATAAGATGTCTTCTTGGCTAAAATATTTGCAATTGCATTATTGCATAATTTAACTTTTATTCAATTTTAATAATGAAGCAGAGGAGAAAATATTGCTGCACTAAATTACCTGCTCCCTGCTCAGATTTGAATATTTAATAGCTCAGTCAATGGCAAAGCAATTATAAATGTCTGCAAATAAAAATAATTCCTTATTCCTGGTGTGCAAACATATGTATTTGCCTCCTTTACTAGTTACAACAGAAGTCTGGAAAAAGACTTGGGAGCTATTTGTCATCCTTTGTTGTCCTCACTTGGTACTGAAATCAGGTATCTGTCCCTTATTATAGTATGATTCATCGCTACGTGGAATTTGGACACGGCACCATCAGGTACAGAGCAGCAGCCCACAGCAGATGAAGACAGAATGCAGGGCGGTCTCATCGGAGTGTGAGCTGTGCAGCAGCACAAGACCAAGTGCTCACCAAGGCCCCTCGCTTGGTTTAATGCTCTGCTACTCAAGCCCTTAGTAATGCCATCTTTGATTTTTGGTTTGCAAGTGCAGTCCTGCGGGACAATGTGCATGTGTGGGAGCAGAGGAGATGCCCTCAGCATGTGTGTCAGCTGTCCTTGCTGCTGCTGCGTTTGCATTTGGCACTCAACCTGTCCCCCGAGCCCAGAATTCTGGGGGCCTCTCCATACGTGAGGATTCTGCATACAAGGCGAATGTTCATATTTGCATTTAAGACGGCTATCATGCTGTATAAAGGTAACAGTAAAATTCATGGTAATAATGTAAAGTTTTACGTTTCCTCTTTTTATATATTTATTTTTAGGAGAGAGAGAGACAGCGTGAGCAGGGGAGGGTCAGAGAGAGAGGGGGGACACAGAATCTGAAGCAGGCTCCAGGCTCTGAGCTAGCTGTCAGCACAGAACCTGATGTGGGGCTTGAACCCACGAACGTGAGATCATGACCTGAGCCGAAGCCGGACGCTCAACCGACTGAGCCACCCAGGCGCCCCAGGTTTCCTTTACTTAAAATCACATTCAGTAGTAAATAAAAAATACATCAAGTGAAAGGGAGCTGTGGAAGAAAGGCTAAAGCTTTACGGTTTATATACCATTAATGGTGCTTCCCTCCTGCTTTTTTAACAAGAGCTTGCATTTAAAAAAATTTTATTTTGAGAAAGAGAGAGAGACGGAGCTGGAGGGGCAGAAGGAGAGGGTGAGAGAGAATCTCACACAGGCTCCCAGCCCAGCACAGAGCCCCATGTGTGGCTATCTCACTATTGTGAGATCAAGGGTCGGATGCTTAACTGACTGAGCCACCCAGGACTTGCATTTCGATTTTGCCCCGAGCCCTAAAAATAATGCAGTGTGGTTGTCTGAATAGGGGAACATATTGGTTCATTCCAAAGGCTTTGAAGGTCCTGAGAGCTTGATTTGAATCATATTCTGCTTCTTAGCGATGTGTCCACTTTTCTCATCATTTGGTTATATAATCAACTTACATTCATTGAGCCCACTGGGTATGCTCTGAGGAAGACAACAGACTGTCTGTACCCTCACGGACCTTAGTGTGGGAAATAGAAAAGTGGAAGATGGAAAGTAAACCAATAAACAAAAAATAATTGCATAATTCCACATTATGAAAAGTGCTGTGAAGAAAGTCCAGGATATTCAGGGAAAAGAAGTTGGGGAGGGTGTTGAAACAATGTATTTTGGGTGGCGAAAAATTTAAGTTGAGACACAGAAGATGAGTAGGAGATAACTGGGAAGAGAATCGGGAACGGGAAGAAATGAAAATACCTACCTCACCAGAAGTCTGCAAAGCCTACGTGATGCATATGGAAAACAGCACAGCCCTGGCTAAGAATGAATGCATGAGCAGCGTTTGCGTTACTAGAAGGCTGACATTAGTCAGTCTTAACGTGATTTTTAGCCTTATCCTCCCCATTGTTTCATACTAGGCAATGTGTGTGTAAAGATTTTTCTAGAAAGTTCATTAGCAACATAATCACTCATTTAATGGTATTAGCAACAAAATCACTCATTTAATAATATTTTGCTGATCTTTAAGTACATAATACAATTGCATTCTGTTAGTTCTCTTTCCTTGGAAGAGCTCCTTCATAGACACATACATCAGTTTCTAATGAATTTACCCAGGAAGCCTGTAGTTCATGGTGTGAATGTATATGTTGTCAGACTCAGTCTTATTTCAGTGTATTGTGATCACATACTTCCCCTTGGGCATAACAGCATTTCAGTTAAGAAAGGTAATGAAGGTCTTTGCTTCCCATCATTAGTTTTCTCTTACTTGTCATTGATTTTTAACAACTGTTATGAAAATGATAAAAAAAAATGTCTTTCTTCTCCATGAGTTGTCACTTTTGTCTCTCCCTTTCTGCCGGTCATGGAATTGGTGCCTCCCATATGCCTCTTTTCTCTGAAAACAGCCTCTTTTGTCATCTTTCCTGATAGAATCCCAGGCCTGAGGTGAAGTTAACTAGTTTCTTGCTAACGTAGAGACATGTGGGAGATGCTAGCAAATGTAAATAGATCCCTGGGGAAAATAGTGTAATCAGTGAAATTGGTCTTTGTGGTAACTTTACCTACTTTGTCATGAGCTTTCTTATAGCCTTCTTTCCTTGAACACCCAGAGCCCTCGAGGTGACTGAATAGTGTCCTTCTACATCGGCCTGGCTTGTTTTCCCTCAGGAGCATCCTGAGTGCTTGATAATCCCTTGTTTATCCAATCAAAGCATCAACTTCAGGCTGTGAGAGGAAGTCTGCCAATGTATTCACAGGGTTATTCGTATGTATATGTTTACTTCTCCAAAGCAAGGTATTGTAAGCAGTCCAGATTAGTGCTGACTCTTCGCACTTCAGCTTTCCCTCCTTCATATATATACACACACACACACACACACACACACATATATTTTTCACATACATATTTTATATATATAAACACACATATATTTCACATATATATATATATACACACACATATATATGTGTATATATATATAGACACACCACCTCTTCTTTTTCCACTCATCAACTGATGGACACTTGTGCTGCTGCTTTATCTTGGCTATTGTAGGTAATGCTGCTATAAACATTGGGGTACACGTACCCCTTTGAATTAGTGTTTTTGTATTTTTTGAGTCAATACCCGGTAGTGTGATTACTGGATCACAGGGTATGTAGTTCTATTTTTAAGTTTTTGAGGAACTACCATACTGTTTTCCACAGTGGCTGCACAAGTTTGCATTCTACCAACAGTGGAAGAGGGTTCATTTTTCTCTACATCCTTGCCAGCACTTGTCATTTCCTGTGAATAGTTATTACTGTTATAGTAATTATTTCCAGAATATATAGGAATTATTTCCAGAATATACCTGCCACCCTCTGTGCCTCTCGGTACCTGACACAGAGGCACAAGGTTAGAATCTGTGTCAGCATGTAAACATGTTGGAAATCACCTGGCACTGAAAGTAGGTACGTTTATCCCAGACTAGTCAGAAGCTCATCTGAAGAAAGTTTTTGAAATCCTCATATGTGTAAACTAGTAAGCAAAAATTTCAGTTCCAGTTAATGCCAGGTCAAAAGACAAATTCTCTCCTGTCAGGGATAGAATTGATAATGCAGAGCACACTGCATCATTCACTTGTAATGGAAAATTTAAAGGAGAATTAAGCTTAAATACAATTCTAGAAAGACAGATTTTTTTTTTGTCTTTTAGGAAACAAACTGTATTGTACAGTAAAAAATAAGTATGTCTGTTATGTGCATCTCAAATGATCAAGGAGATAAAATCAAATTTCGGTCAACCTTGCAATAGGAAAACTATTTACATTCTCTCTGAAGAAATATTATAAATATTATTATTCCACAAAGAAGTAAGTATGGAACCTAAATATGTCAGGAAAAAGTACTAGATATGTGTGTTAAGCAATAAATTCATAGGAATATTTTTTGGACTTTGTGACATCTATGTTATTGTTCAAGTTCCTTAAAGTGTATAATTTGTTGTACTTTATTTTCTGTTGCTAGAAAAATAATTTTCTATACAATTTTGCATTTGTAATTTTGTGGGGGGGGGTTTGTCTTAAATATGGGCCACAAAATGATATAGGCTTCAGGATCCATAAAAGCTATCCCCATCCCTGACTCCAGCGCCATACATCTTTTCATCAGAAAACAAATGTTAGGGTGGCAACAAGCATTTATGTTGTCCTGTTTACTAGTTCTATGTTGAGGAACTAGCCTCTGCTATGTGTCCATTCCAAAGGGTTTTCCTACAACCTAACTCTGTGAAGTGGTCAGTGGACTACATGTCTCCACCCTTTGGTTGTACCCATCTGTCCCAGGGCTGACAGCGAAGGAGAAGTTAGTAATCAATGACCCCGTGTGTGGATAAGAGAGGTGAAAAGGGAATTTCCAGGAATCTATGGGCATTAAAGCTGGGAAGAGGAAAGAAATAATCTGCCAGAAGAATATACATTACATGAGCACAGGGAGCTTATTTCTGTTGGAGTCCCACTTCCATACCTTCTGTCTTGAGATCCATGGAATGATCCATAACCTTGTAACACCATGATTCATATCTTTCATTTATTGGGATTTGAGTGCTTCTTTATTCATGGCAACCAAAAATGTTTTGAAAACTCAATGTCCCCAATGCTTTTGCATTTCTAGAGGATTCTGGAACATAGCTATGATTAATTGAATGGCAGCCAAATTAACCGAATAGTTACACCATCTCTAATCTTTACAACGTCAGCAGGTAGCTAACATCAACAATTTATACGTGAGAAGACAGCCTCAGTGAAGGTGAGTGACTTACTAAAGGTCATGTAACTAGAAAACCAACCTTGGAATTCAGTTTTGTCTGTTTCTATTATACCATACTGCCAGCCAATGTCTAAGACCACAGGAATTAATTTCTGCTGATGGAACTTTATAAATGGTTTTGAACACATGATTGTTGGATGTTAGAAGCTGTATAGATAATCTACTGTTACCCCTCAGTTTTGCATTAAGGTCACTAAGGTCTTATAAGAAATGTTGTTCAAGGTTCCAGAATAAGTGTCCAAGCAGAACCAAGAAACAGGAATCTTGTGGGTTCTTTCTATTAAAATTGACTTAAGTGTATGAGATTCCCAGATATAATCTAATACTATTTCTGCTTCAATAAAACTATTTGCCTCTGGTAAATTCATACCTAATAATTTACATTTTTTTTATTTCAAAAGAGAACAATAATGGGCAATATTAAGGGAATCGAAATATTAATTCCTTTAAAAAAGGGCTTAAATTTTATTCCACATGTTTATTCATGTTGAAGGCTTTACTCTATATGTCATCTAGTTTATTTAACAACTAGAAAAATGATAATAATATCTATAGCACCTGTTGTACCAATACTTCATAGTGTAGTATTGTAATAAATTTAGCTAAATTAACTAACTTATGTAGGGCCACCCAAATGGTAAGAGGCAAAATAGGACATAACCCAGGTCTTGGTTGACTACAAATAACAAATATTTTGCCAATTTTGTTAAAGTTTAACATATATAAGCTTAAAAATATGGGCATTTAGACACGGCTTGCAGTATGCTCTTATTTTTTTGTGTTTCCTTCCTTACTACCTGTGAAATGATTATGGCTTGACATTGAAATCAACGATCTGGTCAATAGCTTTTAAATATTCCTTCAACAGAAACTTTGGTACATAAATATTCAGGACTGTGAATTTTTTCATTGAGCAGGAATAGCCTTTGAAAAAAAAAGATACATTATAAGAAAAATAACTCACCTGACCAGAGTTTTAATATTTAAGAATCATTTCTATATTTTAAACTGAAGTTGAAGGATTTAGAAGATTTACTTAAGCCCCTAGGAAAAAAAAAATCTTGGGAATTCTACTGTCCTGCATAAATGCAGCCTCCCCCAATATGTCAGAATTTATTATGAAATTCTGATACTTTAGAAATATCTCTTTCTAAAATTTGCTTCTTGGGTATGTTATGGTTGATTACACTGATATTGATTTTTGTTTTTCTTGAATAAACAGATAGAGGTTATGAAGGGTAATATTCCTTATCTAGATATTTTCACTCAGGATTCTATTAGAAGGAAAGTAGATAGGACTGGATAGTATTCGGCCAATAGCCATTATAATGCGAGATGAAATGAATATAAATTTAGCATAGTGCCTGGCATACAGCAAAAGCTCAATAAGTGCTAGCTATTGCTATTTTTATTATTGGCTGTAGGAAGATGCCAGGGAAACCATCAGAGATGTGGATGACTTCCTTAAACAAACACAGCATTTTGTCAAATGTTTCATGAGGCAGCTGAGAGGGCAAGGCTAGTGGTGAAATAAAGGGCTGTATGTAGCTCGAAACGGGATTTGGTTTGCACCTGGCTCTCTGCCAGCCATGTCAGAGCCCTTGTCGATTACTGTGGAAGTTTGACCTGCCCTGCTGATGTGACATTGCTGACACCGCAGTGCAGCCAGTGCCACCTGCGATGTATCAGCAATTTTCCTCCAGAAAGTGCCACATGCCTCTAATAAATACCCAATTTCTCACTCTGGGATGCACTTTCTTTTCTCCTCTTCCTGAACTGAGGGCCCTCATTTCAGTTCTAGCACGACACCCACTCTTCTGAACGTTATAGCACATGAGCAGGCTCATGTCATTTTCCACATGTAGTTATTTCAAGGGAGAGATCAGCAGCCAAG
Source organism: Suricata suricatta (assembly GCF_006229205.1). Taxonomy (NCBI): domain Eukaryota; kingdom Metazoa; phylum Chordata; class Mammalia; order Carnivora; family Herpestidae; genus Suricata; species Suricata suricatta. The sequence goes on from NC_043701.1 coordinate 29,377,778, forward strand.
CACTCTGTCAAAATAGCCACATTGCTCTCAATTGTTCTAACTGTAAAGGGCGGAAAAAATCAGTTTAATATCCAGTAACTATTCACTACTAGGATTCACAGCCTTTGACAGGCAGTTTGCCAAAGGTCTTGAATATCACATCTGGAGGGTGATGGCTAAATGCTGACACCTGTCACAAGAAGTAAGAACAGACGAGCACTGACCTTGGATAATTCCTAAAAGAAGTTGCTAATGAAGGGTAGGAGCAGCTCTGATTTTGTTGTTAATTTATTTCAAAAAGATTCTTTAATGTTTATTTTTGAGTGACAGAAAGAGACAGAACACAAGCAGGGGAGAGGCAGAGAAAGAGGGAGGGAAGGAGAGAGAGAGAGAGAGAGAGAGAGAGAGAGAGAGAGAGAGAGAGAGAGAATCCAAAGCAGGTTCCAAGCTCTGAGCTGTCAGTATAGAGTCCAACATGGGGCTAAACCCATCAACTGTGAGATCATGATCTGAGCCAAAGTCATATGCCCAACCAATTGAGCCACCCAGGTGCCCTGATTTTGTTGTTAATTTAATAGGCAGTTAATTGCAGTGATGACTGTATCCAGTTAATGTGCCAGTGAAAATTGGCACGAGTGAAAATCTGACTCATGTTCAGATACTTTATGTCTTTTGACAGCAGCCATTTAAGTGTTCCTCAATAATGCCAATTTAGCCCCCATATCACTAGACAGGTTAGGACATCTATATGATATATTCCACATTTGAGGCTAAGTTTTCTACTCTTTTCATGGACATGTTGGAATTGTATAAATGGAACTAAACCATGAACAATCATAAAGTGAACTAACACCACTTCCTAGGGAGCTGATTTAGGAAGATGAACACTCCTTTAGAACATGACAAATAGGCTTATTTCTATCCTAAATTCACCTAAAGCCGATTTCACTCCTTTTTTCATTCCCTACTAGGCAGAAAGGGAGCTTGGGAAACTTTAAATCTTCATGGTGAATGGAACCACGTGGAGAAAATTGCTACCATGTCTCAGAAATTGCTGTATAGTTGATATAGCTAATATATATTTTTATTAGGATAGAACTAGAACCCTAATTTTTAGCTATGCACTGCAGCCATCCATCTAGGTATTAATTAAGCTAGGTATTGCCATGGTCTAAAATCCAACCAGTGAAATATGCACAGAAGTGTTGGAAAGAACTTTGGGAACTTTCCTTAAAAAGGAAAGGGAACATCTTTATTTCCCCCCTTTCTCCCATCCATTGCCTGGAACATAAATGTAGTAGGTGGAAGGAACTTTATCAGCCTTTTTTTTTTTTTTGGTCATGAGAAGGGCCACATTCTAAGGATGGGAAGGCAATGATCTGGAAGGAGTCTAGGTCCCTCAACACTTTGTGGAATCTCCATATTTTAGAGAGAGAGCACAAGCAGGGAAGAGGGGCAGAGGAAAAGAGAGACAGAGTCTGAAGCAGGCTCCACACTCAATGCAGAGCCTGACACAGGGCTCGATCCCATGATCCTGGGGTCTTAATCTGACCTGAAATCAAGAGTTGGACACTCAACTGACTAAACCACACAAGCATCCCTGTTGTCTTAACTTTTAAAACAAAAATTTTTCTGTTTTGTGGCTTAATAGTTTGCATGTTGAGAGGGGCCAAATGTGTTAATTATGACATATCATGGTTGTAAGATCACATCTAACTGGAATAGTGACTTGATATGAAGAAAAAAAACAAGACATAGCTTATTTATCATGTCATAGTTTCATTTGATGGTCACAAATAGAAATGTGTCTTTGTAAATTGAATGGGCTATCACTCATTTTGGGATAATGTCTCATATAATTTCAGTAAGGCACAGTGCTACTAGATGGAAACTTAATATGGATTCAGGTAACATTGCAAAAAGTGTAATTTGCCTTATATGAATTAGTCATATGAATCTTCTCCCTTTCTTTTTTTTAAATTTATTTATTTAGGGGTGCCTGGTTGGCTCAGTCAGTTGGGCATCCCACTTTGGCTCAGGTAATGATTTCACAGTTGGTGGGTTTGAGCCCTGCATTGGGCTCTGTCCTGGCAGCTCAGAGCCTGGAGCCTGCTTAGGATTCTGCATCTCCCTTTCTCTCTGCACCTCCTCCTCTTGTGTTCTGTCTCTCTCTTTCAAGAATAAACAAACATTTAAAATAAAAAAAAATGAAGTGTACTTATTTATTTTGAAAGAGAGAGGAATGTGAGTGGGGGAGAGGCAGAGGGAGAGGGAGAGAGAGAATCCCGAGCAGACTTCCCACTGTCATTGCAGAGCCTGATGCAGCACTCAAACTCATGAACTGTGAGATCATGACCTGAGCTGAAATCAGAGTTGGATGTTTCCATCTGGGTGCCCCAACGATTCTTCCTATCTACCGGCTCATTATTTGCAGAAATATACATGATTAAATTATTTTCATTTAAGAAAGACCCTCTTGTTATTAATCAATGTCCATCTATTTTACTGTTCTATTTATCTCCTTTTCTTTAGAGATAAACTTCATGAAAGAGTAGTCTAAACTCAACTCTATATCCTCACTTTCATGAAGCTTTTCTTTTTTTTTCTCATGAAGCTTTTCTGATCTATTTTTTCTTGACCAACCTTTGGCATTTGCCACTGTTTCAAACATCATCACTGAAGCTATCTTGATTCTCAGCTTCCATGGGAGTTCTTGTCCTGGATCTCCCGTTTTAGTAGCCATCCCTCATTCTCATTCACTGGTGTCTTTTCTTCCACCATGCCTAAAATACCTTAAAAAAAAATTTTTTTTTAGGATTCTATCTTGAGTTTCTTTCTTTCTCACTTCAAATACCACCTATTTTCTGATGATTCATGACTGTACATTTTATTTCCTGAAATTTAGAGTTATATTTTTATAATCATTAAAAAGAAATCCACAAATCTAAGACTGAATTCACGCACCTTAATGGCAAGCTATTGCCTCCACCTTCTCTTCCAACAGCATTTTCTTTTGGGTGATGGCATCATTGCTTTCCTTGTCTATCTCTCATTCGTTTTTTAAGATGAATTTCAAGGCTCATCTCTGTTTGGAAATGTTCCTGACCTTAACAAGAGTTTTCCCTCTTCTGTGCTTCTGCTCTTTGCCCCTGTAACACCAACGTCTTACTTCTGTTTAATATTTTCACCCTGAGTTGTCATTTTGAAATTACTTACAAATCAACCTCACTCCACTGCTAGTTCCTGATGTGCTGAGCTTTGGGTTGTTTATCTCTGTGTCTTTAGGATCTGCTACAACGATTCACATAAATCAGCTCAAAAAATTCTTTTAAATAAATAAATGAACGTTACCCCAAACGTTGCAAACAGAGCCGTCCTTGGGATCTGATACTTGCTCATGGCATCCCGTTTTTCATTTGTGAGACTTTAACCATCTCCCATCTCAACTAGTCTTCTTTTTTCATAAATTAAGTCCTTTAATTTAGGGACATTTTTATATAAAGAAAAACCTATGTATATAGGAAAAAACTGCAAAAGGATGATACTTTGAGCCTAGAGAACACGGCCATTTTCTTGGTGGTAAGGGAGCAATACATGTCAGATTCCAATCCCAAATTCCTTTCACAGGGTGATTGTGCTTAGAAACCCAGCCTATTTATGGGGGTCTGACATTGGGATTTCCTCTAAACTCTTGTCAATTAATCTATAGCCGGGTACCTATATGTATGTACTCACTAAATATTTATTGAATTATTTTATGTGCAAATAACTTCATCCATTTTTCAAGTTGAGATATGATATGCACATGGGCTCATAACTCAGGGGAATCATGAAAACTTGATGTTTACTCAGAGTACACTATATGCCAGGCATTGTTTCTTACTGGGGTTTTTAATGTATTATCTCATTTAATCCTCATAACAACTTATAAGATAGATATATTATTATTTCATCATTTAATAAATTGGGAGGCTGAGTCATGGAAAAGTTTAGTAAATGGTCTAGAATATTACCAGTAGCAAACAGTGGAATTGAAACCAAGCTCAGCAGTGTGGCTCCCGCCTGCATGCTCTTAGGTATTCCACAATAGCAGTTCTACAACAGACAAAGGAGCTCCAAATATATATTTAAAGTAAATTTATATAACCAGATATGCTTCCCTAAAATATGAGGATTATGGGTAATCTGAATAGTTATTCCTTGACACTTTTTAATGGTATAAATATAATGATATTTAAAAATCCACAACCACAATTGGGTGAACAATAAATAAAGGCTCTTTATTATTTTCTAAAACATCCAGTAATTTTATTAGAGCGCAGCTGATGTAGGATGTTAAAAATATTTCTTCCATCTCAGGCCCTGCTGAGTGTATTTCATTGTTCAGTGGCAGGCTCCTTTCACTTTAACTGTATTTCACAGCTTTGTTGATTGTTGTTCTTGCCATTATCCTGTCATTAGCTTCTCAGCTTCCAGTTTTCACTCTCTTGCAGTTGGTCCACTGGGGTAAATCTACTGCTTCCTTACTCTTTTGAATTTTACATGCTCTCACATTTTTATGAAACCTCTCTGAAGGATAATCTGTATATCACCGCATGCATGACTTACATATTAGAGTATACAGGAAAAATTTATACTCTGCAAAAGCTGTTAAAATCTTTTTAGCATATCAGACTGGGGACTCTTTATTATGAGGTATCTTGGTGTTCTTTTTAAATATCCTCAAGCTCTTCTTTAGCTTCAAAACCAAATAATTATAATAAGAAATTCCTCTCATACCCAGATACATCTAAAAGGGAATTATTTTACCCATTTAGGCAGAAAAAATATTAACTTTTTAGAGGTTGGCATTCTAAAAATCAACACTAGAAAGATGCTTAGTTAAGTAATGCAAAAATTATCGGTTGCAGTATAAAAAGTTATCTTCTGATTACTTTACCTCTTAGTAATCTCATTTGGAAGGAGAAAACACATAAACCATATCTGTAATTAGAATGCAAACTCACTCATTTATCAGTGCTTAGGGAAGACTGATCCCAAGAATACACTCTCTTCTTATGTGAAAATGGCAATACTTTCACTGACTTAGCAGTTCAAAGCAGTATAAAATAGAATGTATTCAAGATTTAAAAAAATAAGCTTATTATTTTCAAATGGATGTAATAAGTTTTTCAAACATTTAAGTAATTATATCTATAAGCATTTTACTTATTTGGTCAAGCAAGTTCATTTAGGGTTCAGGTTTAATTCACACAGTTTTGTAATATGGCCACTGAAATATGAAAAGATGACCCGAGAAGTCACAATATACTTCTGTCAAAGTAATGCATTTTGGGTGGGGTCCTAGCAGGCCACTCCTAATTAGTGATGGGAATAGCTAAATTAAACTTGGCTCTGGCACTCTTACAAAATGCTAACGTGGCCTTCAGTTCAGCAAAAATGTTTTTCATTTAAGAAAAAAAAATACAGTGAAATGATTTCTTTGTACCCATTTAGTACCAACAACGAATGTCTGTAACCTATATGTAAAATAACTTCATAGTGGATTGTCTGGGAAAATAAAACCAGATTTGTCTCAACGTAAAATACAATCGGAGTTCGGTAGCTTTGGGATAATGACATTTCTGGCTGGTGGCCTTGTTTGATGCTCCCAGAAGTGGTTTCCATTGAGACTATTAAATAAAAGGATTGATGCGATACGGAACTCCAGTCAGTGGTGCCCCTTGTATGAGGATTAGTTGACTCTTTGATTTATTTTGGCACTTCATTTTACACCTCTTTTTGAAATCAACTCATGGCAGTGTGGCCAATCAATCAACTTCCATCTACAAACTACTCAGTGTACTTCTACTTTGAGATACTTTATATGTATTCTGATTAGTCTTATATCATCTCAAACTTTACTAAAAATAAATGAATCAAGGGCTCTAAATGCAGGGAGTAAAAAAAAATGGAGGACTGTGTGGGTAAGAAGAGGAAAATGAAATTTCCATTTCTACTGTCATCATCATCATCACCATCATCACCATCATCAATAAATATATTTATTAAGTTCACACATGCAATTGCCATTTTCTGTTTTTCCTTCATTATAGTTTCACTTGAAGGCACACACATTTGGGAATTATTAAAACATGTTAATTTAGACAGTCTCATCAATAAATGGTACTGGGAAAATTGGATATTCACATGCAGAAGAATGAAACAAGACTTCTATCTTACACCTCTCAACAAAAATTAACTCAAAATGGATTAAAGACTTCAATGTAAGACCTGAAGCCATAAAATCTCTAGAAAAAAAAAACCTTGACTAAGGTCTTTGCAGTGATCTTTTTGGATATGACATCGACAGCATAAGCAACAGAACAAAAAATAAGCAAGTGGGACTACATCACATTGAAAAGCTTCTGTACAGAAAAATAAATATTGGGCAAAATAAAGAGACAACCTATGGCATGGGAGAAAATATTTGCAAACCACATATCTGATAAGGGGTTAATATCCAAAATATATAAAGGACTCTGACAACTCAAGAGCAAAAAACATAACAAAACAAAACAAACAAACAAAAAAACAAGTAATGCAATTAAAAATGGGCAAAGAACCTGAATAGACATTTTCCCCCAAAAATTAGTCAAATGGCTAACAGATATAAAAAAAGACACTCAGTGTTGCTAATCACTAGGGACATATAAATCAAAACCACAAGCTATCACTTTACAACTGTTAGAATGACTATTATCAAAAAGACAAGATAGCAAGTGTTGGTGAAGATGGAGAAAATGAAACTCTTGTGCTGTGTTGGTAAGAATGTAGATCGGTATAGACACTTTGGAAAATGACATAGATGTTCCTCAAAAAACTCAAAATAGAACTATCATATAATCCATCAAATCCACTTCTGAGTGTATAGCCAAAGAAAAGTGAACTTGCTATGTCCAAGAGATATCTGTACCCTCATGTTCACTATAGAATTATTTACAATAGCCAGGGTATGGAAATAACTTAAGTGTCCACTTACAAATAAATGGATACAGAAAATATTATATATATATATATTCAAATCTATAATTGGGTACTGTTCAGCCATAATAAAAAAGGAAATCCTGCTATTTGTGTCAACATGGATGAAAGTTGAGGGAATTAAGCTAAATGAAGTCAGAGAGAGAAAGACAAATATTACATGACTTCATTATATGTGGAATCTAAAAAAACCCAAACTCTTAGAAGCAGAGATCAGACTGGTGGTTGCAAGAATCAGAGTGTGTGGGGTGGGGATTTGGGTGAAGGTGTCAAAAGTCCCAAACTTCCAGTTATAAGATAAATGAGTTCAGGGATATACTGTACAGCATGATGATTATAATTAACTATACTGTATAATATCTTTGAAAGTTACTAAGAGAGTAGATCTTAAAAGTTCTTATCACAAGGAAAATATTTTGTAACTATGTGAGAAGATGGATGTTAACTAAACTTATCATGGTAATCATTTCACAATATACACCTATATTAAATCATTATACTGTACACCTTAAATGTATCCAAGGTTGTATGTCAATTACATATCAAGAACTCTAAAAAGAAATTTGTTCTTTTTATTAATAATTTTAAATGTAAGTGTTCAAGAGTATTTTATTTCACCCCTTCCTAATTATTTCTACCTATAAATGAATATGTACTATCTTCACCATTTTTTATCACTCTGATATCATATACATTGAAAGATTTGGATTCCTAGGCAACATATTTTAATTAAACAATCTTCACTGGAAAAGAATGTGCTAATTTAAATCTAGCCTGATTTTTCTCCTAGTTAAGAAGTAGCAGATAGTGTGGTAGACGACACTGTCACTCTCTCACAAAAGATGTGACATAAAGTGGGAAATCTCATTGTCTCATCAACAAAGAAAATAAAAAAACATTAAATTTAGCATGTTTTCTATTGTCAAATGTTCTTGCCTTTATAATTAGAGTGGAACATACTTTTTCTGAATATGCCTGCTGTTTCTTGAAAAGAAAGTAAACCAATAAGGCAGAAAACTTCTAGGATATGTATGGTTTGAACAGATCTTTTCTTCTGTTTTTATTGCTATAAAACAAAATTATGCTTTATCATGTGTTCAGCATCAAGGCACTCAATAATAGGTTAAGAACTAAATCCCTTAGGAGTTTGTAAACATTGTTGGGAAGCAAGAATCTAGCCATCAACCCAGTTTACAATAAATGCTAAAATGTGATGGGGAGATCAAAAGTGCTATAGAAAATTGTGGAAAGAAATCAGATTTAAATTAGGCCTTCAAGGTTAAGTCGGGTTTGAGAATGATGACAGGACTACCAAATGGTATTCTCTCCTGGAGGAAGATCTTGAACAAAGGTAGAGAAACACAATGGAACACAGGCCAGTTGGCATAATTGCAAAAGGAGGTGGTCTGGGGAGCATTGGTAATCTAAATCATATATAAAAGCTATATTTTAAACTTTTTTTTAAATGTTTTTATTTATTTTTGATACAGAGAGAGACAGAGCATGAGAGGGGGAGGGGCAGAGAGAGAAGGAGACACAGAACTGGAAGCAGGCTCCAGGCTCTGAGCTGGCTGTCAGCACAGAGCCTGACGCGGGGCTCGAACCCACGAATGTGAGATCTGACCTGAGCCGAAGCCGGAGGCTTAACCGACTGAGCCACCCAGGCGCCCCTAAAAGCTATATTTTAAAGGGATTTTCTTACTTGGAACAGTAGGTCATGTGACTGCAGAGCATGCCCAATGCTGAGGATTAACTATGTGTCATGAATTAACCAGCAAAGGGCAAGGGCAAACATCTCAGGGCATCGTAGCCATCCCGGTGGACAGCAATGTCAACATGAAATAGAATTGCAGTGATATATTTAACTCAGTTTAGATTTAATATTGTTTTATAATTGGAGGCTGCACAACATGGTTAAGGAAAACTTATCCATAGTTCTACTGGAAAAGAGGGCAGCTGAATTTGAACTTGTCATTGTTCAAAAGAATTTATCATTGAGATAGTTGTTCTCCAGCGTAAGAACGTATCTGGCCATTTCCAATAGAAGAAAGGATATTCAAAGTCATAGTTATTTACTTCTAGACTGTGCCTGACTTAACTAATCCCAGACACAAGGCTGTGTAGCCCATATGAACTTGACAATGCTTTGTAAAGACCGCCTGTGAGTGGTAGAGATCCAACATGAAGGGCTGTTCCCTAAAATAACAAGCTGGGATTGGCCTGTGTAGAGATGGGAAGTGGAGAAAAAGTTTTTAAAGTTTTGGGAAATGTAGACAATAATTGCATCAAGCTTGAGGCACAAACAGGCTTGGGAAAGGAGGCATCAACATGGGTTGCCAAGAGTTCGTTCTGAGTCTACCTCCTAGAAAATGGAAAAATATCTTTCTTCTATTTTAAAATGTTTATATTTTCATCTCTTTCCTGGCCTTTCTCTACCATAATTGCTACCCCTGTTGTCCCAGCATAGGAGGAGGAAAAGGTACAGATACACTGGGAATTCAGACTGGATGATGTTCTAGGTGCCCTTTGCCAGTTGTGTGACCTCAACCTCTCTAAGTGTCATTTTTTTCTTCTGTAAAATAAAAATGATAATACTTAGTTTTTTGGTGAGGACTAATTGAAATAGAAAATATGAACTAGCTAACACAGAGCTAGAAAGGACATAATCACATATTGGAAACTATTTTACTTCCCTACTACTTCCCTTCACCCTCTCTTTCATTATCTCTTCTTCTCCCCATCACTCCTTTCTTTGCCTCCTTCCTTTCATTCTTTACTGATTATATACTGAGAAATATTTTAACCACTTTCCATTTGCTAAATATTATGTTTGGCACTGAGCAGAAGTTGGTGCTTTGAAGAGGGAAAACAAGCTCTGCTCTCATAAGCTTACAGTCTAAGAAGAGAGACAAACATTCATCAAAGTAGAACATAGTGAATGTAAAAAATTATAATTGTATAAAACAGAAGTATATGGTGCTATGAGAGTGAATAATTGTACTATTAATATCTTTTCCTTTTCTCTTTCTATAAGGGGAGAGTAGAACACAGAAAATTAATAGATTATATAAACATGCATGTGTTCATGGACTGATCTTGAAAATGTATGGGTGGCTCAGTTGGTTAAGCATCCGACTTCGGCTCAGGTCATGATCCCATGGTCTGTGAGTTCGATCCCCATGTCAGGCTCTATGCTGACAGCTCAGAGCCTGGACCTTGCCTCAGATTCTGTGTTTCCCTCTCTCTCTCTCTGCCCCTTCCTCACCCATGCTCAGTCTCTCAAAAATAAATAAATGTTAAAAATTTTTTTAAAAAGTATGACTGTTGGTACTTCTGTATTTTGATATTTTGGAATCAGAAAGTTGAATAAGAGAGGGCACAACCTAAAATATTTCTATTTTATGTTTGCCTTTTATGCTTCTTTTGCTCTTTTTATTTTTGGTCAAGTAGTTGTTTTAGTGGACTTGCATAGGTTTACTCTTCCTTTCATTAAATGAATAGGAATTCCTTTGTTCCTTCAGGAGAAAATGAACTTTGGGATTCAAAGCAGTAGGTTGTCCCCAAACTTTATGTTCAGTCATGTTACAACCACTCGATAGTAAATTAAGCTTCTTTTCTCATGGGTGTTTGATCATAATGAATAGGGCTGAGGTAGCTTCTCAGTGTGGAATGCCCTGTAGGGGCTGAAGCCTCTCCCAAGCCCTGTGGCTTGGAAAAAATAGGGAACTCAAAGTCCCCATCTATATGAGAACTCTTGCCATGAAGTGATAAGAGTCAGCAGTCACAAACAGCAAGACACTCTCTTATTAGATAATAATTTTCTTCTTGTTAATCCTAGAAGGGATGGGTTCCTTTGCAGGGGGCCTTGGACTCTGGGATAAAATTAACTTTTTATTAAAGAACTTTGCCTGGGAAATCTTCTTTCCTCTCTTACCCTGCCTGCCAAAGCTGTAGAATTTGGGTCCTGTCAGTGTGTTTACATCACATAAATATAATCTAGTGTAATATTTCCTGTCATTATAGTAAGTGACTATTTTATGGACAAAACTAGAAGAGAAAAATAAAAGATAGCTACCAATAGTCTGTAATAGAGAATCTGGAGTTAAGTGATCCATGAAGTATCATAGTCAAGGACTGTCATTCCAGAAGTGCCAATCAGCCATAGTGATTGCTGCACTTGGAGATGGCCTTCAGGTAATAATATACGACACCACATGCATGCACATGTGCGCGCACGTGCGCGCACACACACACACACACACACACACACATTCTCCTCCTACTATGCATCACCAAATAAAGAAAAACTTTTGACTTTACTTCCTTCTCCAGCTACCTCCTCATTTCTCTCCTTTTCACAGCAACATTCCTCAAAAGAATTGTCATCTTGATCACCTTTCATTGTGTCTCTATCATGTTCCAATTGGGTACTTCACCCAAACTGCTCCTTTGAAGTGCCTCTAAGTTGCTATGTCTGAGGGTCAGTTCACAGTGTTTATGTTACTTGACCCACTTGACACAATTGACAAGTTCCTCTTTTACACATTTTTTTTCTTCACTTGGCTTTAGGATCCTGCTTTCCCCTGGTTCTCCTTCTACCTAACTGGCCTCTGCTTCTTAGTCTCCAGGCTACATCATCTCCTTTGCCCCGGAGCCACCCAGCTCTCACTCCTTTGGTGATCATATTTGGTGACTGGCTTTCTAACATTTACAGTCAGGTCACACCCGGATGTATATCTGCAGGCTAGATCTTTGCCTTGGATTTCAAATTCACACATCCAACGTCCCATGAGTCATGCCCATTTAATGTCTAGTAAGCATCTCAGCACTAACATGACCCAAACTCCACTCCTAATCCTCCCCTCCAGCTCTGCTGCTCTCTATCTCCCTGCAGTTTATTTAAGGGCAGTGTCATTCCTCAAGTCGTTCAGGCCAAAAACCCCTGAGCCATCATAGACTTCTTTTTTTTACATTCTCTGCCCAATCTGTCAGAACACCATGTCCGTTCAATCTGAAATATACTATCTGTCCAACCTCTTCTCTACATTTCCTCTGTCAATACCCTGGTTACAGCCACAATCTTCTTCTCCTGGATCACTGTAATGACCTTTTCTGATTCATCTCCCTGCTTGTCTTTCTCCCTCACAGACCAGTTTAGTCTAGTAAGAGATCCTAATAAAGCAGATGTTAGAAACGTTGTATAGTTGTTACTTTGTTGCTTAATATCCTTCATTGGCTTTTAATATTTCTGTGGATAAAAACATAGTCACTGAAATGGTCCACAAGGTCATACACTATCTGGTACCCAGCTAACTCCCTCACCTCATTCCCTACCAGCACCACTCACAGGCCTCCTTGGTGCCCTTCACAAAACTCAGACATGTTCCTGCCTCTGTGCTTTTGTACTTGCCTGGAGTTCTCTTTCCTATGAAAATTGAGGACCTGTAGGTCTTCACTTAAATATCATCTTCTCAGTGTGGATTTTCCTGATGCCACTACTTAATATTTCAACATCCACACTTCTTTCCAACATTCTTCATATTCATTCCTGTGTTCTTTTACTCTATAGCCTGCATCATCCTTTACCGTACCTCATATTTTACTTGTTTATTTTGCCTAGATCTACCTTCCCCACCCCCTCCTCTTACTAAAATGTAAGTTCATGAAGGCAAAGGATTTTGTTTCTTTTATTCACTGCTATATTCCCATTGCTTATAACAGTGCTTGACCCACATAAGTAGTCAACAAATATTTCTCAACTGGGCAAATGAGAATGTCAGAAATAGGCTTTTTGATTTGTGACTCTAAAATGCATCATCACTCTGTTTAATGTACTTGTAATTCCTATTCCTATCTACTTCTCATGCACTGTTCCAATGACCATTCCCTCACTGGCTGGATGGGTAGGCAAAAGTGATGGTGTGGATGATGCAAACAGGATTATGTCACTGTATGTGGTAGTAGATCTCGTGTCTCTGTGTGTCTGTGAAAGCACATGATTCTCCCTACTACCTTGAGGCCACCTTTTAAATGACACCTGGAAAAAACTAAATGTTGTCCATCACAAATTCAAAAAGATACATGCATCCTTATGATTATTGGAGCATTATTTACAATAGCCAAGATATGAAAGCAACCTGTGTCCATCAGTAGATGAGTGATAAGGAAAATGTGGTGTGTGTGTGTGTGTGTGTGTGTGTGTGTGTGTGTGTATAATAGGATATATATAATAGAATACTATACAGCTTAAAAAAAGGAGATCATGTCATTTGAGACAATATGGATGGAACTAGAGGGTATTATGTTAAGTGAAATAAGTAAGATTGAGAAACACAAATACTATCTGATTTCACTTACACATGGATTTAAAAAAGAACATGAATAAACAGACAAAAAGCTTTATCAGACCTGTACATACAGAGAACAAACTCATGGTTGTCATAGGGGAAGGAGGTAAGGAGATGGGAAAAATGGGTGAAGGGGAGAGGGAGATGCAGGCTTTTAGTTATGGACTGAAAAATTATGGCAGTAAAAGGAACAGCATATGGAATATGGTCAATGATACCATATAGTGATGTCATGGGACAGATGGTAGATATACTGGGGTGAGCATAACATAGTATATAAACTTGTCAAATCACTAAGCTGTATACCTGAAGCTAATGTGACATTGTGTGCCAACTATATTCAAATACAAAGAAACAAACAAATAAATAAATGTTGAGTGTTAAGATCTCTTGATCTGTGGACTTTTTTCCCTTAGAAGAAGTACTACATGCAAAGGCAATAGAACTATCTTTGTGTGTATGAATGATTTATTTTTATTGTTATTATTTTTTATGTTTTCATCTTTTGAAAAAAAGAAAGAGAGAGACAGAGTGTGAGCAGGGGAGGGGTAGAGAGAGAGGGAGGCACAGAATCCAAAACAGGCTCCAGGCTCTGGCTTGTCAGCACAGAGCCCAACATGGGGCTCAAACCCATGAACCATGAGATCATGACTTGAGCCAAAGTCAGATGCTTAACTGAGCCATCCAGGTGCCCCTGCATCTTTTTATTTAAAAAAAGAATAAAAAAAATTTCAAAGTCATTCGAAAGAAGGTACATGCCTTATACCTGCATAATATATTAACTCTTCATGGGCAAGTTCCAAGGCACATATTTGTTTACTGAATATCTATCACTGACATCATATTTCCATTTTTTGGCTGAAAAATTATCATTACAAAAACAAACATTTTCTAATGTCAGAATCACATAGAAAGATTTGTGCTGTAATTTACAAAGTGCCAAAGAGAAGACGAGGTAGTATTGAGCAGTATTGTTGATTTGATTTGGACTACACACCCCATGGGCAGGTGGTCGAAAGGGTTTAAGAGATGGGTGGGTATTCATGAGTTCCCTCTCCACTCTTCCGCTTTCCTACACTGCTACAGGCCCCCCACATATCCTGCTGCTAACCAGAGATGGCTCTGGGGTGTTACATAAAGGAAGAGATTCCCAAGATACAAAGTTGTTTAGTCTCCTACCTTCCTTTCATTTATTTGTCTTTAAGGATAGACAGAGATAGAAAGGATAGAAAAATAGAATTGCTAAATGAAGTCGACCTACACAAACTCCATGCTACAAAGAAGACAGTATTGCAATTTTCAAGTGTCAAGTGTATTATCCATGTAGCTTTTGAAAGAAGCCTAGTGATGATTTATGACCAAAATTTTACATAAATCATAATTGCTAAATCAGAATATTGATACAACAATAAGATGAGGCACAACGTGCATCATCAAGTTTATGATTTGGGATTTACTATATATAGTTCAAGTAAATATTAAGTCCTAATGATATAGATGCTGACTTTAACTCACTCTTTTTTTTTTTTAAACTCAATCTTTATAAACAAAAATATAGCAAACTATGAACTTGGTTTACTGAGGTGGAAACATTTCAGTTCAAAGACAAAATTAAACACCTATTTTAATGTATGTGTCCAAGGCATAAACATTTAAAAATTATTTGCAGTATTATTCACTGTGATTCAAAATTGGCAACAAGAAAAAAAAGCATAGAATGGCAATGTTTCCTGGTATTCTGTATGATGCTTGTTGAGTGTTTTAATTTTGTGTCCTGTGTCGCATTTTTCTTGTCCAGAAAGTGAAAATGCAGTGTGATATTGCAAGTGAATATCTGAGTTAGGACCACTACTGTGCATTTTTCAACCCATAGTCTATTTCTCATAGGATAAGATGCAACCTAGTGACACTATGTGTGTATTATAAGTGTGATAAAGTTTTCTAAAGCATCTTGAGGGATGATGAAACAGAGGAGGCACAGTTAGAAGAGAGGATTGATTATGTGGAGTCTGCTTTTGGATACATTACTGAGTTATCCCATCTGCAAAACAAAACAAAACAAAACAAAACAAAAAACAAAACTTTGTTTCCCCTTCATATTCAGAAGCTAGCTATTGGCACACAGGAGGTAAGACTTCTCTTCCTTGTGTTCAGTCTTATAAAAAAAAAAAAGATCTTTTCTGAGAGTAGTAACATCGGGAAATAGAGACGAAAGTATTTTCAGAGCAATGCAGGTGGCTTTATTTTTAAAACCATAACGGGCCTGAGTCTTAGTCTTAAATTTTTTTCTTCAAGGATTATGTTGAATCAAGTTGGAGTCTTGAAACAAAAAGTGGGAATGAAAAACATGGTTTTCAGAAGCTCAAAGATGAGGACAATGAATTGTTCATTGCTACGTGCAGCATCTTCAGGATCTAGGAAGACCTCCATCCATAGAGCAAGGTTGGGCAAACTGCAGCCCATGGGCAAATTTGGTCTGCCTCATGTTCTCGCATGGCTTGGAAGCTGAAAATAACTCTTAAATTTTTAAATGGTGAAAAAAATCAAAAGGATATTTTATGACAAATAAAAATGGTATGAAATTTAAATTTCGGTACCTATAAAGAAAGTTTTATTGGAAATCACACATGTTCGTTTGTCTATTTTCTGTGATTGCTTTCACATTACAACAGCAGAGCTGACTAGTTTTGACAGAGAGTGCGTGTCCTGCAAAGCGGGAAATATTTCCTATCTGGTGCTTTATAGAAAAAGGTTTGTGAACTCCTGGTACAAGTCATACAACTTCCCTAAACTGACATGTAGATCATTTGCAATTTTTTAACATTAGATATAAATTTAGGGATAACTATATCTGTTACATAGTAGAGCTCTAGTTTTTGCCTCCCTAACGGTTAAGAAAGCACATTCATCTACATACTTGATTGAATCTGAGATTCAGAAATGTGTTCTCCGGATTACAGTAGGGATTGAGACGCACAGTCCGACTAGAGGCCGAGTGTGTTCCATACATGCAGTATTGCCTTGCCTACCCTTATTTTACTATTAACAGTACAATGAAATAGCTGAACCTCAATAACAAGAGAGGTACTTTTGAAAAAATAAACTTAAAAGGTGGAATGTTTTACAAGACAAATTTTAATCCCTATTTGACTAACTGTAAGGATTATGTATTTATATGCATCCTTAATCTCCTAGAAAACCTTGATTAGGATATGGCTAACCATGATTTACCCTTAATTTAGAATCAAGGTATTCTTGGGGTGCCTCGGTGGCTCAGTCGGTTAAGCATCTGACTTCGGCTAAGGTCAAGGTCTCACCTTTTGTGGTTTTGAGCCCCACATCAGGCTCAGCACTAACAACTCAAAACCTGGAGGCTGTTTTGGATTTTATGTCTCCCCCTCTGTCTCTGCCTCTCCCCTGCTTGTTCTCTCTCTCTCTCTCTCTCTCTCTCTCTCTCTCTCTCTCAAAGATAAATAAATAAATAAATAAATAAATAAATAAATAAACTTAAAAAAGATATTCCGAAGTGGGGCTCCAAAAATGCAAGCATGCTTGATGTAAAGATCCTCCGTGTATTCCTCAGGGACGAATGTCCTGACATCTTCTAGAGTTTACTAATTGCTTTCTGCTTAATGCACAGAAGAGCATGTGGAGAGAAGGGGGATGATTAATCTTTTCAGTCTCTTGAATATGCTCCCTGAGAGCTAGGAATTCTTGCTTCTTCTCCCTATAAGGGATTTGGAAGAGAAGCAGAAACAGATTCTAGTAAAACAACTCCTGGTCACCAGGGGAGTGGGGGAAGAACGGGGTTTTCATTTCATCAGAATGGTATCAGTTTCTACTTTGTCTTAGTAAGACATTTCTTTAAAAACTGGTCTGACCAGAATGTTCCTTTGAAATTGTTTTTTCACAGAGCTTTCTCTCTTATGCAGAACACAACCTATTTTATCAGGATTCAAATAAAGCTCTGGCATAGAAATTTAACTGCTTTCGTGACAGCAGACATGGAATTGACACTGAAATGCTGAATGGAAACTAGATTCTGCAGTGACAAACGGCTCACAGAACAGGTGTTGGCTATGCTCGAATTCGGATATTTCTGTCTTCAGCTGTGTGATCATACATTTATCTCAGAGTTCCAAATTCTGCTAACCGACGCGGTGGCATCTGATACCATCACATCAACTTCCTAGTAGCACTGTGTTTCATGCACATTGTCAGATGGCTGTCCCTATACAGGTATTCTGATGGGAAAGAAGTACTTGTGAGAACCTGGGCAGATTCCTGGGCCGGGACAGGTTTAACAACTCTGTAGAATCCTTGGAGTTTAGATGACCTTGGTGCTCAGAGGGGGAACCCTCTTTCTCCTAGTTTTGGTGGAGACATACACAGAGATTCTACCTTTATGCACTCATCGATGTTGCCTCTGGGCCTTGCTGTAAACTTCTTCTGAGTCTGAAGGTCTACCATATTTTCTGTAGGAGTCTACCCAGAATATTTACCCTAGGACACTTGATCTAACCAGGGTGTGTAACTTCGTGTCTGAAAATTGGCTTGGAGTGCAGACTCACTTAAAATGTAAGCTGGTGAGAAAAAGATGAACAATGCTAACCAATCTGCCATAGTTTTTATTATCTAAGAAGAAATTCACATATCTTATTATCATATTCCAGGAATGCTTCCTGTACATTTCTTTTTATTATTAGTCTTTGTCTCCTTGAAAATAACTTCTACTTTCATGGAGGTGCTTAAGCCATGAGGCCCGAGGCATTAAAATGCAGTGTGCTAACTTGAACGTCATGAAATGTATTTTAGCAAAGATGAACTTGCTATATTTGAAGGCCCCATGTGTAAGGCTACTCAATGCTAGCATGCACACAGAGTTCAATCCTTTGTACAAAATTAGGCCTTGTCTTGGGAGAGGCTTTCTAGTTAATCAGCAGTATCCCTTTTGCTTTTAGGTGATGATGAAGTACTCCATTTTCTTATTACAACTATTTTACTACATAAAGGCTCTATTTGGAGATGGCCCCTATTATCTCAATGGCTCATGTAGGAAGCCAGAAAAACACTAAAGAGAAAGAGAGAGAGAGAGAGAGAGAGAGAGAGAGAGAGAGAGAGAGAAACAAGATGATTTTATACAAGCTTCAGTGGAATCATCTGTGTTTACTCCACCATGCTCACCCTTAATCTATCTGTATTTAAGCTCTCAGACCTCAAGTCCGCTGAGACTTTGAAGTGCTTTTTCACTTCTTATTTATTTTTCTTCTTAAAGAAAAATAAAAGGGATTTAACTTTTTGATTATTCAGAATTCTCATCCTCTATTTTACTTAAGTTTCTGAATTAGAACTTGCTTTTGTCAGAACTATGCCAATTTGATCTGATCATTGGTTCTAGTACTGTTTTCATTGTCCTTCATTTTCTTTTTTTCCCCCAAGCATGAAATATCCTAATTGTGTTACACATATTCAAGTTGTACATCTATTAAGTGATAGTATAATATTATTTTAATAATTGTTCCTTTTGCTAAGTATCTTAGAGAAAAGAACTTTCACATTTCTTTTGGGTGTTTGCTTCTTGCATTGACTATAAAAATGTGACCAATATCTTTCCAATTAGTTCTTTTGATGTTATCCCTTTTCACAGAGGATAAAGCATTTCTGAGTGCCACTGACAACTTCCAACACTGTACCGTATGGAGTCTCCAGGACACTCATTATCAGTGTGTCCTCATTCTGACTTGTTTAAGAAATGTCAACCAGTACATCATTATGGATTAAAGTTCCTCCTCCATCTCTACTCACAGTGTCACCATCAGAGAAAGCAAATCAACAACCGTAGGTCTCCTTTATTTATTCATCAAACATGCACTGAATGACAGGCACTATGCTTGGTGCTTGGTATAGAAGTTGGCTCTGATGACTGGGAGGAGGAAATAAGTAATTCTGGATGGCTTCTCTATTATCAAGATTGGTAAAAAGCCAGGCTTTAATCAGACGGTTTGGGTGAAAAATTACACTCATATTCAATTATTGGGGTAGTTATTGGTGTTTTCTTTACCCACAGTCATACTCCTTTCTTCTTTGATAAAAGAAGTCCAATTTTGCTCAGGTAAGGGCTAGTTTTTTCCTCTGAAAAAATAGGATTCACCCAGTGTGTGAGCTAAACCAGTGTGTTGTCCAAGTCCATCATGGTGAGCCCATTTGTTTTTGCCAGTGATTGGTTTGACAATGACTGGACATATTAAGCAGTTTTTGCCAACAGGCTAGTTGGATAGTCTGCAGTCACTCCCGGACACGAGGGAAAGCTGACACCTTTTTATTCATTTGGGAGTCGTTCTACGGAGATATGATACTTGTAGCTGATATAGTCATCCTAAAGCCCTAAGTGGGGATATTACCAACACACAAATGAAGACAGAGCAGAAAAATGGAGCAAACATTATTAAGCTACTGAATCAACCATGAAACTGCCTAACCCCAGAGTTCTTGTTAAGAGAGACAATAAACGACTATTTCTTAAAGTACTTTTAGCTGAGCATTGTGTTACATATACCCAAGGAACCTTAACTGATATATGTTACCACCATATTTTGTGTTCAGATAATCCTGAGTCATTGCTTCCTTTCTGAAGCCTTCCCTCAGGGTTGGCTGTATAATGCTGTTATAATAGAGAGAGTGCTATGTCTTTCAATAATAACTAAAATGGTTGATCAGTAGGATCAATTTTTATACTATTAATGGAGAGCTGGGGTAATTTTTGGCTGGTTCCACGGAGTTTTTGTGCTTTTTGGATATGTTGATGTCTTACGGAAAGAACAGCACACCACATTCTTTTTTACATTCTATTTTAATTCACATCCCAGATTTTAATTTATTCTGAACTCTATCAGTTAGGAGAAGTGACCATTACTGAATATGTATTGAAAAGATTGCTGATTTTAACTTTTAAATATTCCAATAACATAATTGATTGTGTGCACCAACATATGTATTATTGCTCTAATATTTGTTAATATTATCTTTTATTCCAAAACATATCTCTGAGAAAATAACCGATATAATGAAAACAACCTGCACTTAGAAAAAACACACAGAAATTTTGTAAAATTATGTTTATGTTTGGAATTTGGAAAAAGGAAAACCAGGAAAGGTTACTATTGCATTGATGAAATGAATTGCTTGAAGTTATGATAACTTATGTACTTGCAGAGTTTGAGATAACTACTATTAAACTACTATTAAAGTTAATTTATATTCATTACATTATGTCGGATTTTATCATTTGCTTTTAAGCAGAGTCTTTTCTATTGCACTATTATCTACTTAAAGTTTAACTGTGCCTTTTTGGGAGTTTCATTTAATTATCTCTAAGTCAGTATTAGCTGCTTAGTTAGCCTAATTATATTATTATGTGATAAGTAAAATGCTTGTGTATGGACATTCGGCAAAGGATATTTCCATGTGTGTTATTAAAAATAACTCTCAAGTTCTGATATAAAACCAACATTCAAATACTCTGTCTCTGTTTTTTTTGTGGGAAATATTGCTTACAAGTAGGCTTCCTGATATTCAACAATGAAAATATGAAGAATTATGACCCAAAGATAGAGGGAAATTATGAAGACCAAAACTCATCTCTGTAGCCACTCTTATTTGATGAAAACTAAATAGAAAGAAGGTTAGTACCTTTCTATTAAAATCAGAATGCTTATTCCTTCATTTTATAGAGACGGATATAGAAATTATTTGTTACTGATGCATTTTAAATATTTCTAACAGAAATGTCACCAGATGTCAGCACAGGTGAAGAATGATGCTTGCAGAATGAATGTGTTTAGTTAGAACATGTTCATCTTGTTTTTTCCTTGATCTTCCTCATTCCTCTCGCTACCAAATCCTTCCTCACTGACATTCATAGAATCTGGAAGCATTACAGCCGGGAGGGATTTTACTAGCTGTGTACAACACCTCTATCCAAGAAGGAGAAAACGGAGACACATTAATCCAAGGCTCCTTAATTATTTGGTAGCAGCAGAGGTACTGAATTCCTGATTTCAGCCCAGTTCTCTGAAATAAATACTTTTGGGCAGCCTCAACTCCTTAGGAGCCACATATCCCATCCAACTGCAGTCTAAAATGTCTTCCGTGGATAACTGGAGACATATATAGCTGGAGATGCACTGCATATGAATAAGTTGTTCAGAACAACTCAGTGCTTGGGATTTCACTTAAAGCACTAATTAGCATGGCATTACGCATAGTCCAATACCTACACCAACATGTACTACCACGTTAGCCTGTCAGTCAGGACCACTGGAGACCTACTGCTTTTGATCTAGTGTTGGGTGTTTATTAACTCTATCTGGATGGCTAAATCCATATTATCTAAAATTAAAGTCATTACCATTTCTTACAACTTTATTTCATTTCTTTATTCAACAAATATTTATTGAGAACTTCTTTGTGTTAGGTAGTGCTCTAGAATGAAGGATTTTCATAGAATTGAATAAAATAGACAAATTCCTTTTTCCTTCTCCCATGGAGCTTACATAGTATTGGATTGGACTGAAAAAAAATCAATATTTAATATAATAAAAGGTAGCAATAAAAACTTTACCAATGAAGCAATGTGAGTGGTCAAAGAGGTGGTGGGCTGGGGAAAAATATGAACTGGGTAGCCAGAGAAGACCTTTCTAATATGATAGTAAATTGAAGATCTTATGCGTGTGGCAATTGGCATGTGTTATTTTGCCTTGTAATGTGTTTTATCCTTTCAGTAAGTATTATTATGTGCCCTTTTGTGGTGAGACATGCTGCCTACTATTATGCCTGGGTGAAACAGTCACAGTTTGTTGAACTCACAGGGATCACAGTCTAGAATCAGAGATAACACATGTGTACATAGGAATAGCTAAAACAAGGCAGATAATGGTAAAGTGCCAGGGAGTTCAGAAGATGGAAAGAAAATGAAAAGAGGTGATTATTTGTACTAATCTTAGTTTCCAACCACGTATTAAGGACGTGGCATGATACATTTTTCTTCTTTATACCTCAACTTCCTACAACAGTACCTTCCCTGCTTGTGCCTTAGTTTGGAGTACAGAAGTTGGTTGAAGATGAGGACTATTGTTTTAGTGACTGCTCTCATTCAAATTGTCCTATAGGAGGCAAGTATTCACATGTAAATGAATCATGTCTAAGAGGAAAGGCAGCTTTTTCTTTCTTTCTTTTTTTTAATAGTTTATTGTCAAATTGGTTTCCATACAACACCCAGTGCTCTTCCCAAGTGCCCTCCTCCATCACCACCACCTCTTTTCCCCCTCCTCCTTCCCCTTCAACCCTCAGTTCATTTTCAGCATTCAATATTCTCTCAAGTTTTGCATCCCTCTCTCTCCCCAACTCTCTTTTGCTCTTCCCCTCCCACTTGTCCTCCATTAGGTTTCTCCTGTTTTCCTGTTAAACCTATGAGTGCAAACATATGGTATCTGTCCTTCTCTGCCTGACTTATTTTGCCTAGCATGAAACTCTCGAGGTCCATCCACTTTCCTACAAATGGCCATATTTCATTCTTTCTCATTGCCATGTAGTACTCCATTGTGTATATATACCACATCTTCTTGATCCACTCATCAGGTGATGGACATTTAGGCTTTTTCCATGTTTTGGCTATTGTTGACATTGCTGCTATGAACATTGGGGTACATGTGCTCCTATGCCTCAGCATTTCTGTATCTCTTGGGTAAATCTTTAGCAGTGCTATTGCTGGGTCATAAGCGAGTTCTATGGATAGTTTTTTGAGGAACCTCCACACTGTTTTCCAGAGTGGCTGCACCAGTTTACATTGCCACCAACGGTGTAGGAGGGTGCCCGTCTTTCCACACCCTCGCCAGCATCTATAGTTCCCTGTTTTGTTCATTTTAGCCACTCTGACTGGCGTGAGGTGGTATCTCAGTGTGGTTTCTTTTAATTCTCTTATCTCCTTTAAACCATCTCCTGACTTCTTCCTCTGCTTTAATCTATCAGTATGCACAGTGTAAGGAGGTGACTCTGTGTCCTGTCTATCTATGCAGGTATTAGGGGCACATGTGCAACATATGTTGAAGTGAAGAACTGAATAAATAGAAGAACTTTTTTGGAATTGAGTTTAGCATTATTCAAATAACTGATAAAATGGACTTTTCATGACCAAAGGGGGCAGAGAAATGGAGAAAATTTTAAGTCTAAAAAAAAGCTTCTAAAGGGAATATACAACTTGGACTCCATGTTATTTTTATTGGAGCAACAGTACACCCACTTCTAGTGCTTGATTAGGTTGCCATTTTTTGAGCAGGTAAAATAATAATAATAATAATAATTAAAAGAACTTAAGTAAGTCTATGCATAAAATATGCTGCCTATGCATTTAAAGACAGCAGGACTGTCTCTTTTGTGATCTCTCGAATCCCAAGTGTCTTACTTTAAGAAGAATCATTTCAGTTCCTTTTTCAGTCAAAAAATTAAACCGTTTTAATTTTCTGAGGGAGGAAGCACCCAAAGCCACAAAGAAGTTTTTAATCCTGCCCTAATATAAGCTGAATTCTCCAAAATGCCTGCCTCTGAGGTAAACAGAATCCATTAAAAAGTAGTTATTAAGCCCTGTGAACAGAAAACAATATTAGAAGCCTAAAAATGATAGCTTTGGGGCAATGAAACTCATTGGAAGTAGAGTACAAAAGCAAGAATAGGAAGGGGAGAGAGATCCTTCAGTATAAAAAAAGATTATGATGAAAAACATAACTAATTTGCATTTTCATTGTTTCTTTCAATACAAATCTTAAGAAACTTTACAGGACAGTAGGGTGATAAAATGAAGCCTCAGGGTAGATTACCAGATGGAATAATACATACAGGAGGGAAATATATACAAATATGGAAACTTTGCTGCTTATGTAAGCTATGTAACTGCCTAAGCATGTTTTCTGTATTTGTTCTCTACCAAATTTAGTGCTTTTTAAGGGCTTACTGTTTAACAACAATATTCATATTTTGGAAAGAACTGTTACTTTAGAAATGTAACTCAAAAGTTAAGTACAATTGGGTCATGTTTCAGAAGTTTTTATGTTGTGAACTAAAATTTACATATGCACCAAAAGCTGGGCTATTATATCACAGTATGCCCTTGTTGAGAGAAAATATAAATATATATAATTTATAAGTATGAGAAAATTATATTTATGTATTATACAAACACATATACATATGTGTGTGTCTTAAGAGTTCTAAGAAATAAAAAATATATGTGTATCTTTTGTAGTACTAAGTCCTATGCAATTGAATGCAATACCGAGTTGGAAATTCACAATTCTTATTTAGCTTCTGGTATAAATGTAGGTGATGTTCTTGCTAAGGTTAGATTCCCCTAACTGTCTTAGAGTTAATATTCAGAAATCATAATGAAGTTTAAATGTAACCCATGCTAACACAGTGCATGTGTTCTGTTCAGATAAGGCTTGTTTTCAATAAATGGCATGAAGGATCAGCCTCAGTCTCAATTCACTAAAGCTCTATTGCACTGACAATTCAACAAAAATGGCTCATAAATTAATGATTACATTTCCAATAAAATATATAGATGGAACACAGATTAAGCTATATGGACTACTGATTAGTTTCATGAACCCTAAAATAACACTTGCTATACATATTCTTACTGACCTACAAATAAGCTTTAATCTCCTTTTAAAACATAAGCCAACCTTAGTCAACTCATTCATATGACAATCTTTTTCTACTAAAACTAGTCTTTGGAGTATCTTAGCATTTGAAAGCAAATATGCAAAAATGAAAGTACTAACATCACATCTAACAATTGGAGCTGATGTTCCAAAGACTAACGAACCTCATCTAATTTATGCTCTTAATGTCTCTGGAAGTAAGTGTTCCAACATTCTCTCTCCTGGATATTAACATTTCTGTTACATTTAGATCAGCATTGGATCTTTTCTATATACTTGGTGTTCTCACCACCAGTTATAGATGGTCATGGAAGTTCAACTCAATAGCAGACCCACCTCTGTCCTTAACTTTTTCACGAAGGTTGACTGAATAGGGAGTTTGGGAGACTGGGAAATGGTCTCTCTTACCTTATTTTCATTAGTCTTTCCTAGGTCTTATCAGCTTCTTGGCTTATTGGCTTACTCTTCCCTGGAACTAATTCATTCCAAGGTGACTGACTACTCACAGGCACTCTGAGGTCAGTCATGTAAATGTTATATGTACCCATTTACTCACAGGTAACTTTTTGGTAGCTATGTCTTTATTGCCACCAATTCTTAAAAAGAAAATTCTACCAGGTCCATTATCTATAATTTCTGCCTTTAATCAGTTCCAAGGACTTTGTTACAGTCATCCTCTGATCTAAAACTTGTCAGTCTGATTGCTGCGAGCATCTCTAAGATATGAATAAGAGTTTTTCACTTACTATGATCAAGCACTTGCTTGATTTTTCCATAGTGATTACCCACTGAGTCAACTTCACTAGTTGTCATTTTATGATCTCAGGGTCTATCTTTCAACAACAGGATAAATTTGATTACTCCATATAATATATATATATATTAAAGGATACTATTCTTAGTTCTTATGTAGATTGTGGTCACCCAGATTTCTTTTCTCCTTTCTATCCTGAATCATCAAACAGTTGGATTTGTAAGCATTTTATTCACTGTATTTTGAAGCAGTCAGAGATACAAGGGAAGAAATATTGTATGAAAACTGGAAAACAAGCCTGGTTACCATGGCAAATATGTGTACAGTATTTCTCAAGAGAAATGTAAATAAATCATTGATCAGGATTTTTGCTTACTTCTTAACTCATCTTGGTTATCTTGAAGTATATCTATCTTCAAATGAATCAGATTATAGTATTCAGTACATTATTAAAGAACTATGAGTTTGTGACCAATATAGAATTCCTGTATTCTAAAACGCATGAATGTAGTGTTAAGCCAGAGACAGAAAATACTACAGGTAATGCTACAACCTAGAAAGATTAACAACCCATCCAATTTAAAGTCATCTGGAGACTAAAGTTAGGGCAGTTAAATTCAGTGATGTAGAGCTGAGCACAGTAGGACTACATGATGCCTAAACTGCAATTCGACAAAGTGAAATACATGTAAAATTCATTTTCAGTTAATGATAAAATTCTCTTTAACTGTAAAAAAGAAGGGGAAGCATTTTTAAAAAGTCTACACACACACACACACACACCATTGTAGAAAATCTTTTCAACATTGGCAATTGAAATCTATCTAGCCATAACAATTCAATACAACATGCATTTATTGAGCATCTCTAAAAGCTAGTGTTTTGGTGCTGGGAATAAAAAAAATGAGTCAGTGGATACTAAGTTCAGATAATTTACAAACTAGCCAAGGGTTCAATGGTCATATAGCTCATTATTATACTATGGTAAGTGAGATCATTGAGGAATAATCAAAGTGTCAAGGGAGCACAATAACATTTGACGTCATTCTCATTCCTGACATCTACGTTCTAGCTGTATACATATAGGCCCAAGATGGAAATAGGTATGTGGCAGATGGGTAGTCTCTCTACGATTCATTCTTATACATATTCCAGCAACTCAGACATATGCTGCACATAAGCATGCATTCACCATAGAAAAACAGGGGAAGCTCAATTAAGAATCATAAAGTTAAAAACCCATGGAGTTACTAAACTTCAGTAGTGTGAACAGAGTTCATCAATTTGTATTGATTCTAAATAACTAGATAGACAAATAAGTTGTCATTTGATGAAAGGCATATAGGAAGAGACAGGTAAAGAAAGTAGTTCCCCCCAAAAAAAAGCTAAACATAAAAGTTTGTTTTTAAACTTCTTTGTTTTGTGTTCTTTTTGTTATAGTTTATTGTCAAGTTGGTTTCCCTATAACTCCCAGTGCTCATCCCAACAAGTGCCCTCCTCTATGACTGTCACTCATATGTTGTTGTTTTTTTAACTTTTAATCAAGGCTGGGATAAGATGAAGTTTTAGTAAATGGTCATCATAAAAATTCTGTAAATATCAAGAAATCACTTTATAAAGCAAGGTACACTGAAGGCATATTTATTTTGAAATCAATTTTGTTTTAAAGGCATACTTTACTATTTAACTTTTTTGAGAAAAGAACACTCACCCCACATATATACTCTGGATGAAATATAAGTAAAATGCAGCAATATTAATTTGAGGGCCTTGTGGGCACATGTGGTTGACCATGAAGCCAGAAGGTTTATGAAACTGTAGAGCTGGGAAGACATACCAATAAATTAGTTTTAGAATGTGGCTTTAATTTTTTAATAGGAGAAGAGAAAATTTAATAACTGGAGGGATTAGGGTGTTTATCTGAAAATATTTATCTACAAAAATTCGCAGACACATAGAATATTACCAGGGCTACTAATGGCTTTCCCTCAGGAAATTCTAGATACTATTTAACATGTCTAAACCTACATTCATATTTTCATTCCTCAATTTATTCTTCCATCAATTTACATTTATTGAACTCATATGAGACCCTCAGGATACAAAAACAAGGCTTTTCAAAGAGGTTAAATCTAGTGCCTTAGATCCATAGGTAAATCATCTGTTATTGGACTTGTGTATATAAAATGCTGTTGGAACTCATTAGAGGGGTACGTAGATTAGGCTGGCCTGCAATAGGCCATTTAAGTAAGGCTTTTACAAGGGTCATTTGTGTTGACTTTTGAAGAAAAAAATATGGGTTAGGTAGATGAAGAAGAGACGAAGGCATGGAAGGAGGAGCAGTTAACATGCAAACACTCCCTGTTGTTCAGGAAGCCTGGAGTGCACATGAGGGAAGGCCAATGACATTGGATGTATCCCTAGGTCATGGCAGGCATTTTACACCATAATGAGAACTCGGGTTTTATTTTGTAGGCTATGAGGAAGCATTAGCAAGGACATGACATAATAAGATTTGCATTTTGGTAAATTCTGGCTGCAGTGCAAAGGATTGATTAGAGCAGGGTGAGACAAGACAGGAAACCAGTTAAGAGTCTGATGAAATGTTTAAGTGAGAAATAATGACATAGATAAGGAGGATGGGCTTGACATCTGTAAAATTAACATGATCTGGTACGGTGGCTGAACAGGAATGGTGGCCAAAGGAACTGAATGTACCAATGAAGACTCCCAGATTTCTGATTCAGCAACTGGTTAGATGTAGACGCCTACTATCAGTGTGGAACTAAACGAAGAGAAGCAGATTTTGAGAGATATAAAGTGGATTTAATTTTAAACATGTTAGGTTTTGGGAGGTTATGAAGCATACAGTTTGAGATAACTAGAATGCTGTTATATTTATGGATCTGGAGCCGAAGAGAAGAATCTTGTACTATTGTGCTAGGGTTACCATAACAGAATGCCACAGAGTGGATAATTTAAACAACACAAATGTATTTCTCATAGTTCTGGAGGCTAGAAGTTCAAGGGGTTGACAGATTTGGTTTCTTCTGAGGCTAATTTAGCCCATAACAGATCTGATCTATAGATAGATTTGAGACTCACTGACTATTGTTGCTAATTTAAGAAGCATAACAATAGATGGATCACCCAGGAGAATGTAAAAATTATATTTGGCTCTCAGGCTTGACCTGGAAGATGAAGTCCAGGGAACTCTATATATAGATCATGAAAAATGATACAATAGTCCAGATGGGAGAGTGAATTGGAAAATTTGCCATTTCTATATTCTACAGTTAGAGAGGCTCAGGGTTTGGGAAATCATGAAGTTTTTCTTGTCCTTTTCAAGTTGGAGACAGAAATCCTAGACAGTCTTCCAGTGGGGTGTCTTGTATCTCTTTACCTGAGGAGAGCCTAGTAACCAAGATATATAGTCAAAGAGTTTCTATTTCCCTTTGCTGGAGTTCCAACTCAGCAAACCATAGAAACAGTGTTTCACCATATCCATTATTTCTCTTTTAGTTCTCTGAATTTATCTAAATTCTACTGGCAATGACCTTCTAGCAGATTAGGAAAAAAATCACAGAGTTACATCAGAAACCAAATAAATATAAGCTCTATATTCCTGTTTGTAGGATATTTTCTGTGACCTTGGAGAAGGACATGGTTGAAACTCAAGAGATGTGCTTGTACCCTACATAGAATTCTACTCTTGGGTAATTCATTGCTATTTGGACCTATTTTTTACACATGGGAGATAATGAGGCTAGACCATCATTATTTTTTTTTTATGGAAATAAAGGAAGCTGAGTAACTCTGTTTATTAAATCCTATTTACTTGGTTCTGCTAAGATCCATTTTGAATGTCTTAATATTTTACAATTATTATGGCTTCCCTAAAAGGAAAGAGATTTACCAATCCATTTATGCACTGAATTAGGAAGAATGGACTGTTAAAGTTCCCTGAGAACAGCTGTTTAGAAACAAGATAATCATAAAATACTTTTAGAAGCAACCAATCAAATTTGCAACTGGTCCTGGATAACAAAGAAAAATGCCAATGTAGTGAAAGATAAAAATGAAATGATTTGGTACCTCTATCATCATAAATATCAATGAGCACTGTACTTTTATGTTGCTGAAATTGGCACTAGGGCACTATTGATTTTCTGTATCATCTAATGGTTTCCTGCAAATATCTTTTATAAAAGTGCATTATATGTCTTCTTAATAATCTTTTCTTGAGTCACATACTATCAAGTCTTGCAGAATACTATTCATTCAGCAGTAAGTTAAAGTCATCAAGCATATTTCTATTAAAGTTTTATTTGACTTGAACAAATACTTTGAAACTAATACAATGTAATTTTACTATTCATCCAGCCACCTTGATTGTTTTATGTAAGAAACATTTTAAAAATCAGAAACACTTTTTAAAATGACTATTCAAATTTTTTATAATTTTATTTTTTGGCATTTTTTGTGCAGGGATCATTATTTTAAAGGCCTATTATGACAACTTTCCTTTCTCAGGAGATTCCCCCCCCCCCCCCTTAATTTCCCCCTGAGTGCTTTCACTTGGGCAAAAAAGATATTCTCAGATCATGACCAATGTGAAATATGTGTGTTAATTTTGTTCAATCCCCAGCTGCTTTACATCTTGACACAGAAGAATTACTACATCACACAATGTTAGAAATATAGAAGATAGAAGATAATTACTGAACTTTATGTTACCATTGATGTGTGAAATTTTTCAAGGAAGAAAATCCATTCATTTGGATAACAGGCACATTGGTTAAATGCACAACTTTCTCCCGTGAAAAAATTCTTAACACATTTTTTTCTCTAGTAAGCCATTGTTTGAGAATGCTTCCATGAATTTTGATTTTATTTGGAGGATATGAGACACACATATTTTAATGTGTATATTCTTCCTCTCGGTCTCTCAGAAATAGTCATAAATTTTTTAGTTGCAGAGGTATTTAAAGGGGCTTTGTGCTTCTGTATGGGGCAGTCAGTATTCAATCAGTCTACTTTGGTCTTACATGTCATCTTTACCTTCTTCCTCTTGAGAAGAAGATTTGTGTTACCTGTGAGGGAAAGAAGCTAAGGTCAAGTGGAGGGATGTGTCTGGCCCAGTTGTCCCTTTGTTCACTTTTTCTTTCTTTCTCCTTTTTCTGAAGTTCAAGAAAGAGACAAGTTTGGGTATATTCATGTCTGCTGAGTAGAGACAGAAATTGGATTACTAAGAGGAGGTTAGATATATTTAGTTGAAGAACTCTAATATTTTTAGATAAAATGAGAATCATGAGATATTTCTCATGCTCTCCAGTTTTCCTTAAGACCACTCTTAGAAACTGAATATGGGGCTGCACGCCCATTAATCTCATCCATTGTGCAGTTTCTTACATTCTTATTACATACATGCATTATTCTGACCCAGAAAAGGCTGCTTCTTAGGTTTTGATCTACATACAGCATAGAGTTCATATTTCATATTTTTCTTGTCATTACTATAACTAACTGGCGGTACAACTAAGATAACATGTTAGCCCAAACCTGTATTCCTGGACGGTTGCATGTATGCTGGGACCAGCCTGCAGCTGTATGCAAACAACTTCGTACACATGCACGTCTACCCTTTTGTACAGGGAGGTACAGAGCCTTTACTAGAATTTTAAATGTCTCCCAAAGTTAAGGATCTTCGTGAAGGGATGACACTGCTCTAACTAAAAGCCATGCCAGGTTTTCCTTATCAAATTTAAAATGAGAAATCACAGCCTATCCTCTTTCCATAGTAAGTTTTGCTCTACTAGGGAGAAAAAAGTCTAAGTTTATAGCCCGCTGCTTTCTGCCGAAATCATAGATTGTGAATTGATGTCAAGTTTGTGATACATTTTTTTCTTCTACAGTCTTTTCTTGGATTTGCATCGTCTTCTCTCTTTTTCTCTATTTCTTCCTCCCTCTCCTCCCACTCTTCCCTCACTTGTCCTTTGTCTCTTCCTCTGTGTAGCTAAAAAGGCCAAATCAGAGAACGAGACCTAGTGTGTAAATTTGGCCCAAACATTTTTTTACTGCTAATGTCCTAACTATTGAGGGATTCACCCCACCTCCTTGAAATACCTAGAGAACTACCTATCAGTGGTAGGGAAAAAGGGACATTGAAGCATTATCTTTTGATAATGCCATTTAGTTTTGGAAGTAGTAGAGAGAACTAGTGGTGACTTAGCCTAGCAAACTCTGGGGTGGGTCCAGATGGTATGCATTGGAGATGCTTCTACAAGAGCTTACACATATCTCACAATTGGACAAAAAAACAAGAAAATTGGGACATTCTCACTTGCACATATGTTAATTTATCCTTGAATAAATAGGGATGCAAAACTCCAATCTGAAGTTCCTAAGGGTAACCTAAGATATCACGCACTGCATGGCCTGATTTTATCAGAATTGCACTATTCTAGTGTGTCCTAGACTGCGCATTATTTAAGTCAAATAACTGCATCTTTTACCTTAGTATTTTTAGAAACAAGTTGGTGGCTAGCCACTTGGGTGGCTCAGTTGGTTAAGTGTCTAATTCCTTATTTCTGGGATTTCTGCTCAAGTCATGATCTCGTGGTTCATGAGTTTGTACCTTGCTGATTGCTCAGTTCAAGTGCAGAGCATGCTTGGGATTCTCTCTTAGTCTCTCTGCCCCTCTCCTGCTTCAGGCATGTGCACACTCTTTCAAAAATGAATAAATAAACTTAAAAAAGAAAAAAGAATAAGAAACTATTTGGGTTTTTGGTACATAGTAGGTATTAAAAACTGACCAATTAGACTTCTTAATCTATGTAAGTAGGAATTTACTTTTTCTCCTTGCTGATTATGATCTTTCTGTTCATTCCTAATTTTCAATGTCATGGATCACAATGCTCTTTAAATCTCATTTGTCCTTCCCCTTTCCCCAAACTGTTATACTTAGAACAATGGTTGACAATTTACCAGATTGTTCCAATTAAAAATATTTCACAATAAATGTGAGATGGCATGATGCATTCACATGTGAATACTTATCACACCTGCTTGAGTTTTTATTTTTATTTTTTTAATGTTTATTTATTTTTGAGAGAGAGAAAGACAGAGCATGAGTAGGGGAGGGGCAGAAAGAAAGGGAGACACAGAATCCAAAGCAGGCTCCAGGCTCTGAACTGGAGCCCAATACAGGGTTTAAACTCACAAACCACAGATCATGACCTGAGCTGAAGTTGAATGCTTAATCAACTGAGCCACCCAAGCACCCCAAACCTTCTTGAGTTTTTAAAATAAAATCCTTTCAAACTTCTGAAAGACTTGTACCCAATAATAGTTTTCTTAATAATTCTATCCTCCCCTCCAACATTATCTTCTGGTTGATTTGAAATTCTGTCCAATCAAGAACTTAACATTTAGTATGTTTAGTTATTCACAAAAATATGGACCATAATTGACATACTACCTGTAAATACTAATGGAGTAATTGTAGATTTATCCTTGATTGGTAGTACATGCTTATGGATAATTTCCCCATTTGTTATCTGAATAACTGTACTTGCAAAATAAAAGATACAAGCACAGAAAGATCCAATCTAGTTTGATCATTGCAGAACTATTTGAAGAAAAAGAGATGGGTTGTGTGAGTCAATTATCGTAAAGAGAATGGAAAGTAAATGACTACCGCGATTTCTTTTAGATTAGTAAAAGCAGCACAGAAAGCCTCCCAATTCCCCTTCTTCCTCCTTAACTAATTTCATGTTGCCTTTACTGCCAGCAAGTCCACAGGCATACACAACTCCTCTCCTCCATACCCCGAAGGAATTAAAGCGGTTGACAATATTTGGAAGAAAATAGAGAACTTGAATCTCTTTTCATTCTATACAGGCATGTGATTCAGTAAAATAAAACTAGCTAATGAGGAATTAACTCAATTTAAGATAATGAAAAGTGCACTGATATATCAAGGAAAGGTGTGCATGTAAAACACATTGAGGTTGGGATTGCATAGGAGAGCAGTAGATGTGTCTCATTCAACTTAAATATCTGGTGTGCTTTTTAAATGTAGAACTACAAAAAAAACACAAATAATTATCAGCTCATCAACCAACTAACTCATAAAATCATATTATTTCAGCAATTTCTCAATAGCTTGTTTTATAATGATGATACACAAAGATTCTTTGCCTCCATCTATCATCCCCTTAAATATCTACTTATTTGCATCATAGCCAAGTGGCAGTAACCAATTAAGTTTATGAACTAGAGTGTCATTGCCATCCAGACAAAAGTCAACTTTTCTGGAAATATTATCAATATTTGAGTCCCTGGGTTTTAAAATCTGGATAATAAAAACAAACATAGCTTCATGGATCTTGTAAAATAAAATCAATAATCCAGAACAAATTATAATTAAATATTTATTCAATTTCTCTTTAGATAGACATCCTTTCATTTTTTCTGGGTATGAGGCCTGGGACTGTAAGATGAAAATTGGTAAATATTCTGATACTATTTGGTTTGAAAGTTATGGCAGAGTTTACCTACTTCCAAATACCCTTTATGGATATCAGATTCTAGTGTTGTTACTTATCGTTGAGGTTTTGTCTTCTGTGTGTAAATCAACTTGATTCTGAATTCTACTTTCCTTCAATATTTGGCTACACCTCTTCAAACTTTCAATTTTCTACAACTTTGACTTGGAATAACTAAGAACAACAATTATCCTTTCTCTGAAGCTCTGTAAATTGAGTGTGAAGGACTTGATATAAACATCAGAGAAAATGAAACAATAACTTGTATTTGGACAATCCTCATGCCTATTGCTATGGGGGGCTACTCAGAAAATTTACCTGAACCCTGATGATATTATCAGAGACATTCAAACCAAAAAGATGCTTCGGTCCTGATGTATAGAAATCTCGACTGGCTGCACCCTGGGCTCAAAAACTAGTTTATAATTTGTTCAAATCATTAACCACCCTTTTTCTTCTGTTTTCATAGAAAGGCCTTATGGAATACCTGACTTCTTGCACAAAACAGGCCTAACTTTGAAAGGCCAGATGCATTACCACCCCCTAAAATGAGACAACTCTTTAACTGAACTGACCCATTTTGAAGACTACCAGATTAATCAGTGAAATAGTGGGGCAATCTACCAGCTCAGGTTTTACTATATGAAACTTCCAGGGAAGCTTCAAAGTAGGGAACTGATGGGGTTCAGAGCAGCCTGCCCCGCCGCCTGCCACTTTGGCATGTGGATTATTTTGAGCTGAAGATAATCAAGGCCAGAAGGACTCAGGAAGAGCTCTTCATTTCCTCTTAAAGTGCCTAAAATAATTTAGGTAGAGGGCCTGGTCTAGGAAGAGAGCTATCACCAGAGACAGCTACAAAGAGTAGGGGCTAGGTGGGTAATCTGGGAGAGTTCAGCATGTTTATTCAAATTCCTCTCTGTCCATTGTCTCTGCATGGCTGGACAAACTTTTATCCTCCTTCTTTTTGATGTCCCAGATCTCTTCTTCTTAGCTCAAGATAGGATATAAACTTCAATTGCCTGACTTTTTCTTTGGTTAATCTGTCTTATGTCAGTTTAATTAGTAGACTAGCCAAAAGAATCTAAAAAGTAGAGAAAATTTTTTTCCTCCCCTAATACATAAATATATTTTTGTAAGCATAGAAAAAAGTGAGGAAATATAAATAATTAATAAATACACATAGATTAGATCCATTACCTCAGGGAGATGAAACTGGAGAGAGCTGAGGGTAAATGAATACAGTTTTCTTTATTCTTTATTGTATTTTTATTGTTATAGCTAGCTGTTTTGCTCTTATAATAAAAACTGAGTAAAGTAAGAGTTTTCAAATTTTTGCAGTCATTCTTAAAGTTTCATTTATCATAAATTAGCAAAATCATAATGGAATTGAAAGACTATCATAGAGCTGTCATCTTTTAAATGGTCCCATTATTTCATTAAAAAAACATTTAAATATCAAGCATGCAGGGAAGGCTTTGGTAAAATCACTTTATCAAAAATCACATTGTTATTTTGTACTTCTTATTGCTGATTGATGAAATCTAATCAAAAACTGATTTGTTAATATGGTCAATATGGACTGAAAGTGGATTCGAATATTAGTAAAAGTAATGCTATTATTTCCCTAAGATAAGTACTTAGAAAGTTCTTTATGAAATTAGAAAAAGAAATTAAATTGCTTCCAACATACCATGTACCATCATATGTCACAAATTTACCCTTCCCAGTCATTTTATAATTCGATATCCTCTAGAGGAACTTGCTTTTTCACAAACTGAGGAATGGCTCAGATTGTTTGGAGAGCTCCAAAGTATTTCTGATTAATGGTAAAATAGTTCTAGTTAGGTACCTGGGTAGTCATCTTTATAAACAAACAAAGCCAGGCCACGTGTTAAAAGTTATTGCTAGCCTACAAGCATTCAGATAAATCAGTCAATGTGTTGGCAGTCACTGCAAGCTAAAAGTCTTGGAATCAACTGGAGAAAATGAATAGGTGTCAGAAATCAGGATCAGGTCCAGATCTTTATTGTACCCTTAATTTGTGGTCTGATATCTTTTCTTGATTTAGTGGTTAATTTGGTGCGTAAGTGCATTTTATTTAGATGGTTGAGTTATTTGTAGTAGGAAGGTTAAGAGAATTTGAAGAATAATTTCATCTTCATTTAAGAACAAAATAAAAGAGCACAGGGTGCCTGGGTGGCTTAGTTGGTTAAGTGTCTGACTCTTAATTTCAGTTTGCGTCATGATCTCATGGTTCATAATATGGACCCCCATGCTAACACCATCTCTGAATTTTAGGCTTTCCTTGGGCTATCTCTCTGCTCTTCCCCTGCTTGTGTTCTCTCTCTCTGTCTCTCTCTCAAATTTCTCAAAATAAGTAAATAAACATTTTTAAAAAGAGAACAAAAGAACAAATATTTCTATTTTATATCTCAGCTCAGTGTTCTTCCCCTGATATGTTATAAATATCATCCTAATGTTTTTTTTGGTAAAGCAGTAGAAAAAAACCAACAATAGTAAATGAGATAGAGATAGAGAGAGAAAGAGTCATTACAAATTGCATTGTAAGAAAAGAAATATAATCACATCACTGAAGCATTGTTTATTTGAAAGATATGTTGGGCTATAGATACAGCTTACTAATACAGAACTTTCTGATACCCCAAATGATAATTTTAATAACAAGACTAAAAGTAACACTATTTCAATGCTTAGAGATAATTTAGAAGATTATAATGCTTGTTCAATTAACTTTAATGAAAAAATATATACGAAGTATCTACCAATTCTGTCTAGAGCAAACACTGTAGTAACACTGAATGAACATTCTATAGAAAGTGTCCAAACAATGGGCAAAAGCTTAAAGCCCAGTCATGGGATAGGTTGGCATTAAGAAGCCTTTCATCATATTATTTTACTTTCTCAGGTATCATTTATTATAGTTGGAAGCACCATCCACCAACAGCTTGTGTAGATCCATAGACCCTGCTTCCCTCTGTCCTTTTATTTATTTTTTAAATGGTAATTTATTTTTGAAAGAGAGACAGAGACAGAGCATGAGTTGGGGAGGAGCAGTGAGAGAGGGAGACACAGAATCTGAAGCAGGCTTCAGAGAGCTGTCAGCACAGAGCCGGAAGTGGGCCAGAACTCACTAACAGTGAGATCATGACCTGAGCTGAAGTCAGATGCTTAACCTACTGAGCCACCCAGGGGCCCCCCCTCCCCGCCCCAGCACCTCCTTTCTTTTACTTTTACTGCTTTGTGTTCCTCACTCCAAGCCTCAGCAGCCTGTGGCCATGATATCATTACTAATAGCACTTTAGAATATTGTCTATTTAAAAGAATAATAAACTGCTTCTTGACAGCAAATGTTTAGACACGCAGAGGTTTATGCCTCAGCTTCCAGGAGCAAAGCACAGATGACCCACTGGGGGTTTAGGAGAGCCAGTCCTCTCTGCTCCTCAGCCCCTCCTCAGTCTTACCATGCAGGTTCAGGTATTTTGAACCCACTTGCCTTTATAAACTGCATTAAGGTTAAAAAGCCTTATCTAAATATCATTTGAGAAAGTGTCCCATATAAAAAAGGATTTACAGAAAATGATACTCAATGCTCTCAGTTTCTAGGAAAAAGGCCTGTGGGATGGTTCCTTTTTAAATGCTGGGAGGAAAAAAGCTAAATGATATGAATACATTTTTTATAAATACATCATTAAATCAAACTCAAGAGCACTTTAAGTTCTTCGTGGGAACTAGGAGCCTGTTACAACATATTCTTCCTAAAAATCTTTAGTGGCTATACTAATACCATTGATACACTGGTATGCAAGCCAGCCTTAATTCATATTATAATGATCTGTATTTGCATATTTGCATATAATGTTTTTCCAAGGCTATGCTGACAGGCCTATTCTAATCAATAATAATGGCACAGTTTGTGTTTTCATAGCAAATTAAGGTTAAACAAATGTAATATAAGTTACTTCCATTGAAATCCAACCAACTGGAAAGAAATAGGAGGTCATGATGTGTAGGGAAAATAAATGATCCGTTCATAATTGAAGATTCCTTTCCACACTTACTTTTGTTTTATTTTAGGAAAAAACATTTTTCTTGATTAGGAGCTTTCTTCACAGGATCATCACCGTTTCTCTTTCAAAAATTAAAAAAGAAAGGATGTATACATTTTACTCAGAAGACTGAATATACACTGGTCAGTGCTTTTAATTGGAAGAAAGACTTCTGAACTGATAACAATAAAAACTTGCTTTCTTTGGATACCAATTACCAAGTTTTTAAAAAGTTAGCTGAATCTGAATAATATAATTAAAGTTATGACATACTCATATGTTACAGTAGGGTGAAATGTCTATTACGACAGGTTAAATTCCTTGTACAGATCAACCCTGACCACTCATAATATCTGACCCACATGTAAACCTACAGAATTTCTGAAGGGTGATAATTTTTGCTTCTGATCTCTGAAGTAACTAGAAAATCTCAAAGTAATCTTTCTTGCTATATTTGCCTTGTGGAAATTAGTTTTCTGTTTAAATATAAATGACTCATTGGATTGACGTGTCAGGACAGTTGCAAATTTACTTACTATTTTCTCCTCATGGTATGCAATCAAAACTACAACATCTTAATCAAAGAAAAGTTTCACAATTGCAATTTAAATATATGAGGCAACCATGCATTTGCCAGTCATTTTCCACCATTGTATATATAGAATTTAAATATGTCACATAATTCCACACACGAATCCTTCTTTGCAGGTGGTGTCTTTGATATTATTGCCACATGTGTTGGACTAAGGTCTCAGATCAAGAGAATCACATGGTTGTGTCATCTATATCAGTCATTGTGACTCAGATTCAAGGTAGTATAGAGTTTTTAGGAGGGAGTTGGCTTGTATAGTTCTATTGTAGGATATATGGTAGCACAGATCCACTCATGCTAGAACTATAGTCAAAGATATACCATATACATACCCTTGCACAGATGAGGAATGACAAATTCAGAGGGAAACCGTGAAATCTCTCAAATTTGAATGATCATTTTTCTTTGCTCCCCTTTCCTCCAGGTGGCATATTTTGTTTTCTTCCTTTCCAGCATATAAATTTAGTATCTCTTAAGTTTAGGTCTTCCTAGAGCTTTCCTGTTTTATAAAAATCCAATCCTAGTTAAGAACTTTTGCTAGAGACTGAATGTTTATGTCCCCTCCAAATTCATATGTGGAAACCCAATACCCCGTGGGATGGATGGTATTTGGAAGTGGGGCCTGGATGAGGTGATTAGGTCATCAGGGTGGAATCCTCATGAATGGGATTAGTGTTATGACAGAAGAGACTCCAGAGAACTCCCCAGTCTCTTCTGCCATGTGTGGCAAGAGGAAAAGATGGCCATCTATGCAATAAGAAGGAGCTCTCAAAGACACCAAATCTGCTGGTGCCTTGATTTGGAACGTCTCAACCTCCAGAACTGCAAAAAATAAATTTCTATTGTTCTGAAGCCATCTGGTTTACTGTATTTTTATTATAGCAGCCTAAACGGGCTAAGACATTACTCATTCTGTCAATTACACGTGTAGGATTTTTTCATATAACGTCAGGAAGGTTTCAATCCATATATATATTGTAACTCTCTTGCTGGTGTTTAGTTTGAAGGAAGGGTTCAGTTGTATTCATCTTTGTATTTTTCTAATAGTCAACACGCCATTATGGACCCATTCCACAATGCCTATCAAGGGCTCCACAACTGTGGAAGGAATGTGTGTAAGAAGCAAACCTTAAGTTAAAACATTTAGTGAGTAATTGGACAGTATTTTAATGTGAAACAGTAAAAAGATAATAATAATGATGAAAAGAGTGAATACCAGAGCAAAGGAAAGACCAGTCCTCGGTGTGTTGGGGCGAGGACCCTGTCAAGTAGTCACTCTTTGTTTGGAGGTTAAAAATCAGGACTTTTTCTTTTAAAATTTGAATGTTGGGATGCATGATGGTGCTAATGATATGGATAAGGACATCATTTCATATCATAGTAGGAAATATAGCCAAAGTTGAAAATAACCTCCCCAAAACAGGTCAAAATGAGGCGGAGGATAAAACCAAGAAAGAAAAAACCCCATTTGATTTGCTTGTTTAAAATAATGCTAATTTAAATCACATTTGTGATGAATTGCTTATTACTTATTCCTAAGTCTGCACATATCAGCCTGCAGATATTATGCACATGGTTAAATATTGGACTGATTAAATTTGTTTGATTAAAATAATTACCTCACTTTTATGATGAGCCCTGGGTGTTATACATAAGTGACGAATCACTAAATTCTACTCCTGAAACCAATACTATAATATATAATATATGTTAACTAACTAGAATCTAAGTAACAATTGGAAAACAAACAAACAAAATCATGAAGTCACTCATCTGGCTTCCTGTTTTGGGGACCATTCTGCATAGTGGTTGCATCTAAACCCTGTAAGAGTACACATACAGGACATATTCTAGATGCTGGGAATATGTCAGGAACAGAACAGACTCCATTTCTTGCCTGTTTGGAGCTGACACCTATCACGACTGATCACTCTTCCTTTTGAAACATTTTTGTTCCTGTCTAAAATATCAAGAACACATGTGCAATTTTCTTTGTTTGAGGTTGACTAGGGAGATTGGCCAAATTCTGGTGCAAGTATGGATTAGGTATGAGGTTAACCAGTGTCCAGGCCAGTGAGCTTCCTTAGTTCTATAACACGCTTAAGCATGAATATTAGCACAGTCCTTCAGAATGTATTTTACTGCTTAGGAATAAACCCAGGTAACATAAGCCTACATAAATCTGTCCACTGCTGAAAATCAGCCACAAGGCAAACACATGCTTAAAGAACATAAATTTAGAGTAAAATCTTCCTACCCTACCAAGTCAGCTATAGACTCAAATGAGGGAATATATCATAATAGCAGAGAAAATTTGATATACGTGCTTATCAACACTTGTTTTGCATCTGTTATGGGTAGAAATAATATAATAACATATGCTCAAATTACTTACTCTTTTT
The DNA here is from genome assembly GCF_006229205.1 of Suricata suricatta. Classification (NCBI taxonomy): domain Eukaryota; kingdom Metazoa; phylum Chordata; class Mammalia; order Carnivora; family Herpestidae; genus Suricata; species Suricata suricatta. The sequence continues at coordinate 29,419,208 of NC_043701.1, forward strand.
GATGGCAGCATACTCAAGTTTTCAATGCCTTTGTGTATCAGAGATGGACAATCTTCCCAGAATTAGCAGTAAGAATGCATGGAATTGAACTCCATTCCTAAGCCTATGTGGTCCAGAAAAAATAACTCTCTTGTCACATGGCTACAGCTGCTTATTTCTCTGACATGACAAACTCCCAGGAAAACACAACGTTAGTCCCCTCCTCTGTGCAAGCTCTGTTAAAGAGCTATTCCCCTCTGCCTTTTTGGCAGAAAGTTTTCTTGGGATGTGAGTTTGCTGCATTTGCATGTGTGGCCCAGAGGCCCTATACAGTCTCAGCTGGATAGGTCCCTTGGAAAGGGAAATAGCTAACATATCACATTTTATGATGAGGCTGCCAGATTGCTGTTCCTTTGTATACACCTCCTAGTTGTTCTGCACGGGAGACTCCCTAGGGTGGATGGGAGAGATAAATGAGGTGTTGAGGGGAATAATAATTTTTGCACAAGGTGAAAGGATAAAGGGAAAGCGAAAAGCATTCCTGCTTAGGCACAGGATAAGTCATATTAATTAGTCTGCATAGGACACCACTCTACAAGTGGAGATGAAATTTATGAAAAGAGAACTATAAAATGGATACACCTCATAGATAAATATCACTTGAATGCTACACTTCACAGCTTTTCCACATTGTGTAAAATTACTTCATTATTCATGACCTTATTAAAACACATTATAGATACACTTGGATATGAATTCTAAATACTTAATCTCAGTATGCTTTGTGTATTTAAAAATATAATAAAAGATCCATTTCTACCATTTCAGATTTAGACATTCACATTACAGTGACAAATTATGAAAGGAAATAGTTTTCTATGGTTCATTTAGTTAAATACCTATGAGTCAAGTCTAGTCCACAGTAATGTAAAGAGGCAGTGATGTGCATAATCTAAAAAGAAAGAAAACACATTTGCCTCTAGAATATACGCTTAAGTACTTTCTGCACGTTCACCTTCTGAATTTTGTTTGGCTTAGGATATTACTAAAATTTGTATTTATAAATGTACCTCAACTGATGACCAGGAAAACCAGACCATGAAAAGAGATAAATGTTAGTATGGAATGCCGTTTAGTATCAAAAATATGATACAAATAATCTGTAAGTAGATACAGGAGAGCTGATAGAATATTAAAAGTTCTTGGGACACCTGGGTGACTCAGTTGGTTAAGTGTCTGACTTCGGCTCTGGTCATGGTCTCACAATTCCTGGGTTTGAGCCCAGCTCAGAGCCTGGAGCCTGCTTTGTATTCTGTGTCTCCCTCTCTCTCTGCCCCTCCTCTGCTCTCTCTCAAAAGTAAATAAACATTAAAAAAATATTAAAAGTTCTATCCCTTTATTAGCAAAAGCATGAACTAAATATAATTTTAAACAGAAACCCAGGAAAGTTTCTGGTTTAAAAATTTTTTTAATGTTTTTAGTTATTTTTTAGAGAGAGAGAACACACATGAGTGGAGGAGGGGCAGAGAGAGAGGGAGACACAGAATCTGAAGCAGTCTCCAGGCTCTGCGCTGTCAGCACAGAGCCTGATGTGGGGGGTTGATCCCATGGACGATAAGATCATGACCTGAGCTGAAGTCTGACACTTAACCGATTAAGTCACCCAGGTGCCCAGGAAAGTTTCTCATTTTAAGTATATACAATGAAGACATGGCCTTACTTCATTAATCTTGCATAATTATATTGATTAGATTAGATTGACATACCTTTATAGATAACCTCAATTACAATTGTAGGCAAGTAATGCTTATGTTTTAAGCTTTTTGTAAGTAGGATGTAGATAATTCACATTAAAGAGGCAAATTTTTCTTTTCTTTTTTCTTCCTCTCAACCCTCCATTAGTTACTTTTTTTAATATTGGGTTAAAAAAATAACACAAAATTTACTATCTTACTCATTTTTAAGTGTATAGCTCAGCAGTGTTTTCTCTATTAGTTTATGAGGTATTTTCACAAATGTTTGTAAGAAAGCTGGTAGGTCATGAACAACCTAGGATTTAGTATTAAATTGACTTTGTTATCTACATTTTTCTAGAAACACTTGAGCACAAGTTTACCGGAGATCTCAATGCTCCTTTAAGAGATATGTTTGGCTATTAATATATTCCCCTTAAAATATTGTATATAAATAATTTTATCAACAGACTAAAGTTATATTTCTTCAAGATGTGCCCATATCAGCATTGTTTCTCTTGTATGATGAAAGGAGTAATCACTATAGTATAATAATTATCTTTTTTTTTCCCAAGGAGTAATTAGGAATGCAACCCTGAATAAGTAATGGTGTGTAAATTACTGCTGGTGTCCCAAGGATCCAGTAGCTCACACATTCTTCTTTTCAAAAGTTTTTTCTTTGATTACTATGCCTCATTTATGCTATCAAATATAGGATTCATCCTCTTTTTATAGCTGACACTGCTTGTTTTGGAGTAAAGTAATTGAAGTTTATTGACTTCCTGGGGGAAAAAGTAATTTGAAGATTTTAAAAAATATTCTCCCTCTAGAAAAAAATCAAACTTCCCTCTACATAGATATAAAAGTGGATTAACAAGTATGACTCTTTTTTAATTTTCTTTATTTTTTATTTATTTTTGAGAGACAGAGAGAGACAGCATAAGCAGGGGAGGGTCAGAGAGAGAGGGAGACACAGAATCCGAAGCAGGCTCCAGGCTCTGAGCTAGCTGTCAGCACAGAACCCGATGCGGGGCTCGAACCCACGAACCGTGAGATCATGACCTGAGCTGAAGCCGGACGCTTAACTGACTGAGTCACCCAGGCGCCCCACAAGTATAACTCTTGCGAATTTACAGAAAAAATTTTTAACTTAACAGTTATTACAGATATGGTTGGGAAAGACATTCTGTGTTTTAGGTATTTTTGTTAACTCATTAAATGCATTTTAAAAATTGAGGTACAGCTGATGTACAATGTTCTCTTAGTTTTCTGGTTTACAACATAGTGATTCAACAATTCTATACACTACACTGTGCTCACCACAATTAAGTGTAGCTACCATCTGTTACCACATAACATTATCACAGTATAATTAACTGTGTTCCCTATGTTGTACTTCTCATCTCTGCCATCTATTTATTTTACAAATGGAAGTTTGTACTTTTCAAACTTCTTCACTTCTTTTGCCCAGCCCCACAACCCCCTTCCCTCTAGCAAGAACCAGTTTATTCTCTGTATTTATGAATGTTTCTGATTGTTTGTTCATAAGCTTGTTTTATTTTTTAGATTCCGCATATAAGTGAAATCAAAGGGTATTTGTCTTTCTCTAACTTATTTTACTTAGCATAATACTCCTGGATACTTCCATATCATAGATATCGTAAATAATGCTGCAATAACATAGGGTTGCATGTACCATTCCAAATTAGAGTTTTTATTTTCTTTGAATAAACACTCAAAAGTGGAATCGCTGGGTTGTATGGCATTTCTATTTTTAATGTTCTGAGGAACCTCCATACTGTTTTCCACAGTGGTTGCACCGATCTGCGTGCCCACCAACAGTGCGTGAGCCTTCGCTTTTCTCCACATCCTCACCAATGCTTGTTATTTCTTGCATTTTTGATACTAGCCATTCGGACAAGTGTAAGGTGGTATCTCGTTGTGGTTTTGATTTACTTTTCCCTGATGATTAGTGATGTTGAGCATCTTTTTCATGTGTTTGGCACATTTAACACATTTTGAAGGATTTATATATACATACATGTTCAAAAAGGATAAAGGTGTATATAATAATAAGTGAATATTTCTATTTCTTTTCCTTCCCCTGTAACCATAGTGACTATTTCTCGTGTATCCTTTTAGGGATAGTTATTCCCACACAAGATTATATAAATGTATGTATGTGTATCCATATCTGCATCCAAAGCTACATCTATATTTACATCCCTATACCTACATCTTTCTGCACTAATGATTTTATACTGCACTTACAATAGGGAGTTGGCAGTTTTGCTTATTATATTAGTATATACTGTGCTCTCTCTTTCTTTTTAACCATTGCATAGTATTCCATTGTATATAACTGTTTGAATACATATTACATACAATGTCTGAAAATATCTAATAATTCATTAACCCTGTCCCTACTTTGTGGAACATTTATGTAGTTTCTGATTTTTTGTTACTATAGCCACTACACTAAATATCCCTTTACATATGTCACTTCACAAACAGCCTATATGTCTGCAGAAAACCTTCCTAGAATTAATGTTAAGTCCAAAAGATTCTTTGAATTATAAATCATCATTGCTATTTTCAAATCACTCTCCATATTGGTTGTACCATTTAACATACCAACCAGCAATGAATAGAAGTGTCTATTACTCCTCACATTCACTAAGAGTATTTTATGCTGGAGGTACAATATCCCAGTTAAATACTTTCTTAATTTAATATGGATATGATGTCTTGCATTCTGTAAAAAATCTTCTTTCTTATTAAAAATATCAAATATCTTGAATTCTTAGGTTCATCCTAGGATATGGAAGAAACAAGTAAGCACAATTTGCCTCCGAAACCAGTTAAAGAATCATGTTGAGAGATTTCAACCACCCCTGCCTTTTCTGTAATAAAACAATACAATTCAACTTAATGGAATAGAAAATTAAAATAATTTTTAATAATAAATATCTCTTGAGCAACAACCATACAAGAAGTACTGTAGACAGAACCCAGACTTGGACATGGTCTGAGTACACTTAAGCCACAATTTAAAGTTTGGTAGCGAGAATGTATACAAGAACAGATCTTTTGTTTATTTGTTTGCTTCAAGCTTTTATGTAAATTTCAGTTAGTTAATATGCAGTGTAATATTAGTTTCAGGTACAGAATTCAGTTTGAACTAAAGTAAGTAGTTTGCAGTACGTTTGAACACTTACATTTGATATTCAGTGCTCATCACACTAAGTGCTTTCCTTAATCTTCCTCATTTATTTCCCCCATGTCCCACCCACCTCCCTTCTGGTAACCATCAGTTTGTTCTCTACAGCTAAGAGTCTGTTTCTTGGGTTTCCACTTTTTTTTCCCTACAAAAACATGTCTTTTTAAAGTCTATTGCTTGTTAACTTTCCCCAAGCAAAGTTAATGGCTTCCTCTTCTGTATTCTCACTGTGCTGCATTTATATTGCTCCTCGTCTCACTGCATATTGATTGCATTAATCCACTGACTTCTCAGCAACCCTTCTAGATTGTGAGACACTGAGGTCAGAAATGTGAGTTTTTGTGTATCCTCAATATTTTGCATAACACTTGGTACATAGCAGGCCTATAACTATTGTTTGTTTTATGACTACATGGACCCTCAGCAGCATCTCTTTTTATCCTCGTAATAAATCTATGATATAAATAATCTTGTTTTAGAGCTAATTGACATCTATAAAGAATACTTGTTCTATGCTGCATTTTAGGTAGTTGCAAAGACAAATTTCATGTCTTAAGACTTTCCGACACTAAATTCAGACTTTGGATGAAAGGTGAGATACAGCCTGCTTGGGAACAAATGAATTAATGAAGGCATCTCTCAGGCCAAATTTAGATGCCTGAGTGAACCATTATTCAAGTTTCGCAAAGTTGCTGAGATTGGTCTCAAATCTTTCCTCTAATGAGCTTTGACTATTCCACTGTCCCTGGGTGTTCTTTTCTGTGAAGGAGGATTGTAGAGAAGGTGAGTTTCTCCAGCCATCTCTGTTCTTGCTATCATCAAAAACACACCCTCTTTATAATGAAAGTTTTCCTGCTAATCACTAAGAGATAAAAGGCGGGGCAAACATAAGATGAAGAAATTATGAAAAAAACTAAAAGTTACTTTTCTTTTATGGTATCTAGAAATCTCAGGTTCTTTCTTTCTCCAAACTCAACCCATCGCAGATTTCCTCTTTCCAGAAGAAAGAACCAAAATTAGAGCTGAGATGGACAAAGGTTTTAAAGTGGTGAGACTTCCAAACACCAACTTAAGATGTAGCTCATGGAACAACAGAGAGAGAGTTCATCTCCATTTACTGCAACTGTAATCCAATTAAGATCATTTTCAGAAGTCTTCATAGTTTTCAAGGGCCAGACTCCCAGACTATACAAGGAAACTTGAGCTTCTGATCAGTTATGGCTACTGTCAGTCTCCACATTAAAGTTAATTATAAATCCCTTAATTATTTTTTAGTTTTTATTTTTTTAATCACTGAAAAATACAGACAGCTGAGGTCAAGAAGCATGAAGGCATCTAAAGGAGAAACATATTCTTTCTATTTTTCACATTCTTTAAATGTTATTTTTTGAGAGAGAGAGAGAGAGAGAGAGAGAGAGAGAGAAAGAGAGACACAGGGTGCAAATCAGGGAGGGGCAGAGTGAGATGGAGACAGATAATCTGAAGCAGGCTCCAGGCTCTAAACTATCAGCACAGAGTCAGACGTGAGGCTTGAATCCATAAGCAATGGGATCATGACCTGAGCTAAAGTTGGACACTTAACTGACTGAGACACCCAGGCTCCCCACAATGTGTTTCTACTCTTTCAGTTCTTCTTTTTTTATACTCTGACCCATGTTCCATTATATTTATTGTACTATCCGCAGTAGAAGGGCTTTTGGATAATTTGGACACAGAGAGGCAATTCCTCTTACAATAAAATGAAAAGATTTCCATTAGCTCTGATAGGCTGGATTGAAACATATTATTTACCAAAAATAGGTAGAATCATTAGTATATTGATAAAGTCAGAAATATGCAAGTGTTCATGGGGGACCAAATTCTTTCCTTTTGGGAAGACAAACAAAGATGTTTGCTTATTTTAAGGTGGAGGAAAATGTGCTTTCAGTAATTGATTATCTTAAAATGATTTATGAACTCAAATTTAGAATTTAGAAAAAGGAAATGGGATACCAATGAGAAGAAAAATGATGTAAATTTATCACTCATTAATTCAACAAGAACTTTTTAAATACCTATAATGTGCCCAGCAGTTTGGTGGAGATATAGAAGTAATCAAATCAGACAAAAATTCCTGTCATCTTGGGATGTATTTTCTCAAGGATGAAAGAAGATCTAAGCTAGGAATTAGGTTAACTGGATTCTAATCGTAACTTCAAGACAGACTCACTATATGAATTTAAGCAAATCACTTCACCTGTGTCTAACCTAATTTTCAAACCTGAGATTTATTCTACTTGTCTCATACATTATTGTATAAAAATAGGTAGTGAATGTGAAAGCACTGTGTAAAGCCTATCAAGCAATCCCAAAGTAACTGGATGGTACTTATTTTGTATTATTCATTATAGGGCTGTACATCACAGCATTATGAGATATTTGAATCAACTACTGATTCTGAATTCTTACCCATATTGGTAATCCATTTTGATCAAAATGTCTAGCTGAATGATTATCAAAATAATAAAGAAACTAGATCCACCATGAAATGCACTGGGATCCCCATTTACCCCATAAAACTGTGACATGGCTAGGTGAAGTAGACCAGAATATTGTTAGAAGAAATCTTGAATAATTTCTATAGACCAAAAAGGATTTTTTTAATGTTTATTTATTCATTTTGAGAGAGAGAGAGAGAAAGAGAGGGACTGAATGCGGTGAGGGGCTGAGAGAGCATCCCAAACAGGCTCCATGCTGTCAGCTCAGAGCGAGCCATGGAGGACTGGATTCCATGAACTGTGAGATCATGACCTGAGCTGAAATCAAGATGGAGACACTTCAATGCCTAACTGACTGTGCCATCCAAGTGCTCCTAGACCAAGAAAGTTTTAAAAATATTTATGGCCCCCAAAAATTCTGATGGCTTTCATCACTCTGTAAAATTCATACTCAATATATGAAACCTTAGGGGTGATCTATTTTTCTTTATTTCATCTTTATAAACTCATAAACATGAGACTTAATTCAATCTAAGTCCAGTGTTAATTAATTTCCTATATTTCTAGATAAAATACCCTTGCCCTTTGGATAAAAGATACTTTATTAGATCTCTCTCTCTCTTCTCTCACTCTTTCTCTCCCGGTCTCACTGTGTCTGTCTCCTCCTTCCATCTAACTATATACTAAAGTAGGCAATCTTGAAATATTTTATTGTTCATCCATGCAACATTAATGTCTTACTTATCTTAAAAGATTCTTTTTTCTTCTTTGTAATGAATTTCAATTTTCACTGTCTCCATATTATAAAAATGCTATAGGATTAAAAAAATTCTATCAGTGCTAATGTGCAAGTAATGATGCATTTCTTAGATAATAATATAGACCTATATGAAAAAAACCCACAAGACTACATATCTTGATTATAATTGGGAAAAGAGTGTTATTTTGAATTCTACTCCATAATTCTGCCACTAATTACTTATACGTCCTTGAGAGAGTCCCTTAGCAATTGTAGGCTCACTTTCCTCAACATTTAACTGAGGGATTAGGATTAGTCAATCTTTAAGGTCTTTACTTCCAGTGTCAATGAGTCTATGAAACTACTTGCTTTTACAATAGATGCATTTCAATTTGCTAAGCAAAACCTTCCTTAACGTGATTAGATAGCTTATGAGTTTTTAATTACATAATGTCATATAAAAATTGACTTCTGAGAATTCAGAATACAGTTTGCAGTGACTTTATAGTATTACTAAGAGATACAAGTTATAAGAACCACAGTAACCATTTGTAAGCAATGCCATTCCGTTTGGAATACACGGAGTGAGTTAAGTTTTGGGGTGTCCATAGTAGACTATATACAGTACATATGGAGGTCTAATTCTTCAGGGTTTTCAAGTCTGTTTTGTTGTTGTTGTTTTTGGTTTGGTTTTGTTTTGAGAGAGAGAGCGAGTGCTAGTAGAGAAGAAGCAGAATAAGAGGGGAGAGAGAATCTTCAGGCTCCACACTCAGCACCGAGCCTGATTTGGGGCTCAATTCCACACCAGTGAATCATGACCTGAGCAGATATAGAAAACCGGACACTCAACTGACTGAACCATCCAGGGGCCCCAGGGTTATCAAGTCTTCTAATATACATGAATTTTGATTATTTTAAAAAGCTTAAGGAAATTTTTAAATTTGAAATTCAAAATCAACCCAAATTCATTAACACATACGGAGTCACAGAGCCGACACAGTGGTCCAGTTCCTCTCCTCTTGCATTGAGATGTTCCTTCCATTTCCCTGCTGATTCCTCTCTGCCCATGTCTGCTAACCTGTGCTGCTGGGCCTTACCTGCTCCTGTCAGGACCCCTATTCTTTCTCTCCATCTCGCTGCAACTGTGCTCTTCCTTTTTACCTCCTTGTCTATCTTCTCATACTCTTCTTCTCTAGTTTGATCTCCTTATATTAACATACATTCCTTCATTTTATTTTCTTTTTCTTCTACTTGCTACTCTGCATTTGCTTTTTACTTTCATTTCTAATTCTTTCTAATTCTTCATCTTTTTATTTTTTTTGATCTGCAGTATATAAACTCTTTCATCCCAATTTGTGATTATCATTATCTTTACTTATTCATTCTTTTTAAAAAATTTTTCAATTTTAATTTTTTTTTGAGAGCAAGTAAGAACAGAGAAAGAGTCTCAAGCAGGCTCCACACTCAGTGCGAGGCCCAATGCGGAGCTAAATCTCATGACTGTGAGATTATGACCTGAGAGGAAACCAAGGGTCAGACTCTTAATGGAGGCACCACAGAGATGCCATCCAGGCATTCCTACTTAGTCTTTCTTCTCTTTTCTTTCTTTCTTTCTTTCTTTCTTTCTTTCTTTCTTTCTTTCTTTCTTTCTTTCTCTTCCTTCCTTCCTTCCTTCCTTTCCTTCTTTCTTTTCTTTTCTTTTTGAAAGAGAGAGAGAGAACAAAGCATGAGCAGGGGAGGGGCAGAGAGAAGGAGACACAGAATCTGAAGTGGGCTCCAGGCTCTGGGCTGACAGTTCAGAGCCTGATGTGGGGCTTGAACTCACGAACTGCAAGATAAAGACCCAAGCCAAAGTTGGATGCTTAACTGACTGAACCACCTGGGCGGGTGGGGGTGGGGTGGGGGGTGGAGAGCCCTTCATTTTTTTAATCAAATACTTACTGGGTCTCTGTTATGTGTCCTTAGGCTTTTATGTCTCTCTCCATAAGACTAAACATTAGTGAACAAAACAAGTATTTAGGAGGACAAAAAAGAGACTAAAAAAATCATATTCTTTGTTATAAGTTTGAAACTATTCAACCACTTACTGATTCAATAAAAAATAAAAAATAACTTGCATTGCTAATATTACAGCTAATATTCAAACAAGTGTGGATGTGTCTTCATAAGCAGGGCAATACTTTTGTATGCATCTATTATAAACACACATAAAAGAACCATATCCAAATCTATGTGCATAATTAAATCTATAAATATACCATATATGTAACAATAAAATCTATATTTTTTGATCAATATTATCACTAAATTTATTAAAAGTTGTGAGTATATCTCCACATTAAGTGAGTATAAAGCTATGAAACTATTAATAAAAAAATACCATGAAAAAAACCCCAAATAAACAATAGCCAAATCATGGAAAGAGCCTAAATGTCCATCAACTGATGAATGGATCAAGATGCGGTTTTGCCAGTCAGAGTGGCTAAAATGAACAAGTCAAGAGACTATTGATGCTGGTGAGGGTTTGGAGAAACGGGCACCCTCCTACACTGTTGGTGGGAATGTAGACTAGTACATCCTCTCTGGAAAACAGTGTGGAGGTTCCTCAAAAAACTATCCATAGAACTCCCCTATGACCCAGCAATAGTACTGCTAGGGATTTACCCAAGGGACACAGGAGTGCTGATGCATAGGAGCACATGTACCCCAATGTCCATAGCAGCAATGTCAACAATAGCCAAAACATGGAAAGAGCCTAAATGTCCATCACCTGATGAGTGGATCAAGAAGATGTGGTATATATATATATATACAATGGAGTATTACATGACAATGAGAAAGAATGTAATATGGCCATTTGTAGCAAGGTGGATGGACCTCGAGGGTGTCATGCTAAGCAAAATAAGTCAGGCAGAGAAGGACAGATACCATATGTTTGCACTCATAGGTCTAACAGGAGAACAGGAGAAACCTAATGGAGGACCATGTGGAGGGGAAGAGGGAAAGAGACTTGGGGAGAGGGAGGGACGCAAAACCTGAGAGACTATTGAATACTGAAAACGAACCGAGGGTTGAAGGGGGAGTGGGAAGGGGAAAAGAGGTGGTGGTAATGGAGGAGGCACTTGTGGGGAAGAGCACTGGGTGTTGTATAGAAACCAATTTGACAATAAACTATTTTTAAAAAGAACTTAAAAAAAGATGTGGTTTATATATACAATGGAATACTACATGGCAATGAGAAAGAATGAAATCTGGCCATTTGTAGCAACATGGATGGACCTTGAGGGTGTCATGCTAAGTGAAATAAGTGAGGCAGAGAAAGACAGATACCATATGTTTTCACTCATAGGTCTAACAGGAGAAACCTAACAAGGGACCCTAGGAGGGGGAAAGGGGAGAAAAGAGTTGGGGAGAGGGAGTAAGGCAATTCATGAGAGACCTCTTAATGCTGAGAACAAACTGAGGGCTGAAGAGCGAAGGGGGGAGGGAAAGGGGGCTGATGGTCATGGAGAGGGGCATTTGTGGGGAAGAGCACTGGTGTTATATGGAAACCAACTTGGTAATAAACTATTAATAAAAAAATATAACGTTATGAATACCATATAGTGTACACATACATATACAGACAAACAGACATGAATGTTAAAACTAACAAAAACTTACAACAAAGTTAATCTGACAATTATTTAATAAAGTACATTAATGTATTACACTGAACAACAATTAGAAATGGTAAACTATTCATATAAATTAAAATGATTATCTCTCTGGGGCACCTAGGTGGCTCAGTCAGTGAAGCAGCTGACCGGCTCAGGTCACCATCTCACGGTTCATGAGTTGGAGCCCTGCATTGAGCTCTGTGCTGACAGCTCAGAGCCTAAGCTGGAGCCTGTGTTGGATTCTGTGTCTCCCTCTCTCTCTGTCTCTATCCTGCTCATATTATGTCTGTTTGTCTCTCTCTCAAAAATTAAGTAAACATTAAGAAAGCTAAAAAGAAATAAAATGATTATCTTTTTTTCCATACCCAAATCTGTCAATAGTTCTTGCCTTCTTAACTTGACTAGATACAAAAAAAAAAAAAGCCTTATTTTCAAAGTGGCAATAAAATAATTACTTTTCTAAAAAAAATGTGTTTATAAAGGAAGAGAGGATGATGGGAAGAATCTTGGAGTGTAGGATACACAGAAGACAAATAATTTCACCAGCCGTGAAATAAGAATCATGTGGTTACTGAGTTGTTGTAGGATAGTAGTATAGACAGGGGATGTCCGTGATGATGTAGCCTCCACCTTTGCTAAAAGCCACGGCAGCTGTGACTTAACTCTTTGAAGGTACTACCCCCTTACCTCTCACCAGCCACAGATAGCTGTGTTTAAGGGCAGTCAGGCAGCCTGGGGCTGGTACAGTGAAAGCAAAGTCTATGCTGTGAAGGTTGATAGGATGTTTGATGTAAGGTAAATGATGATCACTAGTCTTTGATTTTAGAAATATGTGATCACCAGGGAGAGTCACTGTACACAGGGCAGAGCTGAAAACAGAAGAAACTTAAATCATGCTGGAAGCCAAGCTCAAGTTGGAGTAGTATAGAGATTATCACTTCATGATGTTTCAGATGAAATAAATACTCTCAAACTAACATCTTTTTCAGTGAACATTTTATCATTTGGGCTGTTTCTTAAAACTCTGTGTATTGGAGAAAGGGAACTGAAAGTTTAAGGGAAATATGGCTCTTTGAGTTGTCTTTCCATAAAATCAAACACACTTGAGTAAATATAATCAAAAGGAAATGTTCAAAAACCAAAGTGAGGCTTTGGTTAGCAGAAAATGTACATTTCTTATCGCTGCCTTTTTAAAGGAATGTGATTAGCCCTAATTCAGTATTGAATCTCTTTGCTAAGATGATCAAAAAATTACTTAATTCTTTTCCCACTGGTAAGATATCTGTAAATTCCCTGGCTTTTTGCTTAAAATAGCTTCTTTATTTAGAAACTGAGCTCTAGGTTTTTTTTCCCTTTTTGCCCTCCCCCCCCACCATAAAATGAAAGCTATGTGGCTATTTACATAATCTTGGAATGGGAAAGGTCTTTTACTGCGTGTTGGTTTGGACAGACATCAGAAAGAAGACATCTGAGACATCTGACTACCTACAAAACAAAGGTAAAAAGAGTTGAGACAAAAAAAACGAATCACAATTAACAAAATGGCAAGACAGATATCTAATTTTAGATAACAATCAACAAAATGACTAACAATTTTTTTTCAATGTCTTTGGGCATGATTACATCTAAGAGTGGCACAAGTCTGAGCTGTGGGAAAGGGAAAAGAAGGAGCCATGGTCATCGGAAGGAGAGGAGTGGGCAGAAAACAGGCCCCAGAGAGATCAAGGATGGCAAGGCTGTAGCATGGCTTTTGTGAATGCTTTTCAAGTTTTTTCTCATTGCTCATTCAGAAGGAGAGAGACACTTCCTGGCCTGTGTTAAATACAGCACATACGGTTGGAGGAAGAACACCTTGGGTCAGATCATCGTAGGGAAATGTCTGGATTGCAAAATAATTCCAGCAGATCTCAGTTTTTCATTTCTTAGTGTCACATTTTCATCCTCATGACCTCCTGGTTCAAATCTACACAAAAGATAACAGAGCTACATCCTGTTGATGGTATCTATTTTCTCACGTCACTAAATGTGAAGGCTTCCAATTCTCTCTAAAAGAGACGGAAAGTGGAATCTCACGGCTTTTTACAAATGAATGTTAAGATATTTGGCCATTGGACAAATAATCCTAGATTAGCATGCCATTTATCATGTGGCCATCCACTGAATAGGTCACCTTTGTGTTAAGGGCCATTTATCTCATGGCCAGCTGATAGGCAGACTTTTATAGCAATGGAGCCCAAGGCTAGAGTTCTGTACAATCTCTTCATTTAGTTGTGAGGACTGGAACTATTTCTAAACTTGTATCTGTTTTACTAAACCAATTTCCTGAGTCATTTAACAACGTATAACAAATGCCCTCCTGAATGAGGATCATTGCAGTAGGCACAAAGAAAGATTAAAGGGAGATAAAAGGACACATACAAAGTTTGCAGAAAGGCAGAATTCACAGAAAAAAGAAACCCCAGCAATGCATTAAAAATAAAATATCTATTCATTGTCTATTATACTTCTGATACTGTTAACAACCATCAATAAAACATGGGCAAAATACAGTCTGATTCTAGCCTACACATTTAGACAGGACCAAATCCCAACCAGAAAACACAACTATGAGAGTTTAGAAGAATTACTAAGAAAGATGATTTTGAGTTTAGAATATATTAGGATAAGGGATAAGTATTATACACATGCATAATTTCTATAGAAGGCCTTGCTCTTAAGTAAAAGTGTTCTTGATTAACTTCCAAAGATAGGACTTGGCTTCTGATAGTGTTGAGAATTTACCAGTAAACAGAACTTAGAGTTATCATAAAATTATTAAGTGAACTTTTGTGATGTGCACTTCCCTATCTTCGCGGAAAAGACAAACATTTTCTGCCCATGAGGAGCATTTAATTTAGTTGAGATGAAGCTGGATGCTGTCATCTTGACCAGAAATAAAATCTTTACTAATGATTTCTTTGCTTTGATGTATTTTATGCTAACATTATTTAGTATTATAGAAATTAAATATGGCCATTTCCTGGTACTCATTCTTTTCTAAAGGTTTGGAAATTGATTTTTAAATCATTTATCCTAGCAGTTTCCTCGGTAGAGTTAACAGGTCTATCATTTATAGTGTTTACCTTTCTAGACTCATCAGATTTTATTTGGCAATAGTGTCTGGCTGGAATCTCTGGGCCTCAGAAATGGAACTAGGTTCAAGTATGTGACTAATATATTTTCTGGTAGTCTTGAAAATAAGAATGTCCCCCAAATAGATGGCTCTCCCAAATACAATGATTATTTTTTGACATTCTTCTATTTTCTTTCTTTTTATAGAATATTCTGAAATTCTTGTCCCAGTCTTTAAATATTACCCTAAATTCTCAAATGTGGGAGACTGTGTCCCAATAGAGATTTCTTTTAGTTTCTTAAGAACTAGAATGTTAATCTTTAAACACGTCACACTTTAAAAACGTATATACTTTAACTAAAGTTCACTTTGAGATGGTTTTTAGTGAGACAGTGTGAAGAAGTCTAGATTACTTATGGTTTTCAGATACTATGCCTTAAAATGGCTAAAACATGTAAAGCTAATAACATTATACTAAAAAAATACAACCATTTTATTATAAATATCAAAATCAATGTTTGAAGAAAGATTATTGTGATCTTTATTTGCCAGTCTTCCAAGCAAAATTGATCTTTAAAAGGACGTTGGCTTCCAAAGTATTGAAATGATTTCTCCAAAGTCTGAAATAGAGTGAGTCATTTATTTTCCTAGAACCCCCCATAGAATTTTAAAATGAAACATTATGTTGTTTGAGATATAAATATTTATAATTGTGATCAAATCATATGCACTTGGGGCATAGAGTATGCTTTTACAACTGAGGATTATATATTTATAAGTGATATATATATATAAGGTTTCGAGAAATATATGAAAGTTTTAATATTGTATGATAAAGCTAACTTCACAAATTAGAGTATTTCTTACTCTATATTGATACCCAACAAATGCAGCCTATCACAGGAACCCCACTTTTACATTTTATTCTCATTATGTTAATGTCACTCATAAGATTAAAACTCCATTTGCCAGTTATTCCTGACTTAAGCCAAAAAATCTTTCTAAGTGGAATAAAGAATGGCTTCAGAAGATAGAACCTTACTTTGTCAGAGATTTCATTATATGCTCCTCTGAATTTTTCATTCATTTAATTAGCAAACATTTTTTTCATGTGTACTATGTGCAAAGCTAGGTACAGTGTACCTGGAAGAGTTTTTGTGATCGGTTTTATAGAATAACATGCTTTGGAAGTTGGAGAGTGCCAAGCAATGGACAGTATTATTATTGGAGAGTTGGAAGTTTTTTTTAGAGAAATTCTGATCCATATTGTAGAAAAAAACATGTGAATTTGGTATGACACAACATTATTAAAGTCCTAGTTATTTTGTTTTCTAGATGTGTAATCTTAGCAAATAGCTTGAAGTACTGGTTTTTAAATCTACAAATGACTAGTTCATAAAGATAATGTTAGATTTAAATAAACAAAGTATGTGAAAATGTTTTGTAAACTCTGATGTAGTTTATAAATGTTCATTAATATGATAAAACATAGCTCTTGCCTTAAAGAAGTAGACTTTCTATTGAAAGAGAAAAAGTCTATTAAACACTGAAACATCTTTATTTCTCTTTAAAGTATTTCATTATACTTATGAGGTATATTTTATATAACAAGAAATGTATATAAAAGACACTGAATGTATATAATACATAATAAAATTTTGTGTAAGTAAAATTATACTTTTTATTATATAAAAGGGCAGATCTGGATATGGATTTCTCTTCAAGGACAAGATCAGTATCTTTGACCCTGAGATGTATTTGTGATATAAATAGGAAAAAGATTTTTAAAAAAATGTGGCGATAGCTCTCATAAGGACATAGAGAAAGCACCTTACAAAGGGAATCTTAATAGCAAACATCCAGAAATATTTTAATTATATTCTGATTCAAGATTTTTGTTATATGAACTTAAACTGGGTATCAAAATCCCAGCAACCACAAGGTCAAAGGTGCTTATCTTGTCAGGAAATGACAATGGCTGGTTTTCAGGCTACGTGTTAGTAGGTAGGTATGAGGGTGCTGTGCTTTTCTTTCTGTCTTTTTCATTATCTTTTATCTTTATGCTCCATAACACAGAATACTGGTTACTATTCCCAGGAACTTTTTATGATTGGATTTTTAAGTATCAAATATGAAAAAAAAGAAACTGCTCAGAAAAGTTTTAATAAGATTCTCACTTTAAAAGGAATATCCAATTGAGTGATGCAATAATGACATTAATAGTGTCTTATTTCATTTCATGTCATTGCGTGGATACTAAGCAGAGACACTTTGAAGTTTTATCCATCATCCCATTGCATCTGGGGGGCATTTCTCCTGGGGTGCCCACGTAGAAGTCCAATTAAAGTCAGTGGGAGTCAGGTACCCAGAGGAAAAGACAGGCAAGCACTTGGAGAAAATGTCCATTATCCATGTGATTTACACAAGGTCATGGATTATTTTGGTCTCTAAAAGCATGCTAGTGGGGGTAAAGCTTGGCTGGAAATCTTCCTGCCTGTCTGTCTCCAGGGAATCTGGAGGGCACAGGGCCTTTTTGAGTAGCCATTCCAGAAAGACTATCTCGTTTCATTTTCCCCATGTGTTCTTCTTAGGTTCAACATAACAGGATTAGCTTGGGGCTGCCAAAATGACAACCCCTGAATGGGCTGATGCCAGATCGACACGGAGTCCAGGTAATTGGAACTGCTGGGTTAACTAAGTAGCTGGCCTAGATGAAGCCCGGAGGACTTCAATCAGATTCTGTTTTAATTCTCTGGATAATTAGACAGCCCACACTGGTTGTGGAAACAGCATTCCGCAGCTATCTTTCTTTCCCTTTTCTTTCTTCTATAATCCTCCTATGAGACATGTCTCCCATGTAGCAAAAAATGCAAATCATACCACCGACTTGGTCCTCCATTAGATCTCTCCAGTGGCTGAACAATATCTTTTGGAGCAAGGAACCAAATGAAGGATTTACACCACGAGCTATTGGTAATAACCAAATTCACAGAACAACTAACATAAGAATTTTCCTCTTACAAGACATTTTTGAAGAATTTGCATTATAACTTTAGGCTGCTCTCAATGGAAATATACATTTATACAAATATAAATCATTTAAATCTATGGAACTATATAATGTTGATAAACAAGATTTACAATGCCTCTTATGTTTATGATGTATTTTTATGCAATACAACCATTTAATGAAAGGGTTCAAAAAGCCTATTGACATTTACTTTTCTTCTTACCATATATTTATTAAGCCCGAATATAACATTCACATTAACATCAAACACACGTAAAATATGAAATTGCTGGAGAGGAATGATGACATATTTTAGTACTTTGATGGTGGTGCCAACATTTCATTTAGGATATTTATATGTGTCATCTAAAAAGGACAATAAATTTCGGTGAAGGCTCAATATATTACAAGACTTTTCATCAACACACGCCACAGGGTAGGTTAAAACCACAGAGGGAAAGAAGAAATACTGCTGAATAATCAATCTTTGAAAGCATTCAACGTTATTAAAAAAGCTACATTTAAACTACCCATAAGTCTGAAAAATGAATGTGTCGGAAATGGTGTGATACATGTGTGTGGATATGAGGCTTGCACGGAACACCTACCTTTCTATTTTTGGGTAAACAAAAATAGTTTTTTTTAAATACAACAGGATATTAGTGATGCTAAGGTTTTGACATAAACCCCACCCCTGGGGGTAGAAGAAATCTCTTTGTGTGAAGTGTTTTGTTAGTTTCCAGCACCTGCACTTGCAAAAGCTGGCACAGGATTCCCTACGTGACCCAAACACGTAACACAGCAAGGTAGACAAACTTCTCACTTTTAAGAACCGATGAGTTGGATTACATACATTCATTACTTATATCCGCTGCTTACATTTCCTGTATCCTAAGTTTGCACTGACTTTGTGACTAACATCTCAGTATGATAGACAAGTTCTGACATGAATCCATAAAAAACCACTACGCCCATGCTGTGGTAAGTGACCAACAGCAATGGGAAGAATGGGAGAAACACAGCTTTTCTCCCCAGGGGGTGGAGTTACACTGATCCCTGCTGGAACGGGGAGTATCATATTTTAAAGTGAAGAAGAGGCCTGTGGTTGTGCGCCTCGTATCCTTTGGAAGAAATCATTTTACTCACTATAAAAAGACCAGCTTTACTGTTTCTTAGGCTTTATTCTCTGGTGCTTACCAATGTATCGTACTGAAAAGAGAAATTCCCTAAAATCCCACCGCAGAAAAAGACCTGATTTTGTTCTTTCCAGAGTTATTCTTTTTCACTTGTATTTGCTCTGTGAATAAAGTCTCAAAAATTGATAGGATTCTCTCTCTTCTAATGCCAAGAAGATCTCTTCCCCATGATCTCTCCTATACTATCAAAGCTGTTGTTGTATGTCCTTCTCCAGGCTTTATTCGGTAACAAATGTGTGTGCATGCCAGCATCTGAAGTTCTCTCGAGTATATATGAAGCACCAAAGGAAAACCATCCGAAAATTCATTCTTGGAAAAATAGGCTGAAAACCACTCCCCAAAACAAAATGTCACTCAAGAGGAACCTGGCAAAGTAACAACTTGCATATTTCTGTTTTTCACTTTTATAAGCCTCTCTTCCTATACACACACACACACACACCACAAGCCCTCTCTCTGAATGATGGGAAGATTTTAAATAATTTATATATCTTCAACACTTGTAATGGTCTCTTTCATGTCTATACAAGCCCAGAGCATTTATGAGGCACCTGCTGGGTGCAAACACACTTTTGTGATTTCCAGGGAGAACTTTCCATTTTGAAGTAGAAGGAGGTATGTAAGCCTTCTCAGTATGAAAGCACTATTTGCAAATAGGACTTTTTATTCTCAAAAATCTTAAAAAGGAAATTATTTGTCATCAAACTGAGAATGATATGTATATCATTTCTACTCCTCCCCTACGGTGTAATATCATCCTCTATTCAGAGGACTCTTTTAGAATCCTCATGGAATTTAACACTCAAGAGAATAAACTTAAGAGTAGGTAAATATCTAGGTATTAATTAGGCAGGGTATCTAAATCCCTCACAAATTGAAGGGAAAATCATCCCTTTTGCAACTTAGGTTTCTACGACACCTATTATGGCTACTGGCTATATCCCTAGAGGTGCCCTTAGGGGTTCTCTTAAATTTATGATACTGAATATGTCTGTCCTTCAGTCCGATTGTAGTTCAGTGTGTCTTACAGATGCCAAATCTCTTGAAGAGTGCTGTCATGGAAGCCCACACCAAAGGTGTTTTACAGCTCTCCATTACCTTGTATGGGGCTTCACACTGGGAAAGATAAAAATAGCTCATGAGCATGAAGGAAATAGCTTCTTCAGCAGCACAAATGCAAGAAATTCTGAAGGAAGACCCTAATCCAAAATTTACTTGTCAAACTTTTTGCTCTGACCTTGATTCGACTCCAGCCTCTTTCTTTCTCCTCTACTGTGTGAGCCAACATAATCTACTCTCTCCATTTTAATGTATTTCTTTGCTTTATCTTTACCATTTCCCATATCAGTTGTGTTTGTGTCTTTGAAGAATGGTTATCTTCCAGTGTTTGCTTTTTATACTTTATTTTAGCTCTGAAGCAGACATTCCACTGGGTCTTCATTTTCAAACTCTCAGCAAAAGCTCTACCCAGGAGCTAATCTCTTCGAACTAGGTCCTAGAACTCTGTGATGGCTATCGGCCTCTTCAGACTATTGATAGGGATAAAGCACTTCAAGCACTGCAATCATCTTAAGAAACGTGAAGAATATATTTTCCAACTCTGGCTTCGTAAAAATTCACCATAGATAGATTTCCTTTGCACCTGAACACTGATTAAATCAAGTTAAGCTCCTTATCCACATACAAAATAAGCACAGGGATGGTAAGAGAAATTGTGGCCTTAGGTTAATGCTTATGTCAGAAATGGATAGAAATGGGATCTTCTCTGTGCTTATAAACCATGTTGATGCTCAATTAAAGTATTACACTACTGTTGTTTTTTATTCCTTAAGTGGACAATTACCCTGAAATACATGAGAAATGCAAAAATTTTAAAGAAAAAAGTGAGAAAGAATAGTACTTTCTCAATCCATTACTTACTTTGAGTCTAGTTATAACCCTTTGCTCTGGACTGGTATTATTATAATCCATGTATTTGGGACTCAAAGAAGTTTTGGATTTATCCAGCAAGTAAGAAACAGGATGAACTTGGTCTTCAGACTTAGTGCTGGGATTCTTTTTACTATATTCACCTATTTATTTAATACTACTTTTCTTTAGAAGTCTATGAAAAAAAAGATAGATTCCAGGTTATAGAGACTCAATTAGAGAACTCCTGAGACTCAAAATGTAGAAAACTTTTACTGGCATTTATTATGTGTTTTGAAAAGTGATGTAACTATGAACCAAAATTAGTTACTCACTTAGTCTAGACTGTATGTTCGTCAAGGGCAGATACCATTTCTTACTCATCTTTGGCTGAGAGAGTTAAGTGCTGGCACAGAATGATACACAATGAATGCCCACTGAATGAAATGACACAGTGGACCTTGAGTCTGGATGAATTGCCTTCTCTCTCTAGTTGGTTTCCATAATGGAGCCACAAAGACGCCCTTTGTAAGCACCAGTTTTCTTGCTTAGAGTTCTGCGAGTCCCTAACTGTATGTAGAGTATTTGGTTGTTGATTTGTCATAGGGAAGCTAGGCATGGTGTAGGAGGGCTGAGCTACGATAGATTTGGTGGGTTGTGGAGAAAGAAACTGCCAATGTAGGGATCCTGCAAAAAGCTCATTCTTCTATGTGTGTTTTTAAACCAAAATGACATTCTTAATAGTTTCCTTCACAGGTCTTAACAGCCAGCTCCTCAGCACATGTCTTCATGTTACTAAGACATTTTGTTAAGACTCATCTCGCTGTATAATTATATGGGCAAAACTTCAGATATGAAGGGAGCTTGAGTTCTTCAGGGTGAAAAAAATGCAGCTTCACTTAGTAAGAAGGAGAATATTGGCAAACACAGAAAAAATCCTAGTTAATCACAAATTTTAACCACTATCTAGTTGACATGTGCCTGCTGTGCTAATTGCTTCATTACTTAATTATGCAAAAAATAATAACATCCACAGCAAACATAGTCCATGAAGCATTATTAAAATACAAAGAAACATGCTCTAGACTCTTTAGTGCAAACATAAATATTTTATAATAAGGAAGATTGCTCATTATGTAACAGTAATAAGAACTTTGCAGTTAATTTGAGTTCTTCCTTTCAGTAAACCTGAAATACTATTATGTCTTATGACTTCTGCTGTTTGTGGTTACAATTTTGGATCTTGCTTGAACTCCAACCTCACAAAGTAAGATTTTTTTGGGACACTGTTAAATATTCCTTCTCTAACACATAATTTCTGATCAGTATGTATTTGTTAAATAAAAGAATAAATGAATACACAAGTGCATCAGTGAACAAATAAACAAATCAATCAAGAGAATAAATGTGGAATTAGAGATGAAATCCAGGAAGCACATAACTCAGACACAAGGTGATAGTTTCTAGAGGAGGAAGGCCACAGCTGTGTTTAAGAGTTTAGTGTCCTTGGTCCAGGGATTGTTTGTTGTTGTTGCTTTTAATACCTATTCCTTAAAAAGCAAATTAATATTGTCATTTGAAATCATCCTAATCCATTGGTTTAAATGTTTCGGAAATTCCTTAAGAATTTTTCCTAGAGAGCTTAAAACTCATCTAAGAAATTTGGTTTCATTAGTTTTCTACTTTCCCCCCTCAAACTCTAAAACAATATTTTGTCCCTGCAATTATCCTTACCATATGTAACTCTTAAAGTTGGATGGTTTAAAAATTCAAAATTCTAGGGTACGCTTGAAAGTCAAATATTTGCCATTGGTGAAGACATTCCAAAGAAAGGTTTTATGACCCTGAATATAATTTTTAGAAAAGGATTATCACGTATCATAAAAGATGGAGGCATCCCTGGAATACATATATGTGCTGCAGGGAGTCTGTTCTGAAAGAAATAACAAATATTCATCTGATGATCTCTGTTGTATTTTCAATCTTTCACACTTTAGTAAACAAATCTCAGTCCTTCCCTTGTAACTACTAATATTTGTGCAGTTCTTACCATGCTTTCATCATTTTACTAGGTCTCCAGGTAAAAGGAAGTAAGGTATTGTCCCTGCTTTCAAACTTTATATAAAACACTAAGATACTTGACAAGTTACAATAACAACCACAGCTTGGTTCTATCAAGAGATCTTATGAAGAAATAGAGTGATTCCTATCTTAGTTAACTGAATGGTTAGTACTGTTATTTTATTCATTCATTCACTGGTTACATCAGATAATTTCTTAACATCCATATATGTATGGTGACCTGCTCTAGATTCTAGGACTACAGCTGTGAACAGGACAGACAACCTTGGAATAATAAGAAACTTAAGTGTCATGACTTTTCAGAAGGAAAGTGAAAGGCATTAGATTCTCAGTAACAGGGGGATCTAACGTGGTGAGAAGAATTGGAAAAGGCCTTCCGAAGGAAATGGTGTCAACAAGTAGATTTTGAGGATCAACAGGAATAGCCCAAGGGAAGAAATACTAAAAATATTCCAGCAAAGAGCAGCATGAATGGTTGTGACTGAAGAAGAGATAGTATGAGATAGTTCCTCAGCAATTTCAAAATAGCAGATGACTAGTCCTGTAAAGTAGGAGATAGAAGAGTAACCCGGCTGAGATGAGGATGGAGGTGGGGAGACAGAGTCATGGGGCTCTCATCATGACTTGGGAATTACTCTAAGACTAGCGAGTAGAAATTATAGGATTTTATTGGCACAGTCATGTTTGAAACTCTAAAATTTTACTTTGGCCACACAGTGCAGAACAAAGAGGTGGCGGGCAAGAGAAAATGGGATGGGTCCCTTAAAAATTATGACAAATGCCAGGTGAGAGATGACAGTGGCAGCAGTTATGCCAAGAAATGGGTAACTTTGACAAGTTAAAGTATAATTAACAGACTTGGGAATGGCAAGGATATGGCAGGTGAGTTGAAGGAGGTCACAAGTATAACACCTAGGACTCTGGATTGAATATCGAGTGTATAGTAGTACCAATTCTTATGCTAGGCAGCACAGTGAATGGAGAAGCTAGCATTAGTCTTATTAAACATAATATGTGTTTGAGACATTTGCATAGAGACTATAGGAAGCGGTTTCTGGAATTGTCAAATAATACTAGCCAATCCTTGGATAGAATTTTAATGTGTTCACAGCATGTTTCCTCACTCAAAACTACAAACCAAATTTCAATGTCAGAAGGTATTATATTAGTTATCATTATTAAATTAATATTTGTTGCTTGTTGAATATCCCCATTTTATGAATAAAGCAATGGAAGCTCAGAGAATTGAAAAGTATTTCTTGCCCAAGGTTGGAATACAAGCTTAGACTTTGTAGCTTCAAATTTTATAGACTATCCATTAGATCAATATTACTCTGTCTAAAATGAAAAGATTTTACAAATGTTAATGATCATCATGATATTAGAGAGTACTCAGCTGACATTCCTTTCATAACTATATTTTTCATACACTTAAGAAAATCTGTTTTCCTTAACTCAAATAGCTTGAAAATACTTGCAAGATGCTTATATTTGAAATCCGTGCTATTTTATTGAAGTTAAAACTTGATGTATTCTCTAGATGACATAAGGTCAGGCTTATGTATTTATTTAATTATAATGCAAATGTTGCCATTTTATAAGAAGAAACTACTAATCTTTATCATTTTATACCATGTGATGAATTCAGAGAGGCAAAATAGTTGAGAACATGGCTATGAAAATAAATTCTTTGAGTTCTAATGTTTGGTCCACAGTTTGCAAATAATTTTGATAAAGCACCTAAACTTTTTAATTTCTAGTTTCCTCATCTCTAATATGGGAAATAAGAACACTCATGAGCTTTTTTTTTTTTTTTAGGGAGAATTAAATGTAATAATCTTGATAAACATGTGTTTACTTGAGTTTGGCTCTCATTACAGGCTGGATAGGTCAGCACTGCCCTAGGCAATAGCACGCCTCTTTCTTTCACAAGTATTGCACTTTCTTGATCATCCATCAAATGCCAGCAGTAGGACTGGTTTCTCTGTCTACAGTTCCATTGCAGATTCAGTTCGTGCCTCAGTATTGTGATCCACATTTGAAAAGTGATTTTTTCTGTATTGATACATAGCTACCCCAAATGGAGTAATCTCTTTAGACCAACCTGCTAAGTTTCCCTAATGGAAACTTTATAACCCGCAGCACTGTTCTTTAAACAGTTCTAATGAAATGGGAACCACTTGTAAAAGCAATCCAGAACAAACAGACAATTAATTTAAAATGAAAGACAGACATCCTCTCAGTTCCTCTTTCCTCTGAGAAGGAAAAGAGACATTTCTTTCAGTACTTGAAATGGCAATAAATCAAGGTTCTATCTGTGTGAGTTACAATGGCTAATAAGGCTTTGAACTGTGTTGTTACCAATGGAATTATTTTGGTTTGACTACAAGTGTAAGAATTTTTGCAGGCTTTAAAGTCTCTACTTATGCTAGAATTGGAGATTCCACCCTAATCTAGGTTCTTGGTGTCTCATTGCAAATAGGTTGTAGACAGCCAGGTAGATGTTGGCCTAGGTAACAGAGTCCTAAGTTCAAAGGCTATCTGTAAAGGTAGCAGAGCACCGTATTAACCCCCGCTCTTCACTGCTCACTGGGGGCCAGGCTGCCTCCCCTCTCCAGGCCCATTCCCTCACCTGTGAAATGGTAAATAACATCTTGTGATGTTCTAAGGATGTTAGGTTAGTCTATGCAGTGTGTATGTTATTTAGTAAAAATCATGGTTATTATTATTTAGTAAAATCACATGAAAATCACTACATAAAACAAATGTAGTATGAGAAATTTTGGTCACGTATCTTTTCCTCATCTTGCAATGAAAATGAAAGACCTCCATATATGTCACTAGCAAAAGATACATTCCCAATGCTCTTCTCACAAGTCAAATAATTCCAGAGAGATCCTTTCTCTTGCTCTGCATGCCATGTACTACACTTCTTTAAAGAAAGTAGTAACTGTCATTTACAGGTTCTTGTCCTGGGCTTTAAAAATTCTTTTCTTTTAACTACTTTCAATTTCTTAGATGTAAGGTGTATACAAATGCAAGACAGAATTATTTATTTTTTGGAAGCATGCCCTTGTTTTCTACTGTTCAGCATGCATGCATATATACTGCTGAAATTACATCCTAGTGATAGCAAATTGCAGAATTATGAGATATTCTGTACCATCTTTTTTTTAGAAATAGAAAATTGAGAGACTTTAATAGCAGATGCTGTATTATGAATACAATTTACTGGAATTGCTCTTCTCTAATCATATAGAAACCATGTTATGTCCCAGAGAGGTTATAAAAATATACAGATATCCATTTATCCTCCAAGAAAATTGGGGCCTCAGTTAGAGTAATGAGATGAGAACCCTGGGAGCCCTGACATCATGAGTTGAGACAGTATCCTAATGATTTTATTCTGTGAAGCTACAACATACCGAATACATAAATAAAATAAGGACAATTCTTACTACATAGGCTATTGATCATTTTAATTTTTGTGTGTTGCTCCTTAGTAAGAATTTCTCAAATGAGAGTTTGTACATTTGTATAATGAAGAGTTTATAATCCCCATTTCTAGGCTAAATTGAGAATAATGAAGTACTTGTACTTGATGCTCTTATTATGGGCTGATGAAATAAATTATACATATATAAAATTACTTTTCCATATTTTCTATTTATAGAAATAAAACCCAATCTATGCAATGTAATATGTGGCCCAAACAATAGTCATTCCTTTCCTATATTGTATAACATTCTAACTCCATAAACCAGTTAAATATGCTGTTTTAGAAAGCATTGCATCAAGTGAAATGTACAATTTTATTTCCTGCCAGAGGAAAACTCTAACGTTTTCTGTTTATCCTCCTAAAGAATAAAAAAGTACCCTTATAAAAGCTTGCATTTTTATTGTTGTTGTTTACATTGTTTTAAGCAATGTAACAAGTTTTAATAACTTTAGACACTAGTTCTGATCTTAAAAATCACTGAGTCTCAAATGGAAGTGCTGTGACTATCTGAATACTGCGCTGCTTCATATGGTATATTCATTTTTTAAATTTCTAGACAAATATAGCAGCATCTCAGAAAAAAGGGTCAGATAGGTAATGACTCAGTAGGTAAAGATTGTAAGGATATCATTTACACTTGCAAAATTTGTATTTTATGAAACCTATGTTTCATTTAATGTCATATGAATAAAAAAGGATCAACATATTACCTTGATAACATTTTCAGACATTTCTCAAGATAATAGGTATTCATTTCCTTTTCTGTCAACAGCTTTGGAAGCAGTTGTTAGAAATACATCTAAGCTCTTAAACTGCACTTCCTAAAGGCTGATGTGATCACTAAACCAAAGAGTTTCTAATTTACAGATTTACTTAGCAGATGTAGTTAGCACTGTTCTCATAACATTAGCAGGCATATATACCTAATTTCAATTTCTTCCTTAAAATATTGTTGTAGTCTGCTTCTGGCAAGAATAATTTTCATATTAGCACAACAACAAATGAAAATGCAAAACTTTAACTAGGGTGTTTTAAAACTCAAGTGATTGATCCTAGAAAACCACACTGTGAAAAGTATATATGACTTTAAGTGAGATGCCATAGTTATTCTTCTAGTAGCTTGGGAATTCCCTAAATGATATAAACAATAAGAAGAGATTTTATTAGTATTGGATGAGTATTTTTAATTGCCATGCTTTCCTAGTAATTCCTTTATAAGAATATTTATAAGTTACTATGAAGTAAAAACATCTGACCTTTTGTGATAACAGTCCTACCATTCATGGTTGAAAGAATGGACTTGGTGAGATCATGGCTGGATACTTCTGTAAGTCGAGTAATGGAAATTGACACCTAAAATTTTGGGTAGTTTGGAAAAAAGCTTTCTGCACATTACAGGAATTCAATGACAACTTTGATAATTTGGCTCACTGTCCATGCACTAACAATGTGCCTCGCATTTCTTTGTTTTAAGATAACAGTGCCTTGATCATTCGCAAAATGTTAATGAATTTGTATTGGTCAAAGAGTAACTGTCTCAGTGTATTGAGGTCAATAATGCGTGTGTCTGCCACATCATAATGAGAGCGACTTGCTAATTGTTTATCTACGAATGGTTCAATGCTGAGCGCTGCAAGAAAACTAGTTTACTGTCTGTTGAGTACTTCCCCCTAATGAGAAAAATACCCAGACTCTATGCTCATCTTCTTTATCTTCCTTAAATGTCCGTGCTGGGATTTCCTTCCTTTGGTATATTCACTCTTGGTCTTTCATTATGATATCTATACTAACGACGCCCAAATTTTAATACCAGCCTCAACTTCTCCCCTAAACTCCAGACTTGTATATATAACTGCCTACTTACTATTTCCATTTAGATAGTCCATTGACATCTCAAACTTCTTATATTTAAAACCAAACTTAACTTTCACCCGTCCATTCCAATGTCCCAGTTGTTCAGACTCGAAACTTTAGAATCATTTTGTACTCCTCTCCCACACATAATACAGTCCATCCGACGGTCTTCAGATACACCCAGAAGCTTGTGTAGTCTAACCATGCCAACCCCTCGCCCAGCGTAAGCCAATGTGGCTCTCACCCATACCACTTCAGTCGCCGGCTTGCACCTTCCATCTTGACCCCTTACACTCAGTCAGCAGGCAGAGCAATTCATCTAAAATATAAGTCTGCTTAGTTAATTTCCACCTCACTAAACACAAAGTCAGAAGTTTTTTCCATGGCTTACAAGGTCTCCCTTGTTTGCTTCGCGTCTTCTCCTTTAACTCAGTTCATCCTGTTTTCCTCGCTTTCCCTCCACCAACCACCTGAAGCTTCTTTCTGATATTTCTGCTTGTCTCAGAGATCCTTAAACTTATTTTTCTGCCTTGACAATGCGTTTCACAGATATGCCATGGTTCTTTCTTTAGTTTATTTAAACCATTTCAGAAATGATACCTCATCAGGCAGCCCTTCCAGGAGCTCCTGTGAGACTCACTCCCTTACGCTGCCCCATTTTTCTTGATAGCTTCATCATATTATTCATCACATACTTGTCTTCATCCTGTGGCTAGAATATAAGTCCCTGAGTTCTGGAACTTTCTTTTTTCATTGTGGTTTCATCAGCACATAATAACAGCCCACAGCACAAAGTAGTAACGCAATAAAAATTTATTGAATTAATTCAGAAAAGCTGCATGAAGTGATGCTGAGGAGAATGCGATAAATATGGATTTAATTATAGAAGTTTCCTGGAATGCTCTCCATTTATGTAGTGGTTGGAACTGGGCACTTGGGCTTAAAGAATATGCTCCTTCTATAGCCTTTGGAATTCCTAGGCACATAAGGGAAAAAATGATTTCCCCCTAGAGGCACAGTTAGTGCTGTTTCAATAGTGTATTTTTATTTATGACAGATCTATGCCATGGGAAATGGCATACTTAGTCCGTTCAATTACAGACCTGCAGGTGTACTTCGTCTCCAAATTTGACTTATTCACCTGAAGAAACTATCATTAAAATTAAAGTTACCTCAGAGGAGAATTCCTATGAAGAGAGCCCAAGGCAGGTGGCAGCATCGTAGTTAGCACTGCCTCAGTGTCTGGTAACATACACATCCCTTTGAGTTTTGGACTGTGGAAAGTTTGCTCGGCTTACTCACGCTGTGTTTGATGCAGGAACTCTTAAGAGCACCTGGGCTCCACCTCTCAGCTGACCTTATTGCTGAGAAAATAGCATAGATGATTGGTTGGCAGCTTTGTTTGGTTTTACACCTTTAGTTTTTTCATCATTGTTTATCATTGTTCCTTATGAAAGGAAACAATCCAGTCAATTATTTGGTGTCTTTGTTTACTTCTTTATAATGACTCAGTCAGTGTCTTATAATCTGGCTTTCCTCCTTTCAATTTTCTTGGTGCATTTGCTGCCTTCAGTTCTTCTTAGATTAAAAAAAATTATGCTGCTATATTTCCTCAGTGTCAATGATTACTGGAACCACCCAGTGAATTTTTTTATGTCAAACTTCCTGCACTAGCTTATTTTTTTAATTTCTTAAATTACTAATTATTACAGATTAATTAAAATCTTAACTTTGGATTCATTAAGTCCTTCTCAGCAAAGGCACTAAAAACAGCATTTATTATGTGTCTGCAAATAATTAGATGTGTGTCTCACCTATTTATAATAAACTAATATGTAGTTTTTAATATTATATGTAATCTATTATAAATGCATCTGCACAGCGGCTACATACAATTGTACAAGCATGAAAATCTTTGATTAAACTATATCAGCAATGACATAATCTTGCCACTTTTAACAGTGGAATAGTCCAAAACATCACTTAAATTCAATAGGAGTCAGTTTACCAAAAAGATTATAAATTTCACTACGACAAATTGACAAGAGAGTCAAATTATAGAACAATTCCTTAGAACTGAAATAAACTATAGTGGGTAGCACTTAGTATGAACTTTACTTTTCAAAATAGGTATTTATTTGAAAAATTGACATAAATCAACATTATGTATTGTAACTTTTTAAATCAAATAACCTCATTCCTAAAGTAAATAAAAATGCCTCCGTTACCCATTTTTAAACAATCGTATTGAAAGTAGGATGGCTTATTATATGTTCATTTGCCTTTCTCTTCAACTAGGTGGGACTCCCTGGAAGGTTGGGACCTGTCATTCTGCTCTGTGTTCTGGTGGTGAGCATACTGCTGGACACGTTACAGATGCTTAATAAGCGTTTGTGGAAAAGTGAATTTATTTCCAGTTCCATCTAGGTTGCTGCTGTTCTTGGAACTTACTTGAAGTTACACTGGAATATAATAGCCTTGTGGTATGTGATGAGAATCGTACTGTGCACAAATGGGAGTCAATGTTGACCAACTCTAGATAAAATACTACACAAACTCAATGAGACTGAGACTTTGTCTAGCGCATGTCACAGTGCTGGAAGGAGACATGGGGATCGTGAGAAAACAGACATGTTTTCTTCAGGAGGTTCTTTGTAGCAGTATATTTCTTTAGTGTACTATGTTTTTCAAAGCATATTATCTGTGAGCTTTATGTGAACTTCCAAATAACATGGTTGCACAGAAGAGAAACCAAAAATCTTCTTTTTAAAAAATAGGAAGAATATCTTACAAATATGTAAAAGGCAGTGGTTTGCCCATGTAAATCAGCTTTCAAATCTTGAATACAATTCCATCTTAATGTATAGAGCAGGCTATTGTAAAATTTATTTTCAGATAAGTTCCAGTCTTCCAGAGAGATTGGTGCATTAATTGTGGACTGATTTAAGCATGTGCCATATTTTTTTTGTTACGAGTGGTGGAATCAAATAGCATTGATTGATGATGGACTCCTACTATAACCACCCATCCATGTGTTCTATGCAAAACTCATTAACCTCAGGAATCACCTTGGTTAGTACCACCTATGATTACTCTTTTAACTCACATTTCACTAGAAATATATACACTATTGTACCCATTGGTAATTGGCATTTACTTTTATGAATCCTCGTTATATCTCAAAATGATTACATGATACCTGAAAAAAGAGGCCATGCCCTTTCTTTTATGAATTCTCCACTATAATACTTAATAGCAAAATGGATTTCCAATACATTTTTTATTATATATGTAGAACATTGAGTCCAGTTTTCTATGTAGAAACAAAAAAAATCAGGCAAATATATAAACTATTTTTTCATGAAGCAATTAAACAGAAAATGCAAGAAAAGTAAATGATTAAATATTAATGCAGATGACTCATTCTTAATAGTGATATTAAAATAAAAGCTGTAAGGAGTATAAACAGTGTTAGAACAATTGAAAATAGGTTCTCATTTGGATTGTAAAATATCACAAGTTTTAGAGCATCCCAGTGCAATTTTATAAAGGAAATTTAAAACTTCTGCTTTTCAACTTGCAAAGTTAGGACAAAATTCTATTCATTTTATCATAATCAGTGATAGAAAACTGTAAAACTAGAATCACTAATGGATCCAAAAATTTTTGTCTCAGACCATAATTTCCTCAACTTTTTCATAAGAAAGTTATTCTTGTAAATTTTTCAGTCAGATTTCATAGTTTAAAAATTTACATATGCTTCTGAATATTCCTTATTACAATAATCTTTGGATTTCTTCATGTTTATATTGAGTTTCCGACAAGTAAAATAGATTCCTCTACCTCACATACTATGAAGTAAGGGACCCTCACCTTAGGACTTTTCTTTCTGAATTAAATGAATTACCTTACCTCAGTTTAGAAAATAGAGGGGAAATAAGAAATCAATTGAAATATTGATATTGTAGAGAGAACAAGACAACCTAGGCATGAAACCCCTAATAAAGTTCTAAAACATATTCCTATTTTACACTTGAATTATAGTTACAATTATGTGATAGTAGGTAATATTTTTGCAAAGCCAAGAGAAAAATTCAGAGATGTGAAAATTGGAATGGAGACTGCATGCGATGTCTTTAATGAGATCATTACATTTTTCTCCTAATGGTCGTTGCCTTGCCTTGCTATTTTACTATGGTTTTTATTTTTTTCTGCCAATTACTTACTCTGCTTCATTGGTTCTAAGTGATACAATACACTAAATCACTTGATCTTAGACATCACTTATGAGGGCTACTCTTCGGTTAATTTTATGGCAGCTGTATACTATAGTTAGATGTTAATATCATACAAAATGGGCCAAGTCTCATTCTATTCCCCACCTCTCCCCCCCATAAATGAATCACATAATAGGCAAAATTGCAATTAGATGCTTTCAGATATACATTAGTGAGTGATTTTCTCAGCTGTGAACTTCATAAATTTGACCAAAACTTGTGTTGATTCTTTTACAATATAATCAACATTGCTTTCCAAAAGCATGACTGTTTGCTCCTTCAATCATTAAATGTATTAGTAGATATATAATTGCATACTCTATTTTTATATTTTAATTTTTTAAGAAAGATAACTGATTGGCCTACTTCCTCCCTCATGGGTTATTAATACTTTCATGCATTAACTGTTTAATAGCAGTATTACTAAATATGAAAAATTAATGACAATACATACTAAATGTGAGCTTCCCAATAGAACACAATAAGTTATTTTTTGTGTATTTTTTGTCTTTCTGGTGGTAAAATTGCTAGAGACTTCAAAAGTCTGGAGATGCTCAAATTCAGGAAAGCTGCACCATAATTAATGTGTAGTATTAGTAGAAGAATACATGAAGCAAATTTATCTTGAGACCAAAATATACTCCCGTCCAACTGCTTTCAGGCTCGGTTAGAATATAATGTGACATAGCAACGGGAATATGTGTCTGTGTTTTATATTTGATATCAATTTAAAATCTTAGAAGCTTAATTGAATATACTGTAGAAGCTAAAGTCAAGAGTTTATTGTACCTCCCATCTTCTCTTCACCATCAACCAACACCCAGAATAACTTTCCTATAAACATAGTGATCACTTCGCAGATTGCTCCCAAATTCTACATCCATTCATTGCTTGTTAAACAGACATCAAACAACATTTTCCAACTTACTTAAGTCTTATGCTTTGGACACACCAGTTGTACCAATCCCTGAAAATTCCTTATGCTTTGCTCCTTCCACAATTTGCCCAATGTTCTTCCACAAGTCTAGAATTGTCCGTCATCCATTCTGACCACTCACATTTTTGTCATTCTTCAGGACCTGCTCCCTAAAGTTCTCTGTAATGCCTTCCTCTGAACATCTTAAAAATGATTGCTTTTATAACTAATTTGACAATCTAAACCATGTGTTTCATGTTTTACCTTTTAAACTCAAAAGATATCACTGGATGTCTTCCAGATACAAGACAATGTATAAGTGCTATAGGGCCTTGGTCAGAGGAATCAAAAGCGTTGTTGAAAATGCAGAATCTGAGAACCCTGCCTAGACCTACGGAGGCAGGATTGAAACACTATGTAATGAGATCCACAGGCAATGAAAGGTGGAGGGAGAAGCACTGCTGGGGAGGATACACTTAGGAGGAAAGCATAATACTCACCCACATACAGTTTCCTAAAAGCAGAGCATTAAATGATCAGGGCAGAGTGAACGTAAGGGTCAAGAGAGAAGCATAAACAAGGTTTCCAGGGCAGGGAGATACTGAAGGGAAAAAAAAATGACAACCAAATACAATCATAACTATTAATGCCATTAACTATTATTAATAATAATTAATACTTAGTCGCTGGTTCTAGGGTATGTACTTGGTCCAATGTTAGGCGTTTAACATCATCTACTTCTCATCAGAGTGATGACATTACAGAGTTATTAGCATTCTCATTTCACATTTTAAAAAACGGGTTCAAAAGGTGCTATACTAGCCAACTATTGTCTTGGTCAGGATTTCGATTCATGTCCATTTTCTCTGTTCTTTCAATTTTTTTATATTTCCCTGCCTACATTTATTTATATTATTACTTATATATTGCCCTTCAACTGAATGTGTGTTATTTATCACAGACTTGATTGCAAAGACTTTCTAGTGTTTGTTTAAATACTTATTTTGAGAGAGAGCATAAACAGGGGAGGGCCAGAGACAGTGGGACAGAGGATCCGAAGCCGGCTCCATGATGACAGCAGAGAGCCCCATGCGGGGCTCGAGTCTATTAACTGCGAGATCAGGACCTGAGCCATGTCGGACACTTGACTGAGCCACACAGGCACCCCTTAAGTCTTCTTTATGCTTCATTGCTTCCATATACTGACAAAAGGTACTGAATAAATATTTCATTGATGTCTGTAAATAATTCTCCTAAGGAAATTTTTTTTTCAATTTTGGTAAAATAGGGCAAAATATACTGACTTGGTTTACCCCAAAATGTCTTGATGTAAAGGAAGGAGGTCTAGAGTGTGTGTGTGCGTGTGTTAGGAAAAGAAAGAGTTATTTTAAAGCCTGAGAGGATAAAACGATGGCACTTGCATGAGTTCCATGATTCTGCTATAAATCCTAGAATATGGTTGGAACTTAGGATATGTTTTATGCATTTACTTACTTATTAACAGAAATGACTGTATATATAATAATTTTGTGGATTATTTTATTATTAATTATTTAAATTACCTAACAATCCTTGGTAAATAATCTTTGGGTAAAAGCTCCCTTTGCCTGACTCATAGAGAACCTGACATATCTATTTTGAAGTAGCATTGTGCTTGCTGTCTTAAAAAAGAATCCTATAAATGCAAATATATTGGTCTTCATGCATCTCTGAACTTTGAAGTTGATGTCTTAATAATTAAACCATTCATCTAAAAAGGTTTAACATATGTTGAGTTTTCTTAAACTCAGACACATCAGTTCTAGGTTATTTAAAATCCAGTATAACCCAACAATAAGCCATTTGTGTAAGTAGAGGATTATCTATTTTTGAGTAAGTGGCACTTTTCCTTTGCTTATAATCCAGTACAATATATATAGTGCATGGTAAGACTTTCAGTGGTCATGTCATTGGTCAGGACATAATAAATTAGTAAATAAAAAAGAATCTTAGAGAAAAATTCATTGTTTCATTTTACAAAACAAAAAAGATATCCTTTCTTTTTAATATAGTTGAATGTCATTCTTCACAGAAGTATCAGGGTTTTTTTTTGCAGTTAGAATTCTGCCAGCTTTCATATGAGTGAGTGACAGCATTTAAATGAAAAACTCATGGCATTAATTTTTAAATATTGCTTAATTGAGATTATTTATCTTTCATAATTAATAAACTTATGTATTTATAAATTGATTAAAAATCTGTTTATAAAATTATTAAGTATTTATAAAATTATTAAGAAATACTTATTAAGAGTTAATAAGTAATTTTTCATGTAATAAGATAGAAAATGTTTCTTCTGAGACATTAGAAGGATACTCATACTGCCTAAATATTACCTATAAGAATAAAGCTACCACTTGATTATATTTATTCACAAAACACATCCTTTTCAGCTTCCTCTTTCCCACATACTATCTTGAATAAGGCAGATATAAATCCTGCCTTTGTCTTTTTGTCTCAAAAATTCATAATTTGATGTTTTGTTTTCAAAAGATCAATAATAAGCCAAGGATAGTCATGACAATAAGAAAAATAAAATTAAAGCTTCCTGACTAGTGGGCTAATGCTCTTCAAGGAACCGTATCATAAAACTATATTCTGATTGTTTAGTTTCTGTTGCCATTGTTACAAATTCTATTTCATGCTTGTAAATTATATTTTCTATGTTTTTATGCACAGAATACTATTTATTACACCAGAGGTTGGTTTTCTGATTTCTTAAATTCATGCATGAACTGCTAGCTATTTCATCTCAACTATTCACATTATATATATGAAGTTACACATCTTTTTTTTATGTGTTTATTTTATTTTTAGAGAGAGAGACAGAGAGTGAGTGAGTGGGCAAGGGGCAGAGAGAAAGGGAGACAAAGACTCTGAAACAGTCTCCAGGCTCTGAGCTGTCAGCATAGAGCCTGATGCTGGACTCAAACTCACGGATTGTGAGATCATGACCTGAGCTGAAGTCCTGCACTCAGCCAACTGAGCCATCCAGGTGCCCCTGAAGTTACACATCTTAAATATTTATATTTTGAAGCTTATTAAAGACGTTTACCTTCATGAAAGATCCATATATATTTAATCAATAGGCCAGGTAATATTAGAACAAAAAGCTTAGTTATGTTTTTCTTTCTTAATATGATAACTATTTTGTTCCTCAGTCATTCAACAAATATTTAAAATAAAAGCAAGTAAATAATGACTTTCAAATTCTGCAATTCCTTTGGCAAATCTTCCTAAAATCTCTAATGTGATAACAGAAAACATCATACAGAACATCACCTTGTTTATGTGTATTTTTAACTGACATGTCTAGCCATATGTCCATATGTCTAACTATATTAATTATTTATAAACTTCTATTATAAATAAGACATTTATAATTAAAGACCATAAAGTTAATGCAATTGTAATTCAGTTTAGAGACCCACTTAGAAACTCTCCATTTTAAAGAGACACTATTTGAGGAAGAAGACCATTGGTCAGTGGTCAGTGAGCAGAGAATTTAGGTAATTGTCTACATTATCTACAGACTTTTTAGGCTTTTGTGAAAATAATTTTTGGTCTCTAAAATTCAAATAGAAAATGTTTTAAAGGCAGGATGAAATTATCTTTTATACAAGAGTCACTTGATTCATGTGGGACCTATATTTTGATTCTGGTTTCAAGGTAAGAAAACGTATAAATTGGCCTAAACTGGTTTCATTATAAAAATCTGGAATACACATTTATTATAATTTCACTATGAGACATCATGTGATAGCACAAAGTCTGGCATAGAATTGGTACTTTGGAAATTTTACAGAAGAATGTAATTACTAGAAGTACTAGGCTATCCCTGTTTCATATATAACATGCCCCAGGTCAAAGCCAAGGGCAATATGACAACAGAACTCTGGAATAGAAGGCATCCATGTGGCACATCTGGAATTCAGATACATACATCTTGTCTTCTGAACATAACATTTATGTTGCTGGTGGGGTTAAAATGCAATGATTAATGTGATCATCAGAGTCACTTAATTTATTTTATTAATGATCAGCCCTATGGTCTGTTGCATGTGCAAACACTGCTGTTGTGCTCAGATGTTTGGGAAACGAAGTAGACAAGGTAGAATTACAACCAGAAAGGGCTGAGAATCAAAGACACTGGGTGGAACTAAAACCAGGAAGGGCTAAGAAGACAATGAGGCATTAGGGTCTGAAGGATGCTCAAGTGTGACCCATCTTGAGAAAGGTAAGTTACAGTATAACCTAACAAACACATACACGCATGAAATAGAGTTTCACAAAACCTCTACCTTTAATAACCTTAATTAAATGAGATGTAAGGTGTATTCTATTTTCTATTTTGTTCTATTCTTATTCATTAAAAAGATATTACTGGTCCCTACAAAAGTAAGTAGATTTCCCTTCACTAATAATGAGTTGTGATATGTAGCCGGAGGGAAAAGTGACTAATTTCTGTGAATGGTTCTTAATATGCTGGACATGGATAGGTTTGAGGAGCTTGTTAAAGACATAAAATTATTTTTAATGAGTCCATTTCCATTAAATTCTCAAATGTATTCATAACATCCCCTCAAGATAATAAATAAAAGGTAAAATATATAGAGCTATTTATAGTTCAAATAGTACATAATACACAAATATTATACTAACACCTTCGTATGTGTTATTTAGTCCTTACAACAGGCTTTTAAACATTTGTGTTTTGTTTTGTCTTTGGTTTTTTGAGAGACAGAGAGAGCATAGGTGTGGGATAGGCAAAGGGAGAGAGAGACTCTTAAGCAGGCTCCACATTCAGCGTGGAGATGAATGTAGAGCTCCATCCCATGACCATGGGATCATGACCTGAGTCGAAATCAAGAGCCAGATGCTTAATCAACTGAGCCACCCAGGTGTCCTGACAACAGCCTTTTTAGATTGGGACAAATTTGTATCCAAATTTTCTAGTTGAGGAAATTAATGGGAGAAAATAACTTTCCCTACATTGTTAGCAAATGTCAAAGAGGACTTTAATACCAGCATTTTGATCCCAGACCATATTTTTAAGCCTATAAAATCCAGTTAACTTTCCTTCCTTCCTCCCTCCTTCCTTTCTTCCTTTCTCCCTCCCTCCCTCCCTCCTTTCTTTCCTTCCATCCTTCCATCCTTCCCTTCTTCCTAAAGATTTATTTATGACTTGCTCTGTACCATACACTGAGAACATAAAAGTAATTGACTGCCCTGATACCCTTTATAGTCAAGTGAAAGATAAACAGAAGTCAAGGCTGAGAAACATTTTAAATCTACAATAAGAGACAGAAAAGCAGAAATAGACACAGGATGACCATGAGATGAAGGCAATTTTTTCTTTAGACAAGAATTTTTTTTGTAAATTTCATGATACAGCAGGAAATAAGGCAAGATTTGGCAGTTTCAAAATATGCAATCTATGAACCTGCCACATTTTGCTTATCTCGAAATTCTTGGTATTAGACTGTGCATAGCACGTTGGGTCACTCTGGAGTGTCCTTGGTTGGGAATAAGGTTCATTCCCTTGAGCATTCACGTGTTAACTCAGGAGTTACTGTTTGCAGTGGTTGCAGCCCATACTGAAAACTGCACAGTTACTGGTAGTAGCTTGGCTGTGTGGAAAGGGCTCAGGTGGTGAACTGCTGCAATTCTTTACAATGGGACTAGTTCTAGCAAAGGTCAAGTTCTCCAGGTCTGGATGGAGACTTGTGAAATTCACAATGTGCCTGCTGACTTCTCTGCCAATATGTTTAACATAGTTTCAGTATTATGGCAAAACAGAGAACTCTACACAGAATCATTCAAGGTTAAATTGCTTATTACAGTGAACAACAAAATTCAACCTTATCTTCCTTTATCCATTTCCCATACATTTAAAAAGAAACATCTTTGCAGTAGATGGTGGCTAACATTGGTGATAACTATTAGGAACACATAGAATGTAGGGGAAGAATCTCATAGCAATTGATTGAAGTTGGTGTTATCTTTTGAATATTTGGTGTGGTTTTAAAGTTTTAAGATTGTAAGAAAATGTCAAATGTGAAAAATATCTACTGTGTAGAAGTCAAGAGTCAATATGGGAAGTCACAACCAGTTTCAATTATTCTGTAATTCTTCTTGATGAGCCATATGGGAAAATACGTCTACTTGATTTATAGTCCCTCTGTGACCTTTGTCTAATTTTGATTCTCAATATAATCACCATACTTTGCTTACTGAAAATTTGGTTATTTATAAAAATTAATTAATCTTAGAGAATAAAACTTTTCATCATTTAAAAATATCCTATAAACTCTGGAAGGTGATTCCAAAAGAAGTTTACAAAAGCACTGTCAATAAAGCTAGCATTTCTGAAGAAAATATGCAATCTCCTCAGGGGATTGTTTTGAATGGAAAAAGCACTTGTTTGGATATGTAAGTTCTGATAATGTTGATAAAATTTCTGCTATGAAAACATCACAGCGTAAAACACTTAACAAGAACCAAAGGAAAGAAAGAAACCTTCACACCCCTTGGGATATATTCCTAATGCTGCTGTACTGTTCATTTTAGCAGAGTTCATATGACATTTGAAATAGTGTCTAAACATCCATTGGGCCCCCCTGGTGAACACTTCTGTCACACTGAACAAGGGAACAAAGAGAATTGTTTGGATGAGTGTCTGCCAACTCTGAGATTGGGATGGGATCTCCTACCCCCTTGGCCATCACATGATGGTGCTTCTCATTCTATGGGTATCTTCAGACACCTCAAATATGAAATGGGCACAAAATAACCTTAAACATATCTTTCCCATTCTTTTTTTTTCAATAAATATACCCAGCTGCTGAAGCCAGAAATGTGGGATTACTCCCTTTTTCTAACCATAGAGCTCTGAATATGTCAGCAGTTTCTCTGTAATATATAATGTCAAATCCAGAAATTTCTTTCTATGTCTATTTTCATAAGCCTAGGTTAAGTTACACATTGGTTCCCTCCTATCTATCTCCTTTCCACAAACCATTCTTTACACAGGAAAGAGATCCTCGTAAGAGACAAATCTAAGCATGGGGCTCCCTTTCTGCTAAAGTTTATTCCACTCAGAACAAAATCTGGTCTTTGCCATGCCCTTAGATAGCTGTGCATGATTCTTGCCAACCCTCTCACCCCACCCTTGTTTTTCTCTCCACATCATTTAAGCCCCAACTGCACTAGTCTTCTCTGAGTTCTCTGAACAAGCAAAGCTTCTTCTTGATCCTCTGAATGTGCTCTCCCATTGGCTGTGTTGAGATTCCCACTCTTCTCATTAGCTGAAATACCAGCCTCTTAAAGAGCCCATTCTTTACCAACCTATTTAAGGTATATTCTAGGTTACCCTGTATCCTGTTTGCTTATTTTCTTTCCAGCATTTATCACATTTTCTTTTTTATATATTCCTCAAGAGTAGAAAGTAAATTCATTAGGACAAGAGTCATACAAGTCTATTTTATCATGCTATAACCCAAACACAGAATCTGACACCAACTGGATATGAAAACGTTTACTGAATGAGTATCACGGTTTCTTAGCTTTGTTATTATTATGGCTAAATGTCCTCCTCTTCTGTGCTATTGCAACCTCTCCACCCCTTTTCTGTCATGAGGTTCACCTTCATGAAGCTGACTAGAGAATACTGTAACTTTGTTTTCTCCAAAATATTTATGGTTCCCCTAACTTACAGAATGACGTCAGAGATACCTAGAGGAGAGTGACATTCAAGATTCTTCGAAATTCCCCAGGACTATCTCCATTATACTGTATCTCCTCAACAATCACGCACCTTGTGTTTCAGCCCTACTGACCTACCCAACTCACTTGTTTTCTAATATAATGATAATACCTCAGATATTTCTCACCAGGAACCCTGAATGTATGTATATTTCAACTCAGTGAAAAACACATAGAACCAAATTCTATGAAATAAAAACTCCCTGAATTTTTCAAGTCAATGCAATGCCAGTCATTTTGACATGTTGTCACTGAACATCAAGTAGCTTCAAGGCAAAGCATTCAGTCTTGAGAGTGGGAAATGTTCCTTCTTTCGAAAAGGGGCCCAAACAGTTTGTTGCAGTTCCAGATCATGCCATGAAACTATAATATGAGGAAACCCAAGCCCTGGAGAAGCAATTATTTGTTGCATTTTACTCTCTTCTATTTTCTAGTACAAATCGCAGCCAGTTAAAACAGTGATTTATATAGAACCAAATTCTGGTAACCACAGGCAGGGTTTACAGGAGAGGTGCTGAAGGAAACAGCCATAAACAACATGGAGGGGATGTCGGCTATGGGGAAGACACAGCAGCACCTCAGCATCTTGTCATTCTGAGATGGGGCTGCCCCTTATCAAATAAGAATGCACCCAAGAAAGCCACAACAAGTGTCAGCCTCCAGGAAGACACTGGGTAGGTTACTGAGCATGTCTCTCATTATTTATTTGTCCTTTAAAAAAGGAACACATCGGACCTCTACACTAATGTTACCTTCCTGGGGTGAGCTGCCAAATTCTCTCTACATAAGAATACCTTAGAGTAAGACCATTTGGCCTTCAGAAACTGAACCCCTCTCAGTGGGGTTTGTAACCTTTCTGCCAACTCTAACTCTGTTCGTAAATAATCTTGCAGCCAAGTTCCAGAGGAGGATTATCAATGGCAGTGCCACTTTCTATCACTGTTGTTGATTCTGGTAAGTCCTCCTTCTGTTTACAGGTTTCTAAAGCAAAAACAAAGGACAGTGAACATGTCCAAGGGCCTCCAATTCTTCATCTGCACAGGAAGTCTTCTTTACATATCTCACATGTTCTTTCTTACTTTGAATTCTATGAGTCTATGGTAAATGCATTTAAATTGTTAGTGTGTGCCATTTGAAAAGAAAAATTCAACGTATAACACAGTAAGCCTTACACTTATTAAATTTTTCCACTATTTTCTCCTACGAGGAGAATGGTAAATATCTCCCTCTGAAAATTTCTTTGAAGTCCCTTGTTTTATCCTAAAAGTTAGGCAAACATTGTATTCTACTCCATAACTTTTCCTTGTTCATTTTTAATACAGAGTGATAAATTTAAGTAGAAAAACATCAACACAAAAGCATTTGCACCATGCCTGTCCTGTGATGTTGACTGTCTCCTGGCACACATCAGGTTAGTAAATGAGGTTTCAATACAATGTTCATTGTGTTTTAATTGAGTTTAGCTAAGAACATATACATATACGTGGGAAAGGAAGATGTGGGGGGAGAGTGTTGGGAGGTGAAATTGAGAAGACTGTTGGCAAAGGAATTGAATGAAGCAGCGGAGTTCTACAACTCCAAATAAAACCGGAGGAGGTGAAGTTTTAGATCTATAGACTTTATTATAGATAAAAGGGCCCTGAGGTTCAAATCAAGCAAACCTCAAAATGATTCTCTATTGGATTATTTTGTGCCAACTGCTTAAAGCACTGAGCTTTGAGTGTAATCTTTTGAAATGCTTCCAAATAAGGTTAAAATGCTTTATTAGAGATTTTTTTTTGTCTAAAAAGCATTTCATATACAAATGATATTTATACTCCAACAAAAACAGTAGCATACCTCTTATAGTTTAAATGTACTCAGATGTGAAATGTGGAATTCAACTTTGGTTAGTCTCTTGATAGGGATGTAGGAGGTGACTTTTAGGAGTTTTAACAATCAAGAAAATATAGAGAGGGCTGTAATTCTAAGCCCTGAAAATGACAAAGGACCTCATAAGGAAAATGAAAGACCTGCTTTCTCAGCCAGATTTTCCCTTCCACATCAGGGATAAGTTATACCGTGGTATAATTCAGGGAACAATCCAAGGAACAGGAATTTGTTCATTGTGGAGGAGAAAAAGAAACAAATGCTGAATCATAACTGTCTTTAATTATGTAAATGGTTGTAATCTTTTTTCTTGAGGTTTTTAGTGGTCCAGCTGTCTGCAGGCACAGAGTTAGACCAATTGACCTTTTGAGTTTCTGTCATATGCTGTTTTTCTGAATCACTGTATAATAGCTGGTAGATGTCCCCCAAACCCAAGCCATTCCAGAAAAAA
This sequence comes from Suricata suricatta, assembly GCF_006229205.1. Taxonomy (NCBI): domain Eukaryota; kingdom Metazoa; phylum Chordata; class Mammalia; order Carnivora; family Herpestidae; genus Suricata; species Suricata suricatta. The sequence goes on from NC_043701.1 coordinate 29,462,992, forward strand.
GGAACATCCAATTTTCTACTGTAAAAAGTGCTGAATATGTCTCTCTATTTTTGTGGCTATCTTTGCACCTTTCCTAAATTCATATGCATACTATTCTATGATAAAGTTTATTTGAAATTTTTTTACTTTATAATTTGAATTTATAAAATGATTTATGATACAAGGTCTGGAAACAGCATGCCATCCTTTTGAATTAATCAATGGGAATTCAGTCAATTTAATATCTTCAAATGCTTAAAAGAGTAACTAAATTAGACCCATGTAATTATAATATTCATGAGTTTATCAAACTTGTTATATATAAGAAAGGATAAGGGCTCTAGTTACCAGAATTATTAGGTATGCAGTAAGAATGGCCTCATTCTTTTCAGAATTAACCTATAGAATCAAAATGCATATTTCTTAAGGCTTATAGTTCACCCATGAACTACGGATGACTGGAATCTTGGTGAGTCTGTACAGTAAATATTCTGAGTATTCAGTGCCACATTCAAAAAGGAGCCAAACTTAGTTATCTGAAAAATAATGTGAAACACTTAAAAGAAATATGCATGGCTCACCTGAAATGCAGTAAAAACAGACATGGCTGTATTACTTTTCAACATATTCCAGCATAATTTATTTAGTACCTTAGCAGCACACCTTATGTGTTATTACCTCCACTGCTGACTGATTCGTAATCACTTTATTTAATGGGAAACACTACTTTACACAAAATAAGTATTGTGAGGGGATGTAGCTATGGAACCAAAGTGCAACATTAGTGCTTTATTTCGAGAACTAGAAGTTTAAGTGTTTGGGCAGAGGGGATTTGAAAGACGAGTTACTTTCTTTTTTTCAGATAGAGTTGCTTGTTCAAATTCAGTCTGAGTTGTTTATCAATGCCTTATATACAAATTCAGGGACAAATTAGCAACTGTGCAACAGCTCTCTATCTGCTCATTAGTAGTAAGCTATTCACAAAAGACGTATCTCGGATAGAGAGAGCTGTTGCCTAAATGAGCTGTCGAGTGGATAGGGAAAGCCAGAAGGACTAGGTTTTTGCATTCACTGTGAATAAGGCACATTTAAGAGTTTAGAGAACTTGGATTGGTTGTGCATAAACATATTTTTGCTGGTAAAAGAAAACTGCACAGCGCTGTTGGTGCACAGCCCTACCCATGGAGTCTACACACCATGGGCCAAAGACTTCTTCCTATGAAACATCCTCTTTCTCTTCTTATCTTTTTTAATGGTCTTTCCCAAGGAAGCACAGGCAGCAGTCCTTTGATAATCCCAGGGTTTTGTAACCTTTGATGATATTTTAAATATCATTAAAAGGGTGTCCAGAAAGGTCATTTGATCAGGAGGCTTGCCTTGGAGCAGTGTCTGGTTTGCACTTCGTTGTGGAGAACAGAAAAGGAAATCTTTTTACATTGGTATCTCTCGGGCTTTAGTCTTCTCATCCTTACTCATCTGTTTCTTTCTCATTGCACCAACTCAATCAGGGTTTTCCAGAGAGTGGAGTCATGAGAATAATTCTCTCCCACTGCCCCTTTTACATCCTTTACTCCAACTCTAATCAAATTAATATCACAAAACCCACTCATATCCTTTCATTAAAAGTTCATTTTCACTAACTTACACCCTCAGAAAAGAGGGGGCACCAAATCACAAATCTTCCATGGTGGAGCCAGAGGACGTCTACAGACTGCTGCAAGTTACCGGAAGGCGGTCCGGTTACGGCAGCGTTCTTTAGGATTCTATTTCTTATACAAACTTTTGCATTTATAACAGAACTGCTTGCAACTTCACATTTTAGGAAAGCACAAGATATGATGACAAACGACGTATATAATAATTAAGCACTATCTGCAAACTGTCTGGAGTTTGCTAAATAACACAGCAAAGAGGAACCAGGCATTAGTCATCAGGGCGGTCTTGTCTATTACTAAGTTTCATCTAATGGCCTGGTTCAGTACTTGGAGAGGGCTGCTGGAGGCTGGAGGACATTGTATTTAGTAAGCAATTATCCTCCCTTAATGAGGAAAGTAAGACTCAGATCATTTGTGATTTCTTTGGGGTAGCAAGATGGGCGTTTTCAGAACTGATGTGAGGGATGACTTTTGATAGATGTGAGGGTGGAGTTGTTCTAAGAACAACAACTGAGTGGGTGAAGAAACTAAAAGGGCAGGCTGGCTCATAATCCTGAAAATACACATTTGCCTATATAACCGAGCAATAAAACAAGGTGAGCAGATGAACAGCGTGCTGTTAATGTTCCCCTTCGGTACGGAGATACATGTTTTTTTAAGAAGAGAGAATGCACCTTCTTTAAAAATGATATGACTGTGGAATGACTATACAAAGTTCTGAAAGTAATTAGTTTCCTCATGAATAGTGATTACATAGTAGATCTATGCTGTGTTTATTTCAGGGCAGGTGATTGAATGTTTCCTCTGAACCTTGCCTCTCAAGCATGGTCTGCAGACCCGCAGTACAGGCGCCTCTCAAAACCTTGTTTGGAAATTCAGAATCTCTGGTCTTACCCCTCAGTGGAATCAGATTCTGCATTTTATTGAGCTCCTGGGTGATTCATGTGCATATTAGAGTAGGACAAACACTCATTCAAGAGATTCTTTATTTCTCCTTCATTTGAGGATGGAGGTGGTTAAACCCAGCTGCCCGGCATAAAACACTTGGCTCCAGCACTGGGAGCTTTTCAGTTATTGAGGAGGGATCTGGCTTCTTATTTTTAAAATGTTTCAAAGATGGTTCTGTAATCCTCAGGGAGCCCAAGAAGTGCAGCTGGTTTACCTAAGAGGCCTGCCTCATGTTCAATATTTCTGTACGTTCAAGTTAAAGGCATTACAGTTAGATCTCTGTAGTTTAATCACACATGCCATTGAGTATTTGGGGTTTTATAAGGAGTAAATATGATAACATATCTGAAAGCACTCGGCACCTAGTAGGCACTGAAACAGACATGTGTTAGTTGTGGGATAATACTATACTCTTTCCAGATTACTGCCAAATAGTATATTGCATATTTAAATACTCAGTATTTCTGCTTATATGAGCAGGATATGAACTTCATTAAGTCCAAGAAGGATGACATTCAAACTGATCTTTATTTATAGTTAATGAAAGGAGAGAGGCTCGCTGGAGGCGCGACCTGTGCACCTGCACAGGACCCTGTGCTCAGAAACGTCCCTCAGTTGGTTTAAAGCTCAACGGTGGCTACCTTGAAATTTTCAAATAATCTTTGTAAAATGGGCACTGCATTTTTATTTTGAAAACTATGCCGCTAGACTCATGTGGAAGAGAGCTAGTGGTAAGCAGAGCCAGCTTCTAAAATTCAAACCACATATTCTGTCCTTGAATTCTCCTGCTGCAAACACTTGAGATGGGAGTATTCAAAAATGGTTTCTGTTCTACCAAATCAGCATCACCTTTAAGTCTCAAAAGTTCACAAAACTCAAACACAAAAGTTTTTTTGGGTTTGCTTTTCATGGCAACTGTAGGCAAATGGTGGGTAATGTCAAAATATCCATACTACTGTTGACCTTGAACAATATGGATTTAGACTGTGTGGATTCACATATATGAAGATTTGTTCAATAAACGCAGCACTGTAATGCATTTTCTCTTATGATTTTCTTTTCTCTAACCTACTTATTTGTAAGAATATCGTATGTAATATATAAAACACGCAGAATATGCGTTAATTGGTTGTTTGTTTTGTTGGTTAGGCTTCTAGTAGGGTATTAGTAGTTAAGTTTTGGGGGAGCCAAAAATTACATGAGGATTTTTCACCACGAGGGTTGGTTGGTGTTCCTCACCTTCATGTTGCTCAAGGGTCATCTATATGCATGATCTCTAATTCTCCATATATCGATGCATCCACAACAATGGATCCGTTTCTGGCAAAGTCTCAGTAACTCTAACAACTAGGAAATATTTAGTGAGTGCTCCAGTCTGTTTCAAAATAGTGTGAACAGTTGTGTCAGAGTTGACAGAGGGCTATGCCACCCTCTCCCTCTCCTCAACGAAGTGAAAAATGTTGGTTAGCAATTTCAGTCAATCTACACTCTAAGATATCACAGGAGAAATGGAAGCTTTTTTAATTATACGACCTTAGTCTCCCTCAACTTAATAGGCTGTGGACATTATCAACGTTCTCAGGACAGTGATTTAGTAGCTGCTGTAGTATTGCATTCTCAACTGTGCAAGAAAAAATCCAGAATATTATGAACTGCTTTGCACTACCAGCACAGAGCTGTGAAAGATGATTCACCTACTGAAAACCAAGGTCATATCCTAGCCTAAGTATGAAAAAAATCCCACAAAGAGCCAGATTTTCTTTGTGTAACAGACGACTGAGCTGTGTAAATGTGACTCCTTAGAAGGCACACCATCTAACTGGTCAGTTATCTTCTCCCCCCTTTTTGAAAGCAGGCAACTTAATCATGAAAGCCAACCCAGCCTTTGGAAGTCTGGCAGGTTGACTGTGCTATATCAGCCATTAGTGTAACCTGGGATGGGATTTTCCACCATCAGGTGTTTTGAGGACTTAGTGGCCATATTTAACTTTAACTCTTAAAGATTACTGGTCCCCCTGATGCTGTGGTAGAGCGCATAAGGTACTGGAGACCATGTAATTGTGGAGGCTTGAGAGTAAAGAGTGGATGACTAGCAAGCTCAAACAGGTGAAACAAGACTACAAATGAAAACAAAGAAAAAGGATGTTGAAGACAGCAGTGAAGTTCAGCCTTGAGCATCTGGAAACAAAACAAATAAACAAACAAAAGTGACACAAATTAGTCCCCGGTGCTGGGATCAGAGGTATTAGAAATTAGACTGGAAAACCTGAAGGTACCATAACGAAGGACTCTGCAAATTAAAAACGTGGCAATGCCATTAATGACCCTTTTATATACTTGCAGATGGAAGACAGACCTGGATAATTATATGTCTGCCATGGTATCCCACTGCCGAGGACTTTTACTTGTGCTTGGACATGCACTATAGGATTAGTGGTTCTAAGAGCCTCTGAAAAGCAAATAAACCTAAAACCAAAAAAGACATAAATTAATCAGAAGGCTCATGCCTCCATCCCTCCTGCATCCTGCATTCTATGCTATTGCTATTTTGGATTTCAATATATAATTTTCCATCTTTTTTATACTGCTATCTTTTACCCTGATGCTGGATTACATCTGAGCACTGTACATCCTTCAACTAAATTTCTCAAAAACTTATATGAAAATTATTTTTTCTTGAGTATAAGTCTAATCATGTAATCTTCAATGACTCTATGCCTTCTACAGATAAAAACATACGCACACTCATTAGACTGGCATTAAGTGTACTCTTTAGTCGAGGCTTAATCTTTATGTAACCATATTTGTCACTACTCTTTCAACACAGTTAAAGCACAACAGACTTACTTCCCTTTCCCTGGTGAGAGCTAGAGTTTTCTAGATATTCTGACCATTGTTCCTACTGTTTCCTCTGTCTGAAGTTCTCTTCCTCCATCTTGCTTATTCCCAGTCCTACTCATGCTTTTTCCAAAACAAATGGCCCAGTCTCTGGTAGCCTCGCACACTTAAGGAGAGCAATTATTCTCTAAAAAGAGAACAATATTCTTTTATTCTATTCTTGAAAATTCATTGTTGTTTTTTGTATTTATCATGTTTAATGTGTATTTTAGTTACACACATGTCTTACTTTATCCCATTGGGAATAATTTGTATTTGTTAATTTTGTATCCACTGAAAAGTTTATCACTGTGCCTGAAGCAGAGAAGGCACTGAATAAACATTTGAAGCTACGAATATAATGAATGACTATTTGGCTGGGATAAGGGGATAACCAGAGGTAAATAGAAATATGAGAATAGATAGGACCAGGAAATAAAATTGAGAATATGGGGTTTCTTATTCTACAAATGTGTTAAACTGAACATTCATGAGTGTTCAGCATCACCCTTAAGGCTGCTTTAGTGGAGTGATGTCAGTGGGAATGGCAAAGTAGGATCTCTGAAAACCTCACCTCCTTAAAAGCAACAACAGGTACAAATTGTCAAAATACATTTTTCAAAGTCTGGAAATTAAGCAAAGGCATGTAACGGCCTGGGAAGCATTTATTCCAAAAAAAAAAAAAAAAAAAGACTGGATCTCCATAAGAAAGGTGAGCTTTGTCCTATTCTAACTGGCCCTATTCTCATTTCCTTCTTCCTGGCTCCACAGAAGTCTTTAAAAGCAAGAGCTCTATAACCACAGTGAAAAGCTAACAGCCTGACAGGAATATAGGGGAGGTTTAACATCTGAAAATCAGTCACATAACTCATAGTAGTGATAAATAAAGGATAAAACACACGATCATCTCAATATATGCAGAAAAACTTCTGATAAAATTCAACACTATTTCATGGTAAAAACACTCAACCAAACCAGGAATAATAGAAGGTAATTTGCTCAGCATAATAAAGGGAATTTGTGAAAAGCCCACAGATAACATCGTCCTTAATAGTGGAATATTGAAAGTTTCCTCCTAAGGTCAGGAAGAAGACATTATACTGGAATTTCTAGCCAGGGCAATTAGACAGCAAAAAGGAATAAAAAAAAAGACATCCGACGTTGGAAAGGAAGAAGCAACGCTCTCTCTATGTGCAGGTGACAGGATTCTGTATATGGAAAACCCTAAGTAATATGCATACATGCATACACACACACACACACACACACACACACACACAATTAGTCAATAAACAAGTTCAGTATGATCACAGAAAACAAACTCAATAGACAAAAATCAATTATATTCCTATATAATAGCAATAAACAATCCAAATCCAAAATTAAGAAAGCAATCTCATTTACAATAGCCTCAAAAAGAATAAAATGCTTAGGAATAAATTTAACAAAAGCAGTGCAAGCCTTGGATACTGAAAACTACAAAACATCATAGGAAGAAATTAAATACTTATGTGAAAAACATCCTGTGTTCAAATAGTTAAGTTAGCGACACTCCCAAAATTAATCTTTAGATTCAACCAACTCTTTCTCAAAATCCCCATTTCTTCTTTGCAGAAACTGACAAGCTGCTCTAAAATTCATTTGAAATTCAAGAGACCTGGAATAGCCTAAATAGTCTTGAAAATGAAAAACAAAATAGTAGGACTCACACTTTCTGATTTCAAAGCTTACTACAAATCTACACTAAACAAGACAGTTTGATGCTGGCATAGAGATAAACATATGTAGATCAATGGAATGGAATTAAGAGTTCAGAAATAAACCCTCACATGTACAGTCAATTGATTTTCTATAAGAATGCCACATGGCAATTCAACTGAAAAACAATAGATTTTTCAATGAATAATACTACTTTTCAAGTAGTAGTAATAGGACAACTATGCATCCCATGCAAAGTTGGGTCCCTCTGCACGTTACATACAAAACATTATTCGGTGTGCATAATATCTAAATGTGAGAGGTAAAAGTACAAAATTCATATAAGTGCAAATCTTCATGATCTTATATTAGGTAAAAGGTTTATTTAGATACAATACCAAAAACACAGGGAACAACAAATAGATAAATTAGATTTTATCAAAGTTAGAATTTTTGTGCTTTGCTATCAAGAAAGTAAAAAGATAGCTATGTAATGGGAGAAAAAATTGTAAGGCATATATCTGAACAAGAACATGTATCTAGAATATATAAAGATCTCTTACAATGCAACAATCTAAGACAAATAACTCCATTAACAATATGCAAAGGATTTGAAGAGACATTTCTCCAAGAAAGATATGCAAATGGCCAGTAAGTATGTTAAAAGATGCTCATCATCATTAACCACAGAAAGAGGAAAATCTAAACCACAGTACTACTTCACATCTACTCGGATGGTTATAATAAAAAAGATAAATAAATGTTGGAGAGGATTTGTGGATTTGGAACTCTTACACATTGCTAGTAAAAATGTAAAATATTGCAGCTAGTTTGAAAAATAATTTGGCAGTCCCTCAAAAAGCTTAACATTAAGTTACCATATGACACATCAATTCTACTCCTAGTTAAATACCCAAGAGAACTGAAGAGATTTGTTCACAGAAACCTTATATATGAATATTAGTTAGTAGCAGAATTAATCATAAAAGCCAAAATGTGGAAACAAGCCAAATATCTATCAACTGATGAATGGATAAACAAAATGTAGTATTTCCACATAATAGAATATTATTCAGCCACAAAACCGATTGATACATTAATATATGCTAAAATATGGATGAACCTTGAAAACATTAGGCTGGTTGAAAGATGTTAGGTACAAAAGGCCACATATGGTATGACTCCATTAACATGAAATGTCCACAATAGGCAAATTCATAGAGACAGAAGGTAGAAGATTAGTTTTCAGGAACTTGGGGAGGGGAAGAGTAAGGAGTGACTGCTAATGCATATGGGATTTCCTTTTGGGGTGCTAAAGGTGTTCGGAATTAGATTGTGTCATGGTTGTGTGACTTCCAGACAGTGCCAAGTATAGCATGGGGTTCACATTTGCCCTGGTGGGAACCACTGATCAGACCTATATGTTTTGATGTGGAACGATGTCACAGATGTGCTGTTAAATTATAACAAATGTAGAACAAACCAAAAAACTGCATTAATGTTCCTCCCAAAGTTTGATTGCACTTCAGGAAAGAAGCAAATTTCAAATGGATAGGGTAGGAATAATCTGCAAAATAATTTTATTATGTACATAATAAGTATTAATATTCTGAGGTATGCTCAGTAATATTCAAAGGTATGCTATAATGACTAAGAGGTCACATGTATGAGTGTTTTTCTTCTTATAATTGTTAGATGAAAGATGACTGTGCTGTATAAAAGATATTTTTCCTGTTCCATTCTGTACTTAACACAGTACTGCAAAAATATTCAGTCTGTTTTCCACAATGATTAAAGTATAATTATATAAAGAAAAATAAATCAAACGTTTGCATATTTGAGACAAGAGAATGCAAGGAGCACCTGTTTTCAACTTTAATTGCCAGAGAGAACATTGAATCTAAATTGGCTTCTCTGTAAGAAGAGACATCACCTTAGTTTAAAAATACTAAGGTAAGAAGACAGAAAAACCAGAGCTTCTTTAGAAAAGTTGACTTAATAAGAATAAAAATAGAGAATATAGTAATCACTGACACAGAATCGTGCAGAATAATAGTAATCATCTACATTTTAGAATTCATTAGAGGGGTCTGATTGTTCATTGCTTTTTTTAAATCACATTTAATGTCATGATCCTATTAAGTATGGTTCAAGGGATCATTCCCATTTTATAGCTAAGGAAACTAAGGTTTAATAAGATTCAGGACACACAGGCAACAAGTGGTGAGATTGAGTCCTGAATTTCAAACCCTATTTTTTATACCAACCTCCCACTATTTTTTAAAGAAGTTCTTACATCTTAGGAATTATTGAAGGGGATTGAGAGTACACGCATCATGATGAGCACTGAGAAATCATAGAATTGTCGAATCACTATATTGTACACCTGAAACTAATATAACACTGTATGTTAACTATACTGGAATTAAAACTAGGAGGAGGAGGCGGAGGAGGAGGGAGAAGAAGAATCAGTATAGGACAAACTATATAACTTATATTGCATTCTTTTTACATTGAGCTGAATGTTCATGCTGTCTTTGCCAGTAGAGATAAAAATCACTATGGTAAGCATCTTGCAAATGTATTTTCATGAAACAAGCACCAGAGACAATTTCAACACAGGAATTTGTGGTGGGCCTGGAGAAGGTCAGGATATGATAGCTGGCTCTCTCTTAAGAGTCAGGGCAGAAAGTCAAAGCCAGAAATGCTTAGTAAGTGTGGGGCCAAGATTTGAACCTATGCCTTTCTCACTACTGAGCTTGTGCTCTTTATATAGCACCATGCTGCTTCCCATAATCCTGCAAAGCAGATAATACATTTTAAACACAGGGCTCAGCACCAGCCCCAGACCCCAACTGTGTACCCCAAGTACAGGTAGAGAACTCAGCAGTACATTTACGCACTGCTCAGAAAAGCTGAAAGCCTCACTCCAGGAAATGATCTGGTCTGGGGCTCTGATACATGTACACCCCACTTGAGACACTTGATTAGTTATTCTTTAGAAGGAGGAATCATAGGTTTCTTCTAAATGGAGGAGCTATAAATGGTATATCTATATTTATCATTATATTTGAGCTTCATAGCAACCCATTAAACAGTAATTATGGTTTTATTTTATATATGACGGGATGGAGTGTCAGAGAATTTAAGTAACTTTTAGGAGGTCACATGTCAATGAGTGGGGAAACATGGGTATTTTAATTCCATAGGTAGTGTTCTTTCTATTACATAAGGCTCCTTATGTAGTCCTCATAATTTTTCCTAGGAAATGTTTTGCTCAATTAAAGTATATTGGTCTAGGCTAGTAATATATGAATCCTTCACACAATTTGTGTTGAGTTCCTTCTCATCTTTCTCTTAGGAGTAGAAAGGAACATTTCAATAGATTTCTAAAAGCAATATTTACTCTCACAAACTGCTTCTGAATTGGAGTCTTTATTTCTGTCTGCTCTACTCTATTTCAAGAATTCCTTTAAAATGTTTCCATAGAAACACCTGGAGAAGAAAATGATGAGCTATATAACATTCTCAGTGGATGTCTTTCTGAATTTGGACATTCATTCCTCAAGAGAGTTGAGGTGGGTTTTTCTGAGGTGAAATACATTTCTAAAGGGGATTCTCTTCACACGTCTCCTGAACATTTTAGGTTGTAAACTCGCACTCTATAATTTTAATGAAATATTCTAAAGGTTGAGAAACATTCAAGTTTTCTTAGTGTAGCTTAAGGGGGTGTCCTCACCCATGTTACCTGCACTAATGACGCTCTCTGCTTGGCATCCCACAACTTCCTAATACTGAGGTTGGGTCATGGAGTATGGGAAGGCACATAGCTCTGCCCAGGCATACTGGACAGACGACTGCAGGAAGCCTATGCGGCTGGGTTGGCTAACAAAGAAGAAAACAAATAAAAGTGTGCACTGGAGCTCAGTAGTGTAATTGCAGAAGAAAAGAAGAAATGGACAAATAATCTTGATACCAGGGATTTTGCCAAATGTACAATTACTTGAGACCCAGTATTTCCCCTAGTAACACAGTTAACACCCAACAAACCCTTGAAAATGGGGAAATCTGATAAATGTAAAGGATTTGAAATTTCACTTATTGCTGTTTACCTGACTTTATTATTTACATCTGTACCACAAAAGGCTTGAAGTGGAGGTCATAATTCTGTCAGGAGGTATGGAACTCTGCAGCTTTTGTTCAGTGGATAGGGAAGAGCAATAACTAATGCTGTCTGCTGCTGCATGTCCTAAATTATATGCTCTTATCTTCACTGGACAGTTTTATATTTGAAGATTTCCCTTATCCCCCTCTTGAGCTGATCAAATTGCAAGAATCACTGAATGGAATTCTATATTGGCCTCTCACATAAGCAGGCAGACCTATAAATTAGCTAAGTGAGAAGGGGTTATGTATTCCAAAGGATACTATAGTTCGCTGCTGATGAGAAGCTTTAATGCTTTTAGTAGTGGACTCTTACAGGGACTGTTTGTGGTTTGTGAAGAAAGGTAAAAAGGATTGAGCAGAGTGGTTTTGCAGTACGAAGGATTGTTGCACAACTCTTGACTTACACATCACTGGCTTAACATGTTGCATGCTATACAACATAATGCAGAGTTAGATCTCTTTAGCTGTCACATGTATTTCCTACAAAGAAGTGGATCCTAAGCAAGACAGCTAAATCTCTGTTCCCTGTCCTTAGATTACATCTCATTAACGTGAGCCCGTGTCCGCAACCATTGCATTACACAGTAGAGTCAGCTGTGCCTTGGACACCACTTTATCCAGCATCAGAGGACCTTTGCTCATGCTGTTCTGCCTTGAACTCTTTTTCTCCCTCCCTTCCCCTTCCCCTCCCCCTCTCCCTTCTTCCTTTCCACCCTCCCACTTTCCCTCCCTCCCTTCCTCCCTTCCTCCCTTCCTTCCTTCTTTCCTTCCTTCCTTCCTTCCTTCCTTCCTTCCTTCCTTCCTTCCTTCCTTCTTCCTTTTCTTACTTTCTGTGGGATTCAGTTCAAATGTCATCTTCTTCAATAGACTTCTCTAGGAAGAACTGGTCCATGGATCCTCTGTGCCCCTTCCACATTTTTTTTAGAGTTCTACTACTGCAGTATCAGACATGTAAATGCATCCTATGTAGCAAACACTGTTTTAACAAAATGACCACAAATATGAGTAAATACAATGTATTCCTACCCTGGGATTCATAATGTTGTACATACTAGTTCTGCATCTGACTCACCCAGTAGAATAGCATTTAAACTCAAGAAGGTAGACATTGTGTTTCATTGATCTTTTCACTCTCAGCACCTCACACAAGGATTTCTACAGGGGGGAAAAATCTGTTTAAACTGCTTTTTGACTGAATTTACAGTACTAAGCACATAGATTTTATTTATCAGATAAAAGGTGAATCTTAATAAAATATATAAATATAAAAACTTAAATAAAATTGGGCCAAAATTAGGGAATTATACGTGATAGAATATTTATATTTTTAGTGAAAAATAATATATGACTCATTGATCCGTTGATTCATTCAGTTGTTCAATTAACATTCACTGAGATAATACACAAACCACATTAAGATATTTTCTGATTTCTGCATATTATACTGAATTTTGAAAATCACAAAGTAAATACGTTATTTAGACTTAGGAATAAAGAAAATTTAGAACCTATTTCCCCAAATCTCTAATAAATAATGACAAATTATGTCATCATATAAGCAATGGCGCTCATCTGGTGATTAGACACGTTACTATTGTTAGTTCCTTCTATTTTGAAAAGTTAGTTTACAATTCATAGTCTGTTGGTTTTCTTTTGAGTGAACACTTAGTGGATTATATGAAATTAAAAGCTGATGAAGTTTGAGGTCCACTGCAAATGTTGGCATTCTTAAGTATCTGTCCACAGAAGAACTCAGTAGAAGTGCCAATGGCTTGGGGTTGATGCATTCTCTCTGGAGGAAAATTAGCTTGTTGTTCTGGATGGAGAGGGATGGGGCTAAATACTTTTGTGGAGGCAGTTTTTAGCATCTCCAAACAAATCTCCCACACCAAGTGCAGATGGTCTCTGGACTAAAAGAGTCCTCTAGAGACAGAGGCTGATGCTTCCTTACTTAAATCACAGCTTGAGCAATTTAGCACAGACTGTCTTCTAAGACAAAAAGGCAACTCATGAAACAAGAATGACCAGGCACTGACTTTCATGAAATTTAAAAGTTATTTACATTTCCCAAATAGCCTTCTTCAGCATGAAAATGTAAAAGAAAAAGCTTAGCTTTGGGAACAGTCTCCTAGAATCTTCAGGGTAGAAATTATTTATGTTGTCTCACTTTCCCAAAAGACAGTTTCTAGGTCTTTGCCAGTCAGCGTGAAATAAAAACTGCAGGGCTCTTTATGGTCCAAAATGTGCTGCACCCCCAAAGCATAAGACCCCAGTAAGGAATGCACTTGAACTCCTGATGCAGCTTCATTAAGGGACACTAACCAACACATGAGTCTTTTCAAATACATGGTAAATAGAACTTTTATCAGCTGATTTTGCTGAATGAATGTTTTTTTTTAATTTTTTTAATGTTTTTTATTTATTTTTGATAGAGAGAGACAGAGCATGAGAGGGGGAGGGGCAGAGAGAGAAGGAGACACAGAACCAGAAGCAGGCTCCAGGCTCTGAGCTAGCTGTCAGCAGAGCCTGACGCGGGGCTCGAACCCAGGAACGCGAGATCTGACTTGAGCCGAAGTCGGAGGCTTAACCGACTGAGCCACCCAGGCGCCCCAAGAATGAATTTTTTTTGAGTCTTTTTATTCCTGAGTCTTAACTAATTAGAAACTTTATTGCACCTATGAAATCTCTTCTTTAAACTCAACATGTCAAAACTTAAACCCATTCCTCCTCCTCACAGATCTCTCCTGATCCTATATTTTCTACTGTTGTTAAAGATATACCATTCTTCTCTTCATTTGGGCCAGAGCCCTTGATCTTTGACCCCTCTCTGTCTCTTTCAATACCCCTCCTGCCTCCTCTACCTCCTCTAATCAGGCATCAAGTGCTCTCATTTCTCTCTGTCAAGTCTCTCTGTGTGCTTCCTTCCCAGTTTCACTGCCTCCATGCTAGTGCAGGTCCTTAACATCTTTCATGTGGATTACTGCAGTGACCTAACTGATCTCTCTTATTCCAGTCTCTCCTTCACCTTCTATCCTGAGGAAAATAGAGAATAGTAATTAAATGCAAGAGGGCCAGAAATAGACTGCGTGATTTGAACTTCATTCCTGGATAAGTTACTTCGTGTCTCTGAGCCTCCATTTTCTGAGTTTCCTGTGAGGTTGACGTATAGTTGGTACAGTTGCTAGATACAGGTTAACTACGATCATTTACTTCCTTTTCAAGTCTTAACACAAGGTAGTATAATCACATGTGCACTATTGCATCCTTCTGTGTAGGCCATGAACTTCTTTAGGGTAGATGCCAGATCTCACTGGTTTTTGTTTAAGCAACAATTTGTAAATGAACTAGTAAACATAGTAGGATGGAATTTACTTATCAGGCATATGCAAATCCTGATCCAGAGTCTAATAATATTTACCTGAAAAGAACGTGAACTTTGAAGTCAAACACACTGAGTTCAAAATCTGACCTGACATACATAACTCAGGGGACTTCTGGAAGGTTCAGGACTTTTCTGTGCCTCCTTCCTTTACCAGAAAACACTGGCGTGACATTCTCTGCAACATAGCTTTTTGTCATTTTTACTAATATAAAACGTTATTTTCTCCCTTCACACACACACACACACACACACACACAGTCCTGTTGGTGGTGAGGTTATTTGTGGCTAAGAAGTGGCTTTCCTGCTTTCCTAATACAATCACCTTCTTGGTCTGGTTGTAAGAACAGCGGGAAGTGACAGGAAGTTTATATTTGAAAGGATTTTGTGACATTCTTATATATATAAAAGGACTGTGCCTATGGACTCCATTTGGCAAAGATATTTACTTAGCTCCTGGCCTCTGCATTTGAAGTTAATTCTGTTTGGAGAATCAATCAGAAGGTCGCTCTATCCCAAATCAAGTATTCCTTAGGAACAATGAAGAGATAAATTAGTATGTGAGTGGACCAGCTGTCACGTACTACGTCTTATTTGGGTTCCAATGCCTATTTGGGAAGGAATATTTTGAGAGGTTTGAGATTTTCTTTCATTTCATCTTAGTACCTAGGTAAACTAAACAAAAGTTTCCCAGGATTTTTTGAAACAATGTTATGTTTGTTCTTATATAGTCAAACTATTCTTGCTGGTAGTTGTGATGGTGATTTTCTGTGAATGTTTGAACAAAAACTGTCTGCTTGTAATGTTTGATATTTCTCAGTGCATATTGGCAACAAATAACTCCACTCTCCCAGGAATATGTGTATCGTGATCGTTTATCAGGATCATATCACAACCCTGGCAGACATTCCCTTCTCCTTTTAAAATTCATAAATATATCTATAACGTGCATTGATAGGAAATGGATTCTAGTGACTAAATTCTGAGTAGCGCTTCAAGGAGTCTAATGATTTTGCATCTTAATTTTCTTCAGATCAAATTGAACTTATTTTTATTAGATCTAGAGCCACTAATATTTTCTAGTCTTTGCAATCTGTATAATTGTTTCCAACAAGATTTAACATATAATAAAGGGATTGTGAACAAAGGCTGTGGCACGCATACTGAATCCAGACATTATCATCATGTCCTTGTGATTTTATGAGAAACTTTGTTCACTTTGTCTGAAATTGTGTGTGCAATTAAAACTGGAATACAGCATTCCATTCCGTTGGCTTCTGTAGGTGAGAAGGGGTCTCTGGCTCTGCTGTTGCACGACTGTGTTTTGTCAGAGTCGCATACAGCTGGGCTATGCTCGGGGACTGAGCACACCTGACAGCACAATCATGCTAGCAGCTGCCTCGTTAACGTCCCTCCACCGCACCCACTGCCGGAAAGCTAAAATTGGGTGACTGGGATTCTCTGAACAGCAACTGTTAAAACTTTTTTTCATTACATTTTAGCCAGTGCCTAAAATCTCATTAATTATTGTTTATAAAATCTCCTCAGTCACCAGTTGCTATTACAGGGAACCATTTACACATATATATTTTCACCTAATGAAATGGGCTTTCCTTCTGTAAGCCTACTAAGGACAAAGCAAAGGGATTACATGTTAATAACAATGGTTAAGATCCATTGATCTTCACATGGAGTGGCAAATACTGAACGAAGAGTTTTGCTGGTATTATCTCATTTATTCCTTTCAACAACCTGTGAGAAACCTGAGAGACAAGGAGGCTCCAAAACTTACCCAGGATCATACAACGTAGTAGGCGGTGGAGGCGGACTAAGTAACAGACTGAATAAATTTATGACTTGAAAGATTTATAACCACAGGTTCAAAGTACAAGGTTGAGCATGGTTCTGACTCTTTATTAAGCAGGGTAGTTGGGGAAGATGACTTTTTCATTCTTTCTCTCTAGCTTTCACTCTCACTCTTCCCTGTGATCAGGGCTTCCTCCCCTTGGAAACACTTGTACCTCTTTCCTCCCCCAAATCAACTCTCTGCAACTCCTACCTTCCATGATGTGGCCATTTTTCTACTCTAGATGTGCACTTTGTTTTCTCAGTCCTCAGATCGATTTCTTGGGTGTTCAGAGTCATTTGACATTTATCTAGCTGTGTTCGAGGGACAAGGCAAGCCTAGGGTCCCCATACTCTTCTGCCATCTTAACTCTTCTTATCGAAATGGACTCTTTCAAGTTATGGGTTATGCCAATACTTTGTATCTCTATACCATTTTCCACTGTATTATTTACCCTACAAAATCTTATGAGGTGTGTAGGTGTGCTAGTATTGTCTTCTACGCATGGAAAAAACTTCTGCCTGAAGCTACAGAGGCTGGAATAGAATCAATCTTCTAGTGGGGGGTCACTTCCCATTGAACCATAGTGTCTCCCTCTGTAGGCCAATCCAGTCTTCTGCTAACTGTGATATTCAGTGGGCAATGATTCAGAATAAAGCAAGCTACAAAAGAGTACATTTTAATTCTGCTACATGTAAACCTCACATTTCCAAATATCTCAAAAGCATTCACCAAATTTGTAAAAAAATGCTTCATTTGTAATCATAACCAAATGGGTAGAAAGTTGAGATGTAACCTTTTAAAAATCGTTTTTAATGTTTATTTTTTTATTTATTGAGAAAAAGAGATAGACAGACAGAGACAGAGAGAGAGAATCCCAAGCAGGCCTGACATGCAGGTGTGGGGGGCTGGCATGGGGGGCGCTTGAGATCATGTTGTGAGTTGAAATCAAGAGTTGGACGCTTAACCAACTGAGCCACCCAGGCATCTGAGATGTAACTTTGCTGAAAGAAACTAAACATGAGTGGTGGTGCACACTGGGGAAAAGCATGTTAAGTTTTTACTTTTCCCAATGAAATATGTGAGAAATCCAGAAAAAGAAATACCATTGTAGGAAAATAATCCTCAGTAAATTTTGCATGTATATGAATTGTAGTATAGATATTCTAGCAATCCAAGAAAAAAAATTTTACCTGTATTTAAGGTAAACAACTTTTCAGAACTTTTCATGACACTAAGGTATAAGTATAATTTATCTTGTCAAGTCCTCACAACTAGACATATTGTAAAGGTGGTGCTAGACAATGGCCTACGTAAGAAAATAGATGGCAATGACATACTGCCAAAATTTCATTCAGTATAAAATTCTACCAAAAGGAACACCACTATGGTTCACATATATAATTTTATGAAGGGCTGAATTGATCTGAATATTAGGATAGTCAGAAAATCTCACAAAAAATATGTCTATGGAGCCACTTATCCTTTTGAGAATCAGGTAACAGCTATGATTGGAATTTCTCTCTCCTAAAACAGATACAAAATTACAGTTGCAATATATTTAATGAAAAAAATATGTAGAACTAATGACTTCATGGCATTCTTTATTCTCAGAAGCCCATTCCTCACATCCAGAATCCCTCTAATAAATAAATGGAGACTTTTAATGTCCCACTAATATTTGCCACAACCAGGTTTTTGGTAAGAATTAACAAGGATTTGAAAGCTTCAATGTGACAAAAATCTGTTTTTGTTTGTTTGTTTGTTTGTTTGTTTTTGTGCCTGATCAATGGGAGATAGAATCCACTGTGAAGAGAATGAAGTTAAGAGCCTTTATGAAAATTAAGGAACATGACCAACACATGAACTTTGGGCCTCTCTCAGACTAGAAATGTATGAAATGGCAGTAAGAATAATAATAATAATAATAATAATAATAATACCATTATTGAACACTTAGATGCTCCCTTCTCAGGTTTCCATTTCATTCTATTAACATATTCATTTTACATAAAAATAAACTGGAGAATAGTGAGGGCAAGTAACTCGCCCAAGGTCTGACTCCACATAGGTTACCTGAGTTAACACAATTCATTTGGAAAGATTTCAGATCTACAATTAATAAAATGTGGCATTTATTTTCCTTAGAGAATAAATTGTTTTAAAACAAACTGAATTCATAAAAGACAAACTTTTGCATTAAAATGGATGTCAAAATAAAAACGTAACAGTCATAAAATTTATTTTACTGCCTGCTGCCTTGTCCTACTACTCAAGGATTTTTAGGCTCAGTGAGCTGGAAAGCACTTCAATAGTGACTCTGTCTGTCCCCTTGCAAATTCTTTGACTTAGAGTAAATGGTTGTCAAGCATTCCTGGTCCCAGGGTTTTAAAAAATCTATAGCCTTACCTCACAAAATAGTCTATGAAATTCTTCAATATACTTATGAATATTGTATACTAAATGTATATTTTGGTGACAGTGGTAATTAAAATTTAAAGTCTAAGTTTCTACTTATCCATGCCCTATGCATATTCATCATTCATGTCAGATATTTATTTTGTGCCACGAATTTATCATATCCTAGTGAGTATTTATTCCAGTATGTACTAATACTTCTATTATCCATTATTTATGTTAAATATTTAAATTCTAGTCTCAGAGAGAAGATTCT
Source organism: Suricata suricatta (assembly GCF_006229205.1). Taxonomy (NCBI): domain Eukaryota; kingdom Metazoa; phylum Chordata; class Mammalia; order Carnivora; family Herpestidae; genus Suricata; species Suricata suricatta. The sequence goes on from NC_043701.1 coordinate 29,482,215, forward strand.
CTAACTGTTGCCTGACTGAGTCATCTTTTTTTCAAATAAGCATTGTCTGCACATGTGTCCTAGCTCCTAATTTTAGGGTCCCCTAAATAATATCTGTCAGTTTGGGTCTGTGTCCTCAGAAGAATGCTTCTGGGCTGCTTATAAGAAGGTGTTTTTTGATGAATGTTTTATTGCCTCGCTTTATGATAGCACACATTTTGTTTTGCTTTAAGATAACACACATTTCAATGTTGGTTTTTCAAACTTAGATAATGTTCTGAAACTCAAGACATTGCTATGTGAAGCATTATTGAACAAAATACTGCCAGACAGGCAGGTGGATAATTATGTCCCAAACCCAAAGAAATTAAATAAGAAAAATGTTAAAATATACATTAGGCAATGGTATAAAATTAAGTCAGCCCTCTTCCTGTTCCCGTCTATTTTGTCATCCCTTCTTCCACCCCCTTAGAAAGTTTTCATTGTAATTGGTGAGTGTAGTTTTCTTCACAAGCCTGTGCTCCCGTAGCCCATGTTGTCAGGAGGAGGTGGGAGCGGATGCAGCTGTGAAATGGAATCAAGGCCCATCTTCCCGGATAAACAGAGGGGTGAACAGTGCTCTGCTTTCTAGAAGCAGCTTCCTTTTAGATTCAGTTTTAAGATAATGGGCCCAAACCACGTTTTGATCCTGGATTCTAGTCTGAGGGACCCACTAAGGAGAAAGATGCTCATCATTGTTTCCATAAGGGCCCTGGGCACAAATCCTGGGAATCCAAGAACTAAACTAGCCCCTGAGGCCTTTGCTTCTAGATGTAGAGTCCAGTCTTTTGCCATACTGGCTTCATCTGGACCACTCTTTCTTCTTTAATTTTAATTTTTTAAAAAAAATTTTAAAATGTTTTCTTTAATATGTATTTTTTTTTTTTGAGAGAGAGAGAGATTAAGCAGGGGAGAGACAGAGAGAGAGGGAGACACAGAGTCAGAAGCAGGTTCCAGGCTCTGAGCTGTCAGCACAGAACCCAACGCGGGGCTTGAACTCAAAAACTGTGAGATCATAACCTGAGCTGAAGTCAGCCATTTAAATGACTGAGCTACCCAGGTGCCCCATTTTTTAATTTTTTAAATTTATTTTCTGAGAGACCGAGAGACACAGTGCAACTGGGAGAGGGGCAGAGAGAGAGGGAGACACAGAATGGACCACTCTGGTTTTAACATACTGATATAGATCAGGAATCAGAGGACACCATTCCCAACAACCCTCTGTGTCCCCCCCTGGTCGCCTCCATCCCTCCAAGAAAATAACTGCCTCATTTCTAATCTCAAACATTCAAACCTGAAGTTAAAAAAACGTTTCTGAAATGTATACATTAAGACATCTGCATTTCTGCCAGCTTTTGAGACTTCACCACAGCAACTCTGAGCCCTGGGCAGGTGTTCTCTGGAGGCAGCAGCTGCTGAAGTGGGGGCGGCTGCCCCGTGGGGAGGCATGGTCGCTCCTGGCCCCCCTGCTCCATGTCCCAATGTTGTCACCTGTCTGGCTCGCTGGTAGAACACCTCCCAACACTTGCCATTTTCCTCTTGATCCCAATTTCAATGTCTTTGTAGTTTTGAGCACTCTAAGCCTTCTATGCAATAGGTGGTATTAGATAAATAAATAAGCAAATCAAAAAGAAAAAAAAATATTACACACACACACACACACACACACACACACACACTTTGTTATATCTCTCTATTTTTATTCCCAGCTGCAATAAAAATCAACTGTCACTGTATATGTCCTTCAAAGGGATGCAATTCATTCATAACATTTTAATTCTGGTATTTAGGATTACAAAATGTGAGTTATAATGAGACAGGGACTTTTAAATTACCTTCCAGACAGCTGTTAGAATATAATGAAGTAATAGGAAAACCACTTGAGTCAGAAATGCCACTAATTCCTCACTTTACTTGGGTAGAAGTCTCGTTAATTTTAATGTGAATTTTTATTACATAAGGACCATAGGATCATGTAAATCATAACGTATAAACATTCAGCTGAGGAGAGGGGAGCACTGATAAAAATAGATAATTCTGTTATTTACCGGGGAAAAAGGTTGTCCTTTCTCTGACTCACATTTTTGTATTCATGAATAAACAGGAGTACAACCGTACTGTAAAAGTATGTGTCACGTGCCCTTAGCTTCTAAACACAGGTCTCAGGCTTTAGCATCTCTCACAAAATCTATAGGAGGTATCTATAGGTTGGCCTTTTTGAATCCTACTAAATTTTTTTCCTAATATTTGAAACACCAAAAAATTAAAGTGACAAGAATAAATGGGATGTGTAGTTTGGACCCCAAGCATGATTATAAAGGCAGGGTTATGCTTCATAAAAATGGGATATTGTGAAGATAGAAGCTTTATAAAACTGAAAGTGGTTGTTTTCATCATTATGTAGAGAGCACAGAATGACTGATGTTACAAAAAGAAATGCTGAAAAAGAAAGGTTATCTCATTTCTGATTCACTTAATTTACTTTATTTCTCTCCTTATTTATTTATTTATTTAGTCCAAAAGATAGATATATATCTCCTAAGAATCCTATTTCCCTGGAAAAAATCCCTGTAAGTCATTAGGATGTGCATTCCCTTGTCACTTGTAACCACATGAATAAACCATTGTTACTGATCGTGAAACAGATCAAGAAGAATAGTATATAGCTGACTTCAGGCTAAAATTTTGAAAAATTATGACACCTTTGAAAAAAATTAGTATTCTTGGTGTCTACTTGGCTAGGTTAGAAATGGGATCTGGGAAAGATTTCTATTTCCGGTTTTCCATTCTGAATTTCCTTTCTGACTCAATGTATTCCCCAGCTAGATTTGGTATATTTTAAAGAAATATCTGTGGCCTGAATTAGAGCTCTTGGAAACTTTAAGAAAAAATACCATACTCATCACTAGTCTTTTAGAAGATGTTTGACTAAAAATGCAAAAATAGATACCGACTTCCTGTTTGCCCTGTAGAAAACACTTACAGAAGTCAGACAGCAAACATGCTTCATTTATGGGACTAAAATAGTGGATGTAGTAAATATATATATATATATATATATATATATATATATATATATGCAGAGAATGTCCCCTTATGTCCTTGAAAACTATTAATAATCCATGTTTGTATTTCAAGTAGAAATGTAAAGTTAATTTAATAATGTGGTATAATATTGGATTCATTCCAAAAACAAAGAAATCATCTATATTTAGTTACTTTGGGGCCTGCTTAGGAAGTTGTGCATGCTTCTTTAATGAAAACAAAGTGTTATTTCACCATGATAAAGATCTTGAAGAAACTTGAAACGTAAGAGTAGGCCTAGTCTAAATGAAACCATTCAAGCAGGGCTATGAATGTGCCTTTGGCAGAGATTTATAACATCTACTTAAAATGCTACTCTGGTAGGAAATGAGAAGAAAAAGAAGAAAAAAATCCTCTGAAAGTCAGGAAACCATTGAGAAAGCACTGAAAAATCTTAACAATAAAATACTGCAAATCACTAATAATTTATCTTTAGCTATTTGACAGTTGGTCTGCAAAATACACAACAATTGCATAGACTTTTACAGTGTAAAAAAGAATAGCTTAAAAGTAACAGAGTAATTTTTATGCCTGACAATTTCTGATATAGATTCAGTTTACCATAATTTTGATAATAACACTGTATCTTACAAGTTTAATTATGGTTAAAGATTTTGGTGAATGTTAAGTGTAACTAAAAATCTCATTTCAAAAAAAATAATGGTAAGAATTTATTTTTTAAATAGAAAAAATGAGAATTGAAAAGCCTTCAGTAAAAAATAAATAAGGGTACATATCACTAGTTTAATTTTAGAATATTTTTCATTTAAAAAAATTTTATCTGACTATAATTGACACAGAAATATTACATTAATTTTAGGTATATAGCATACTGATTCAACATCTCAAGACATTAAGTGATGCTCACAAGTGTAGTTATCTATATACATGTGATTTTCATAGGAAATAGGCATGTCTTTATTTTATAATTATTGGCTTTTATGCATGTGCACACACATGTTTGTATGTATTCCTTTATAGTCAGTATGTGTTTTATATTGTGTGATATATAAAATATTTAGAAATCTGGTCATATAATACTTATAATGGATAAAACAAAACTCAAATAGACATCAAAAAGAGTAGTCCTGGCATTTTTCTTAAGAAAGGATTAAAAGAGTGAGTTCAGAATTTATAGACTCAGCTGGACTGAGCCATATGACTATTAAAAGATCAATCTTAAAAAGCTACCAATTCAACCCAGTGAAACCTGAGTAATTTTCTCATTAATGTAGGTTAAATGAATAGCTAGTGATGGCTCATAGACATCAGGAAAGATGACCTAATTTACCAGAGATGAATTTACAAGAGATTAAGACACATTACCATTGGTTTCAAACACCACTTTTGGCATACAGGTCTAAATTTAGCTTCATGTGTCACTGACTATGTTTTGTCTATAGTCCCCTGACCCAGCTTCTTGATTCCCTGCCTCACGTCCTGGAATTCATTCTTCACCTACTTATAATGATGGCACCTGCCCTCTATTTGTTTCCTTCCTTCCACTCTTCCCTTAGTCCCTAGTCTGTGATTTCTTCTCTCCTTCACATATATGGTGCAAACAAACCCTCTTCCAGTCTATCTGAATTTTAGGCCTGGCTTCCACTACAAAGTCCTGACTTTGTATTTCTCTACTTTCTTTCTTCTATTTACTCTGTCTGCCCAAGGCATGCCTACCAACTGAACAACTTACAAACCTCCATTTTCACATGTTTCAAGAGTTTCAGGGATGCCTGGTTGACTCTGATGGTTAAGCATCCAATTCTTGGTTTTGAATCAGGTCATGATCTCATGGTTATGACATTGAGTCCCGAGTCAGGCTCCACACTGGGCATAGAGCCTGCTTAACGTTCTCTCTCTCCCCTTCCCTTGCTCTTGCCCCCCTCTTTCTGTCTCTCCCTCTCTCTCTCAAAAAAATAAACTCAAATTGGATCACATTAACCCCTGTGTCAACTATAATGCCTTTATCTTTCACTTGCTGTCCCCTCTTCTCTACCTGTGCTCTCCCATCAGTGTTTCCCTGTGAATCCAAGGGACAGATAGGTTGAGTTTTAACCTACCATACTATTTCCTAGCATGTTTTCTTTTTCGTGTATTCCTACTTCACGTGCACAAAAAGCAAGCATTAGTAATGTCACTATTATACTTGGCCACTCCCAAGAAGGTATCAGGAACTCAGAGGGAAATTTATGGTTTGACAAAGCCTTGCCTAACACAAATCTCATTTGCTGTCATCCTCAAGAGGATATGCTCAACTACATGAAAAAGTCATTGCTCTAATTCATACAAATATACCCAAAAAATCCTGTCTTCCTGTAATTTCCTTCTTTTTCTACCATTGAATTTTTTTTCATTTCAGTGCTGAGCATTACAATAAACAAGGTGTTTTTTTAATAAGCCCAATATGAATGGACATTTTCAGCTTTTTGTTCATCTCTTTTAAGTAATATTTCATCTTTTACCCAAAGTGTGCATGTGCATGTGCATGTGCATGTGTGTGTGTGCATGCAGACTGTAGAATGTCATATATGGAGATGTGCAAAAAAGTGGGTCTATTGCTGAGGATTCCCAGTCAGGGTTCGGATTGCTGAGAGTCACATTGTGTCTCTGCGAGTCTGGGGAAAACTGGAGATGTGTCTTTCCAACACAAGGATGTTTTGCAGGCAGCTAATTCCTAAATGGGTCCCTTTATATTGCTCCCAATGTACTTTTTTCAAATACTAACATGTTCAATTTTTTTCACCAATAGTTTAGAATGGCACTGAACATAAAATCTATCTTAGCTGAGTGAATGCTTTTCGTCTTACTGTTAAGAGAGTCGGTTTGGAAAATTACAACATGAGTCATCTAAGAAATAACAGCAGGATACCAGCAAGGAAACTTTAAAATGTGCTGAAAGAGCCACCAAAATGTGAGACTAAAAATGATCAGTAAAAGCCACGACAGAACACAATCAATAAGTGACCCAGGTCCAGGGACAGTTTTGGGAAATGGATCTGCATGGAATGCTAAACTAGTGAAACACAAGGG